>NC_062214.1:177044339-177369696 GCF_902686445.1 Sciurus carolinensis | reverse complement strand
ATGGGATATACCGACACTTGTCTGGACATTTCTCAAACTTATCAAACTTACCAAGTTCCTCGGAATATTCCAGTTTCTTAATATGTCCTTCTTGAACCTGTTCTCTTTTAAACTCTCCCCTCCTTTTTCTACTTTTTTTTTTTTTTTTTTTGCTTCCTAATTGAAGCATTCAGGGTGTTTAGGATAAGGAACAAGGAATGGCAGTCAAAGGAGAAGACTTTGACTTCAATCCATCCAGTTGAACCAAAGGTACTACTTGAACAATCCCAAAGTCTCCTCCTTTCTCCACTGTCATCTCTTGCCAGGATTACTATGAGAACCATGTAACTGTTCACCCAACCTCTAGTTTGCTGTCCTCTAATCAATCCTTCTGCAGATTTCTGCAATATTTCTAAAATGCCAATCTGACCTTATCACTTCTTTTCTGTGTCCTCATTGCCTATTGATTAACTTGAACATCCATGGCATGACTAATATTATCCTTAATGACCTAGATCTGCCTTCCTTGGGTCTGACTGTGTAGCACTGAAGTACTTATTAAACCTTCACTGCCTCAGTTTCATCATTTAAAAGATGGGGATAATACTTCAAAGGATCACTACACAATGTAGATGCTCTAATACATATAATGAGTTTGAATCAAAATGAGCACAACTTGCTCAGTGAGCTTATCATTATTATTATCCTAAGATGCCCTTCTCTGCAATGTCAGCCTAATAAACTTTCATTAGTCCATTGAAGTGATCATTTCTCTGCTAAGATTGGGTGAATATTCCATTCCTGTTCTCTTGTGATCACTAAGTCACTCAGATATCTTGAAGATACATCTACCAGCACACATCGAATAGGAAATCAGCCATTTGTTTACATTTTATCTTTCCTTGTTACCTAGGCTCTGAGATTCTTGAGATTGGGATGTAGAAACTCCCTACCACAGCCAGGAAACACATTGTAATTGTCACTATGGACTGATCTCTTGTAATTTTTAGGTACAACCCAGTGACAGCCTGGGGGAATCCTTTGTCACTGCACTCCTAATTGCTTAGAGTGGAGTGAGGCACTTTGCACTCAGTCATCTTCCAAAACAAAAGACCTGCTCTTGCTTTAGTACTAGCACTTCACTCTCATGGACTGCTTCCTCTTTTTTCTCTTTTTGAACCATGAGAGGATACAACCCATCCATACTTCACTAGACAGCTCTGCTTCAGAAAGAAACTTGCTTTCTCCAAAACCAGCCCTATAGAGCCGTTAAGAAAAAGTCATGTGAGTAGATGCTAGGGATTCTGGTAATGAAATCCCACCAGTTTGTTATGGGACTCGAATACAATCTGCTGGCCGTGGCTATCTAATGTAATGTTTTGCTGGGTACAGGAGAAGCAATTAGGCTGCTGAAAATTGTGTTTGCATTCCCCATAATTCAATACTGACCACTGTTAGCAGTGCAAGATGTGACAGGACTGATAATTAATTTTGCATGCAATCAGTGTAATAAGAGGGGAGGGAAAAGCAAGGAGGGTGAAGCCCAGGGAAGGAAGGGGATCTATATTCAGAAGTAGATCAAATGTTACTTGCAAAGATCTCATAACTTCAGCAGAACCAGCCTCTGGGTAAGAACACAACCCAGACAAAATCAAATACTGAAAATGAGTTCCATGTGAAGCATGGAAAAAAACAAACAAACGAAGACCATCCATGACCACTTCCTCTCCTGTGTCTCTTCCTTGAGAATAATTGGGCTTTGTTTACATTGATAAATAAGTGAGCAGCAAGCTTGTCCAAGTCCAGTAACAAACCCTGGGCTGCCTATTCCCCTTGTGCTTTTCTTTGAAGGGAATTCTTGTTTCAAACAATCTGTGGGCCTGTGGTAGACATGTAGAGGTCCCCATTTAGTATTTCCTCTTGGTTCATTATGTTTTCTATCAGATTTTAAGTCTGCATTATATTTTTCATCTAACATAAATTTTTTTAAAAACTACAATGGATACTTTTGCAAGTTGTTACATAATTTAGGTACAAATTGTTACCAGAAAAATAGAGCGTAGAGCTTTTGGTATTTATCTAACTAACTACCTGCCTACCTACCTACCTACCTAAGAGAAAGCTTAAATCTGCTAATAATGAGGGACAAATGATTTCATCTAAGTCTAAACTGGAATGATTATACTGTGATATGGACCAGTAAATACCACTACTGGTCCCCAGCACACTTCAGGCCTGATTTAGTGATTACCTGCTAGACTAAAAGAAAAGGTTGACTTAGGATGGTTTCTGACCCATTTTTGTCTGCTATAAGCCTGCTTGGCTGTTGGTGGGCAAATGGCTGTCAACATATATTGACAGAAATAAATGAGTGTGTGTGAGTCTTGGCTAGTGTGCTGTTTGGTCTCTCTCTTTTAGAATTTGGTGGGCCCATGTGATATATCAGAAGATCTCTGGGTCAGACCTATTCAACTGCTACAATTTCTCTTGCCAATTACTTGCATAAAGGGGACTGGACCCAGGGGCTAATGTGAGTTCTCTCACTGGTACTTGGATTTGAGAAGTGGTCTGGCTAAATAGAACCAAACAAAGACAAAGTCTGTGCAGTTGGCAATGCACCTGCTGAAACTCAGAATATCTAGACACCAGATGCAGCTTTGAATTAGACTCTTTTTTCTTAAAAGCAGAACAATTGATTGGGACCTGAGCTAATCTCTCTCTCTCTCTCTCTCTCTCTCTCATGTGTGCATGTACACACACACAAACTGGGATTTGTGCTCAGAATAACAGTAATGCAAAAACCAGTAGCATAAACAAACTCTTCTCTTTTGAATCCAGCTGTTCTTAGTCATAACTGCCAACCTTATGGTTTTCTTACAATCCAATGTGGTCATTGGAGTTCCAGACTTCATGTCCACGGTCCAGCCCGTAAGAGGGAAAAAAGGGGGATCCTTTACAACTGAGTCAGATCCTTTAAGCAGTCTTTCTGTACATACCATTCAACACTTTTGCACATATGCCATTTGTCAAACTTAATTATATACCCATTTAGCTGATAGGGTGCGTGAAAAATGGCTTGTTTTATTTTTCTTAAAACCTGGTGCATTGACATTATAAATAGAAATGAGGATTTGTTACTAAGAAAAAGAGACAGTAAATTTTGGTGGGAATTAGAAATTTCTTTCAATGACTATATAAAGCCTGATCCCCTTTCTATCCCTTAGCTACCCTATGACCAGGTCTCCTTTTCCCTGAGCTTTCTAGTCACTCAAAGATCAATATTGTACAAAGAAGGGAGATGCCCCTGGAGTAGCACTTCAGTCACCCGAAGTGGTTTGCCTAGGAACACAGACATATCCCTAAGAGTCCACAAATCCCCAGTCCATGTTCACCACATTGGTTGGACTTCTGAACCTGGACGTTTCTCTTGAGCACCGAAGAACCACTGAAAGGCCAAAAGAACAGGTGATACAAAAGAAAGCAAGGAACAGAGATGCGAAGTGGCAAAGAAGCATCTAATAGGTTTAGCTGTCTCAGGCTGTATAATTTACAAGGCTTTGGCATCAGGGCTGATTCATGCACATCTCTGGATGCTCTAAATTTACACAGCCCCCCAAAATAGTGTCCAACTTCATTGCCTGTCTATTTATTACTACAGAATATATTTTTTCACAGCCAAGCTCAATTTGCTATATATTAACAAGATTGAAAGTCCCCAAATTTAAAACCACTGAGCAATAGAGCTTCTTGAGAGAGAAGGAATTTTCTCAGAGTTGATTGCTGTTGTCTTGCTTGCTAATCCACTTTAACTTTCAATACACTTGCATCATGGTGCATAATTTGGCCAACATTATCTCTCTAAGTAGTGTTTGTCTACTTTGATTAGTTTTTACATAGCTATAGACCATAAACAATTCCTACTTTGTGAATTAATCTGTAGCATATGCATTTTCTATAAAATTTTACTTTCATATCAACTAGCCCAAAGAGGTTATCTACATATTTGGATTGATCTTGCTGTTCATTTACTTTTTTTTTTTTTTTTTGGTAACAGGGATTGAACCCAGGGGCACTTAAGCACTGAGCCACATCTGTAGTCATTTTTTATATTTGAATTAGAGATGGTCTCACTAAGTTGTTTAGGCTCCCACTAAATTGCCAAGACTGGCTTTAAACTTGCAATCCTCCTGTCTCAGCCTCCTGAGCCCCTGGGACTATAAGCATGCACCACCGTGCCCAGCTTCTTTTACTTTTTAAAATAAAAATATAATTTTAATACTAATTGAAACTGCACCCTAAATTTATTTCACAACAAAAGAGTCATGTCCCTCAGAAGTGCCAGGTGTTGCCCCAGGTAGTCATCCCACAATCCAATACACAACTGCAGCCCTCTTTGCCCCTGGTAGAAAACCCCCGTCTGTAGAGAGGCAGCATTACATTCTCCTGGAAAATAACTCTCTCTACCAGGGAAGTTTTACCATTTTCAGGCATTGGTGCCTTCCGTGCAGAGCACATAGCATCAAGGATGAACCGTAACTGTGTTTGTCTTTAGCGCCACAAAGGTTACAAGAAATGACACAGATGGTCTTAGAATGAAAACAACTTCTTTGCCCTACTTTCTCAGAAAGGTGGCATGGCAAGAGCTATTGTGATTACTAAGGAAAGCCTTGAGTCTGTTGGAAAGGCTATACTCTGTTAAAGAAGTTTAAATTACTAATTCTATCAACACAAATATGTATGAGGCACCTTTAAATGTGAAATATCACACTAGACGATGTGGGGGTTACCAAGTGCTTCCTATTTAAATGATGTAACACAGGTTTAGTGACTCGTATAGTGACTGGCACATAGTAGGATATCAATAATTGCTAGATCTCCTAGCCTCCTTTTCTCCTCCTTTCCCTTAAGAATTTTACAACTTAATTGCAGGAAAAAAGCTATAAACATGAAAATTGTTCAATACCAACATAAAATTTAAATAGCCATACAAAGATTTTCACATGTTAATTAGCTAATACAACCACCTGAAGTTTATTAAGCGCTTCCCAGTATTTTCAAACATGCAATGAACTCAGATAACAAGTGCTTCTTTAAGGAGAAGCTGTTAAAGAATACAGCATGCCTTATGTTTATTTGTCTTGAATTTTCTTTGGTATCAGAATCTTGATGCCAACAGTTAGATCATATACACATCATCAGTGTACTGTTTGAAACACTATTTGTACATTCTTAATTTAATTTCAAAACATCTCTGCACAGTAAGCACCAAAAGACACTATGTCTGCACTACTCACTTTGTTATTTCTCATGCAATCAAAGTGCATGCTTAATCAACATTTGATGACTATATGAATTAATAAAAATCAACTGAATCCACACTGAGAAGTTATACCATTTACATAGTGATCTATAGGGCTCAATAAGGGATTCTTATCAATCTCTGTTTCCTTCTGGTTAAAGATAGTGATAGTAAATTATCTGTCTTTCTTTCTTGTTAAAGATAGTGATAATCCCTGACTAGTGTTACAGAGTTGATTTGTTTAGTTTTCCTAGTTGTATGCAGTAGTAGTCCTCTTCTTTCTTCAAATCCAATTATAAATATTAAATTTCTCTTCTGCTTGTGATCAAAGTAGTGTCTTTTAGTAGACAGTAACCAATCTATCCATTTATTCCTTCCCCAAACTTCTACCCAATGAGCTCAGGAAGATTTTGATTTGCCATTCTAAGGTTGCAAACTCATGCCCTGCATCTGGATTTTCTCTGAAGGAATCTGTATTCTGGCTTGTGACCATTGTAATGAGCCCCCGAGCCCCCAAACTCTTTTGCTCACTTCCATTTGGAACGTGGACAATGGATTTTGCATTTGTAACCCTGGGACAGCAATCCCTACTAGTAACTCTTTTGGGTTCAGTGTCACATGGTGGGCACTTTCCCCCCAATAAATTCACCTCACTGAGTCATAGTGTAGGGAACCTATAGTTTGAATTAAGTAACCAATATACAGAAAAAGATCAGAAACCAGAACCCAACTCTTTTGATCAGCATTCAATTTTCTTTTTACTATAATGCATTGCTTCTCTTTGAAAGACTGAGCCAAGAAAATATGAGTGCAGAGAAGAGAAAGAGAAAGGAATAGTCATTGGAAGCTGAATTACATAGGAGATCATTTTGTAGGGTATGTATTCTGGAATTGGATCTTGAAAAGTGAGGCCTAAATTGGAAATGTCTCATCAATAAACTTTTTATTAATGCACTCCCTGACATTCTTACATAGTTTATTTTTGTTGTTGTTCTTGTTGTTTTGTTTTGTTTTTCTTTTTAAATATATAGAGGAAAAAATAAAGACAAAATCAGGAAGTTTTTCAATTTATATAGTTTGGAATTGTGTTCCATTTGTTTGGCACCTCTATTCACTAACATGTTGCCCCATGACAGAAGGCTAGAGGTGACCTAGGCTGGCTGAACATCAACCACTTCCAACCAGGGAAGCACCTGAGCAAGTATCAACAGAAGTTCATGGGTATCAGCTTCCAAGCCTTATCCATAAAAAGCCCCTGCTCATCCCACTATTAAACAGTATACAGTACATACCATAACTGAGAAGCAGTAGAAGGCTGCCTGTACCTCAATTCTTTTTGTTTGTTTTAATTGAAGAAAGAAAAGATGATAGGGATTATTGCGTAGTGATACCAGAGATTTACCATCACTAGTACCTTTGCCAGGTTCTGGAACTTCTCCAGTCCTTTTTTCTCCCTTCACCAATTTCACCACTCAATTATCAGCAATCCAAATTTAATACAAGATTTTAACAACATGAGGTAGAAAGGAAAAAAGTTTAAAAAAAAATTGTAGATTTGCCCAAAGGTCACCAAAGTCTTGAATTTTCCTTTTTACCATTATTACTTCCTTTGGAATAATTATATTGGTCATACAAAATCAAGAGTCATGGTGTTTCCAGAAGGTTTCTTTAGATCTAGCAGTAACTTATAACAAATGTCAAGGCAATACAGTCACTGAGATGAAACAAAAAGAAAACTCGAAAAATCCAGGGACATCTGTCAATAAAATCAGATGTCAACAACCATAAAATATGATCAGTGTGATCTCATGGGGAAAACAGTTTTACAGGATCACAGAACTTCACCTAGTCTGAAAAAGATTTTGTGGATTAATATCAAATTACTCGGCTCTAACTGCCATTTTCCCTGTGGTCTTGAAAAAGTATATTCCCTCTGCTTGAATTACCTCAATTTCTTTTCTAACCAGAAAAGATGAGCTTCCAGAAACTCAATCTCTCTCTCTCTCTCTCTCTCTCTCTTTCTCTCTCTCTCTCACACACACACACACACACACATACCACACCCCTAAGTTATAGGCAAATACTGGATATCTCTCCTCTGTGAGTGTTTCTGGCTTGTTGAGTTAGATTTTTGCCAGAACAGTTAGAATATTGTCTGTAGATCTACACAATGTCTCCCTATCACTGTGGGATGGAAATTCTACACATGCTGAATATTTCCTTTATTTTCCCCAAATGTTAGAAGAGTGAATTGTAGGTCAAGAGGAAGGTTCTCTTTGTCATAAATCCAGTGTTTTCATCTGAAAAGAGTATTTACTCACAGTTGACTTGTCTCATCAGTGGCAGAGTGGGGAGCAGATAGGCATTTTTTTCTCTGGCCTCTCTCCTAGAAGCCATTGGACTTTTGAATTGTCAAGGGCTCCAGAGAGTAGACAGACATCTAAGACTTAGGGAGTTTTGGCCTACCATTTTGGGACATAGGGTCCCCTCTAGTTACAGTCCTTAATTAGTGAGGGCCTCAGACCCTATATAGCAGGATGCCCTGCCTACAGTTGCAATATATGTACTGGGCAGCTGAGGTGGACAAGGACTTGCTATGCCTGCAAGAGGGACACCTGGTATTTTGAGAGTGTTGATTTTAAAAAGCTGAATCATTTTTACAGAATCACAGAACTTTATCTACTATGAAAAAGTAGTGTTTTGAGAATGTTGATTCAACTTTTTATATCAATGGTTTTAGAAAATAAAATTATAAACTTTCCATATACATATCTGCCACTCTGAAATCTGTTGTTTGCCTTACCTGTGTGAACAACTTTCAAACATTCTTTAATGCTAAGTCCAAAAATAGATGTTTTCTTATGACATGATATAAACAAACACAACCATAAGTGTACAAAAATGCAAATGATCTTATGTGCACATAGACACACACACACACACACACAAATACATCATCCCTGATCTGGAAATATAGCTCAATGGAATAGGGAAGGACTAGCATGCATAGAGCCCTGGGTTCAATATCCAACACTGCCAAAAAAATAAAAAAGAAAAGAATAAGTCACATTCATATGTAACTGTTAAAATTTAGATATGAGGTATCCCCCAAAAGCTCATGTGTGAAACAATGCAAGGAAGTTTAGAGGTGAAATGATTGGGTGATGAGAGCCTTAACCAAATCAGGGCATTATCCACTTGAATGGATTAACTGGGTGGTAACTATAAGCGAGTAGGGTGTAGCTTGAGGCAATCACAGGGGGATTGCCTTTGGGGTATATATTTTGTCCTTAGTGAACAAGAGTTCTCTCTCTGCTTCCTGATTGTCATGTCCTGAGCTGCTTTCCTCTGCCACTCCTGTACACATGATGGTCTGCATTACTTTGGACCCAGATCAATGGAATCAGCCATCTATGGACTGAGACCTCTGAAACCATGAGGGCCAAATACAGTTTTCCTACTCTAAAATTGTTCTTGTCAGGTCTTTTAGTCTCAGGGATGAAAAAGCTGACTAAAATAGTGACTTAAATACTTCATGAATAAAGTTTAACCTTTTTTTCAAAGCAAATTTACTGAACTAGATTACTCATAACAGCATGTTATATATATATATATAAAGTTATATATATGTGTGTATATGTGTGTGTGTGTGTGTGTGTGTATATATATATATATATATATATATATATATATATATATATATATATAAAACTGCAGGATATCACCTCTGCTAAAATTCTCTTTCTCACTGTTTTATTCTACTAAAACCCTATGAAAGGGTATCTGAGCTGATCACAATGTGGCTAGAACAGTGGCACACAAATAATTGAGTTGTAATCATTTGTTATACGCATGTTTTCCCTACTCCCTGGAATTTCATGAAAACCATGACTCTGTATTACACATCTTATTATCCCCCAATCAGAATATTTTGTGAACCTAGTAAATGCTTAATTAATGCCAACATGAACAAAACTCAGTACAATCAATGAGAAGGTAAAAGCCCACGAGAACCATTCTGTTACATAGGAGATGCGGCACAGGGAAAGGACAGGAAAGGCCGAAGGGAGGCTGCCACACCTAGGCTCTCAGCCCACCTGACGCTCCACCTGAGCCTGTCAGGGAAACTGGACCATTTTGCTGTTAAAGGGAGGAAAACAGACCAGCACAAGCAAAATTCAAGACCCTCAAGTGAAAGTTCAGTTCGTGGATGTCCACAATAGCCCAAGGGGTTTACCTTAAGTAAACCTGTTGCTGGTAACGTGTCATTGTGTTTGTTCCCACTCTGGGCATTTTCGGGGGTCAGGGAAGGAACTCATGCATGCACAGTAGAAAAGAAATTAAGTCAGGTTCATCTGTCAATCAAGGTGTCAATCAAACTCAGATCCATCCAGGGATGAAGCAGGAGAACTACCACAGCCCAATAAAAATGAACTCCACTGGGTAGACCCAGCTTTGAAGACTTCTCTTCCACTCGGTCCTCTCCACTTTACAGAGTGTACTTTCACTTTCAATAAATCTATATGATGGCTGTTTCTCCTGTGTGTCTTCCTCAATTCTTTGTTCTAGGTGCCAAGAACCCAGACTCGGGACCGCCTGGCAGTAGACTACTTTGTAAAATCTAGTTCATGCAGAGACTTATTAGTGAAGAGCGTACCTGTGACCCTGAGAGATGGTTCGTCCCAATTGAAATAAGTCAGGTTATTGCCACTGTCCCCACATTCTCAAATTCAGACATACTGGCAGCTGCTGCTGATCGTACATTATGCAATTAGAAATGAATGTATAAATGTGGCAAATTTCGCATATCACCTGAAGGCTATGAACCTCACTGCCATTTCTATCTGGCCATTATTTCTACACTTTCCTTTATTGCTATTTTTTTAAACAAGGAATCAGGGCTTCTACAATTTTTTTTTTTTTTTTTTTTGGTCTCCACGGTAATTGAGTGTCCACTGGGGAAGAAGGAAGAAGATTGAAGAGGTGGAACGAGTGAGCATTTCATCATGAAGATTTATCCAGAGGTAACAAAAAAGACATTTGTTAATTTCCCTCCCGAGTGGGTTTTGGAGGCTTTCCAATGCTCAAACAAAAAGAATCTCATTAGCTAATTCTGGAGCAAACAACTGCTACAAAGCCACATCCTTGAGTTCAGGCCCCTTCTACTGTAGAAATCATAGAGCCCCTTCATCAGCCTGGCATGATTAACCAGCACTAACCACACAGTGTGCATCCTCCCACATACCTTTTGATCCATCATTTTGGGTAACAAATGGCCATTTATCTCCTACTCCTTTTCCTGGTCAATAAAGCGCAGCATCTTAGGCACACAAAAGGAAGTAGTATAAATGATGCCACAATCAATTCTACGCAGGATCTTGACTGCATATGTAAGGACTGCAGGATCAAGTAAAGCCCAGTCTGGGCTCCTGTGCACATATGCCCTCACACACTTCTCCTACCCCTTAGCAATATGCAAGATGTGACCAGAGAAAAGGATCGGGTAATTGAGTTTTCTGATAAAAATGTGAAATAACATTTAAGAGCTCACATCCTGATATAGGCCCAGATTTCGTCCTGAAAGCAGAGCCCCTGGATGACTCTCCAGGTGGCCATAAAAAGAGCTATGGTCCCAAATCCTCCCAACTGATTCATATACTCAGGCATGCTTGCCCACCAACCTATGAATGATACTTAAGAAGAGGGATGAATCATCATCGTGACCATCAGGAAGGATGGGCTCTGTAGATTCACACTGGCTACAAATCAAAGGATGCATTTGAAGTATAAAATGGGGGTGGTGGGTGTTTCTGCTATGAGACACAAAGGATATAGTAGCCCCTTTACTCCTGTTCCAAATGGTATATAGTTGTCTGGTTAGATAAGGATGAGATTTTAAGCTCATATACATCAAATTAGAAAAGTTTTCTTTGAATTTACTTTGGATGATACAAGAAACATAAAAAAAGTTCAAATGAAATGTAAAATTGTTCTAAGGATTTTCCATTTCTATTTGTTCCCTTTCTCCCACTCTCTATAGCAGGCCATTCTGACATATGTAAGACCAGCAATATCTCAAAGGGTAGTAAATACTGATAATTCACTTTCCCTTGGTTTTAAGAAATCTTATTCATTGGAGAAATTCTTAGCATATTATGAAATTTGGTTTTATTTTCAAACTTTTATTAACTATCTTCTCTTTCTGTGCAAGGTTTTAGATGAACCGAGAGAAGGAAGACTCTAGTCCTAATGTCAGAGGAAGAAATGACCAAAACAAGGTCTGATTTTAATAAATGCCATAGACATGTGCAAACCAGTATTAAAGACTACAGAAAAGGAAACCAATACTCTGCTTTTGCAGAAAAAGCAACATGTGAAAAAGGCATTAGACCATCCAAGGTAGGCCAAAAGAACTTAACAAGGACAAAGAGCCAGACTGGAAAAAAGGTATGGAGGCCTTCAAGACCAGGAGACATGGGGAATGATAAGGCCACTACAGTGTCAGCTGGAGGATCAAGAGGGGAATGCCACAGAAGATGAGGCTCGAAAGATGAATCAGTGCTGAATTCCACAATGAAGAGACTGTGTGCATGGGTGGCTTCCTCCAGCTCCCCCTGGCTGAAGGACTATCCTGACAGTCTTTTAATGAAACGAAGTTATTATGTGATCTAAAGAAAATAACTCTGGAAAATTTGTGAGTAATATATTGAAAAGAAGGCAGTTTAGGGGCAAGAGTAGCAGTTTAGAACCTATTGTAAAAGTTCTTGTAAGAAATCAAAGGGCAGAAAAAGGACTGGATCTCAGATATGTTCTGGATGTTGAGGCTTGGCTACTGGTTGGTTAGGAAGTGAGAGATGAGTCAGGACCGATATCTCAAACCTTTCAGTCTCTGTCCAGTGGAAGTAAGCAGTTGGGGAATAAAGGAGAAAACCAACTGGAGCCTCAATAAAATGTTAGCAGGTGGATCCTGCAGAGACACATGGCAGGTGATTGAAGATTTGGTTACAAGTGATTTGGACCTTCTTGATGAATGACAAGATAGTGTTCACCTATGGAAAGGTATATTTTAAAGTTATAGGAATAGGTTTATCTCTACTTTGCAAGTATATTCTAGTTCTTAGTAGAACTATACTTGTAGAATCAGAACTCTTGCAGTAGGTAGATAATATTTTGCTCAAGGTACATTTAGTCTTATCAGTATTTTAAATAAAAAGAAATGTTAAAAATAGGTAATTAATTTGAAGAGTTAACATAGAAATCTTGAGTTCTGGCTTGTTTTTAGAAAGGAAGAAAAATTGTGTAGCATTGACTTGGTATTCCTTTCTGGTAGTGATTAGCAGTAGCTGAGAAGAGACTGGCCCCTTTAGATCCGGTTCTCCAGTGTGACATAGTCTCCACCATTCTCTGTTGTCTCTTTGACACAGAGTATAAGAATTACTGCTAATTGGAACTATTTCCTGACCTCTGGTTCAATGGGCTCATTTACTTTATAAGACTCCTGCTAGCTGATAACTTCATAATCTCTGCTTTAATATCATGAAGTGAAAGTGACCTCTAAGATTATATTCCAATGAAGATCACCACATTATGATGCTACATCGGCTTTGAGGAGGGGGCATGGCTATATGGTATGCTGGAGCAAAAAGTGTATACCCTAGAAAAGAAGGGGCAGCATGAAGCTGTAGAAAGGATAGCTCGATTTGGTACAGCAATGGGGGAGTCCTACCTTGGAAATGGATGGGGTTGAAAAAGTGTGATGGACTTAAGCTATTTGCCCAAAATGATGAGGAGTGTGAGGAATGTATTTATCTTGTGAAATCAGCAAACAAAATAGAAAGGGTAGACAGATTTTTATCCATAGGCTGCTTGGGGAATCTTGGACTTTTCTCAGAAACAAAGCAACAAAAAGCAGAAGCAGAATTCAATTCTTCACAAAAGGACTAGTGAGTAAAGGGTGAGAAATAGATCTTAAATCTATTCATTGGGGTTGTCCCCACCATGTTTCCCTTAACCCTCCATCCCTTCCTTTTTCCCTTCTATCCTTCTTCCTTCTCTTCTCTTTCTCCACTTTCTGTACTATCTGTCATTATATATGGTCCAGGATCAACTTGTCTATTCCCTATCCAAGCTTTTCTCTAAAGGTACTGATCCCCTTTGTTAGAGAATGGCTTAGAAACCATGACCTGGATGCTAATAGCCTGGGTTTACAAGTAGCCAGGAGACCTGGGACCCTGTAGCCCACTCTCCCCATCTCTTGCCTTGGGATTTCATCAATCTTCCAGCTTTCCTGTTTGAACTCCATTGGCCTCACATCTCTCCCCTGCTGAAGCATCTGATCCTGCCTCCTTTCTCTTGCTTCATAACCAGGGCAGTGACTCCATAGATTCTAGTGTTTGACTTTAGCACATTTTAGATTTTTATCTTCCATTGAATTTTAACTTGTTAAATTGTTACTTGTGCTGTGATACTCTCTCCTTCAGGGTCTGACCTCCAACCTTGTGCATCTAAAGATTGGAAAACACTTTCTCTCATTCAGAGACTATTCAAGGACCTAGATAAATTTGGCTGACCACTTTGGAAAATCTCAAAAGATATCCAAGCTTAAAAAGAAAGAAAAGATAAAATAAGGTTCACAAAACTAGGGAAGAACATCAAAGAGTACATACTCCTATAAGTAGACATATAGCATGACGTGATGGTTAAAGACCAGGGACCCTGACTAAATTCAAACTTTAAATCTCAGCACAAGCCACTTAACTTCTCTGTCAGTTTCCATGATAAAGTGGAGATATTAATTCCAATGTACAGTAATTATTCTTGGTGTCAGCTAAATAAATATAAGCAAAATACCTAGGACAGTGCTCAGAAGAGAATATATATTTACTATCACTATATTATTTTTTGTTGGTGCTAGGAATAGTGTCAGGTAAATTGAGACTTATACACAAACTTATATATAAACCTAATGACCCACAGAGTGAAGTTTTGTTTTGCTTTGATTTGGGAGTGTGGAACATTCATAATCTGAGGAAGACCAGGGAAAGTGTAGGACTGTTGCTTAAAATGGAAAATGTGACCACATGAATTAGAGCCAGGTAAATTTAATTCTCCTCACAAGAGAAATGATCTCCCTTCTAGAAGAATCATCACATATCTTTATTAGGAAAGATAAGCTCATAAGAGAACAGGTAGGAATAGGACAGCAATTAGATTCTGTAAATAAATTCACTGACCGGTCTCAGTTGTGTGCTGTCCTGAGATACGGAGAGGACCTGCATAAATGATTGTGGCATCTTTGTTTGGAGTTCTTAAATCATGATGGAAATAGATAAAGAAGTTGGAGAACAGGAAATGATGGCCCAATTTTCAAAAGGGGTGGGGTGGGCAGGGTATAGAGTAGTTGTCCTAAAATATTTAAAAAGCTAACATGGGAGAGAAAGATTAGAACTTTATGTCTATTTCAAGAATTCAGTTAGGATCTATGACTAAGAGACATAGAAGGTTAATTTAAGAAAGAATTTTCTGAGAATGGGAGCTGTCCAAATATAGAAGAGACTGAATTAGGTAATACTGAGATTTAAAGGAGGTGATTCTTGGACTGGGCTTCCCATCTCAGGTCTACCACTCTATACCCCTGCCTTTGCTGTGCATCAGGGAGGAAGGATTCGATCATCTGGTCAAACCTGAAGCCATTCATGTGACCACCCTCCACACTGGATGGAGTCACTGGAACTCAGGTGCACAGAACCATGTGTTCTTCCTCTCCAGCTTTCTATATGATGTCAGTCTGTGCTCTGCTTCCCCCAACCCTCATGCCACTGGACTCACCCAACTTTCCTGGTGTCAAGAAGCCTGTTTTGAGGGAAACAGAGGGGATTCTGCTTAGGCTTCAAGCCTAAATATAGACTGTTTCAAAAACTCTGCTGTGTGGATAACAGAGCTTCCAGGGCTATTAGTAACATGACCCTCTGACACCCCTTCTGCCATATTATCAGCTCCCTCAGGAGTCCTGACAAAGCAGAGTACGATGCTGCCTTTCTCAGCATCCTGGCTAACATACCATCAAATTGAGCCAGAACCTCACCTTAACCTCTAGTAGGAAACCCAGTCACAGGAGCACAAGATGGATGATTTTCTGTCAGGAACATCCAGGGGAAGATTCCTGCATTGCCCAGGACTCTTTAAGATTCTACAGCAAGCTATCTGATAACCATGACCTGACTTTCTGAAGATGATGTTGCACACAAAATCCCTGATCACATCTCCGCTGCCACAACTGAATTTCTCTCCTAAATCTTCTGCACCAACGAGACTACACTGCAGAGGAAATAATGACTTTAATCTAGTCTTATGAAATCTCTGCCTTTTCCTACCCTTCCTTCACTTCACGCTTCCAATCATTTAGATGTTGACTCAAAAATTATCTTTTTAAAAATTATATATTCTTGCTTGAGTATTCAAATTTTAAAAGAATGATTTAGTGTTTACACTGGGGTTGTGGTGTGAGGACAGGTTTTGGATAGAGAACCTTCCAATGAACAACCTGGAATGCTTAACCCTTGATGTTCCTGTACATCTTGACATTAGTCTTTATACCTGGGGGTTAATAGGTTTGCTTCAATCTCTTCTCCTACTTATATATTTTATATTCAAAGACTGACTCCAGATGCCATGTCTGGGTCATTTCTTTTAAAATCTAAGAGGCTGAGTCAGGCTATGAATCAGTTGACTAAGTGCCCTGGACAGCACTTTGTCTTCTTAGAGAGGGTCATACTCTGATACTTTCAGGAAGTTTTCTCTAATCATGAAATGACACTAAGGGATAGGAAGATAGGTAATGGGTTTGGTTGGAATCAGTCACTCAAACTGGAAATACAGTTTGCATTTCATGATGATGATGATGATGATGCACTGTGAAGGGAAATGAAGTTTGACTAAAAGCCCTGCACTTCAGATTTCCTGTGAATCCCAAGTGATTACCCACACACTAGAAAACAACCAGGTGACCCTTCTTTTTCTGTTCTGAGGAACAAGAAGGAATAAAAAGAGAAATTTGTCCCTGGAGTGACATTTTCTTATGCAAACCAATGTAAATCACACATCTCAGTGTTGAAAGCCTGTCTGACAACCTTTTCCAAAGCACAAAGCAAATCTCTGCTAACAGGTTATCTTGCACTGGGCTGATTCTGGAGAAGGACTTTTAGTACTTCAGAGTGGGCTGCAGAATAATTTCCACACTAGGAACAAAATCATACCCAAATATCATGCTGTATTAAGGGATTGGTGATAGCTTAAAAGTATTTGGTCCTCTCCTCAACAACCAGGGATGATCTTTTGATCTAATCTAAGTGGTAATTTAATTTTAATGAAAGTGGAAGAACCAAAAGGTTGCATAGAGTATATAGCAAGAGGGACCAAGGCAGTGGAGAGGTGAAATCTTTTCTTTGCTGGGAAAGGGTCAGTCCATCAACTGTTTAGCGTACCCTGCTTTCTACTGTACGTGCTTGAGAGGACTCTTCAAGGGTTCCTAAGTAAACACAAAAATTTAAACTCAGGGATGTTAGAAGACATTTGAGGATCTGCTATCTACTGCTTACTTTCATATTATTTCTTTTAAGTCTCCTGGAATTTTATACTCAAATCTTCTCTATTGGATACCACTTTCAGATAGGACAAGAAGAAATTTAGAAAAGTTGAAATATGTCCCCAAGCAGAAAACCAGAAGAACTAGGATTCAAGCTTGCATCTTTCCAACTAAATGATGCTGAATCCTTCACGAATCGATTCTGCGCTCTCAGCCCATCTTTCTTCACCATGCAGTTTTAGTGAATGAAAAAGGAGGAGGGACAAAATGCCCCTCAACTCACTCCCAGAAAGGATGTATTGCTTATAAAACAGAATGGCAAGCCCAGGAGGAAACAATAAGGAATGCCAGGAAGGGCTCAAAACAATAATTAAGGCCTCATTTGTTGAGGCAAAGGCCCTTGCATTCCTGCCACCAATTATTAAAAGAACTTCCGTCTTCTGATTTTCATACAGTAGCATCAGCTTTATGAACCTATAGAGGAATAATAGAGGAACTATAAAGGAACATTTCACCATGTACTAGATCAGAAGGTCAATAGAAACATAATGTGAACCACATGTCATTATACATTTCCTAGGATCCACATTTAAAAACATCATGAAGAAATTAGCATTATTTCTTCAATTTTAATAATATGTTTTAGATAATCCAGTCTATAATCCAACAAGATCATTTTAGGGCTGGAGATACAGCTCAGTGGTAGAGCGCTGGTCCAGCATACACAAGGCCCTGGATCGCCCACCCAGCATCTCTCTCTCTCTCTCTCTCTCTCTCTCTCACACACACACACACACACACACACACACACACACAAATACATACACACTTATAATCATTTTAATATCTAAATAATTCATAAACTATCACTGAAATAATTTATATCTTTTTAGTACTAAGCCTCTGTAATCTAGTATATATTTTACTCTTAAAACACATTGCAATTCAGATGCTAATTTTTTAGTGTTATTAGTAAAACAGGTCTTCTCAAACAATAAATTCATGTGTAATGAAAAATGTTTTTTACTGCCTTGGTTTTAAAATTCAAATTGATTGTACTCAAATAAATTTTAAAATTCATTTCCCCATTCACCCTAGATGTACTTCAAATACTTAATAGTGACAAACGATAGTGGCTATTACATTGAATAGCACAGTTCTGGATGAATGGAAAATACTGTTCAACTTTTCCCATGCTACATCTCAGACTCCATAATGAGCAACTATGATAGTAAATGCTAACTCTCGTGTACCCAAAGCAGACAGAATAGAAGGCATTCACTGTAAGGAAATCTGCCAAATGTCTTTTCATCTTTTACTGATTGTCCACAACATGAACAGAAGAGGGCAGGGACTGCAGGCAGGTGGCTCGTCCTCTACAGCTAGGTGGACACAGGTGAGGTGGCAGTGGCAATGTGCACAGTCTAATATGAGATGCGCACACTATGTTAACTTCTACAACTGATTAACTCTTGGAAAAGGTCTTTTACATACTGATCCAGAAAACCAAGCACTAATGAACAGCTTCTGGTTTTCAGTTAAAATATACACAATGACTCTTAGAATTGTCTAATGTGGAAATGAAAGAAAGGAGTTAACAAATCGTCATTATGTCTTGGAAGAATATATCTAGAAAGAACCATGCCTGTTTCCTAAACACAAACTTGCACCTGAAGGAGGCTCCAAGGCACTTGCATGAGCCCTCAGCTACACTTTATTATCTTTTATGCAAACCCCCCAAGGGCTGGAGGCTGGCTTTTTCTCCTTTTCAGACAACTTTCCTGAACTTTCCTCTTGTAGCCCTTGAGGCTCACTTGGCTCAAGACCCAGACTTGATTTGTCTCTACCATGGGAAAATTCTTGACTCCACAAAGTGTTGAGAAATTGATGTACAGCATATCAATTTCCAAAAAAATGTCCGGGGACTTGCATTCTCTAGGAACTATAAATTCCTCTTAGGAATGACTTGGTACTGTACTACTTTTTACTGTCATTTACTCCATGGATTATCTTTACTTAAAAAGATACAAAACCAAAAGAATATGATATTCATTCAAAAGGATGGAATATTTTTCTAGGATTTTAATGCTTTATCTTTTCCTTTGCCCCAAATTTCTGAAAGATACAGCACACTCTGATTGCCATCAGTGGCTCTCTAAGACACTGATTTTCATCAGAGCAAGGGAAGCATACTTGGTTCCAATGATCCTGACAGTCCTCACATCCCTTCCCTATACACCAAGAACCTCTAAAATAATGCATTTATGTCCTCTAACAGCCACATTACATGTACTTAGACATTATTTTAAAACCCTTACATTTAGATGAATGTGTCACTTTTCAACAAAACTAGTATGAAAACACCCTAATTTGCAAAACAGATAAGTCAGTATGGGGTTTTGCATTATAAAAGAAAACTTCAAAGGGTTTCTCTAGGCAGTGTGCTGCCCTGAAACATTTAAATGTTGATTCCAGTTTTTAAGAAATGATTTATACACAGCACCTTAGGAGTCATCTATTGTAAAGTTAAGTGCATCTGTACCAGAAAAATAATTATTTGTTCTAACTGAGGCTATTGCCATTTTGTTATTCAGGACAGTGGTGCTAAAGAGATTAAAGAAGGCATATCATATTGTATATTAACATTTTATTTTCTAAAATCTGTAATGACTCTGTTAAATTCGGATCCATCAAATTGAAAGTTATTATCTCTACTACCAGAAATAGATCTGTGTGTCATTTTGAAGAGGCACTGGATCAATCAAAAATAATACATCTGTTGTTGCCTTTTTAATTTAGTTTGTTTTTCCCAAAGTTAATTTTTAAATGCACTTGTTTAACATGCACGTAAACACAAATACTTTCAAAAATATCTTCCCATTTTGTAAATCCTAGAGTTGTATTTTCTTATGGAGGTGAATAAGTATAATAGTAGTTTCTTCTTTTTACTAAATTGAGACTAGGAACAATCAGTAGTGAGATGAGAAAGTTATCTCAAAAAGAGATCAAAAATAACTTCCAATATTCTATAGAATACTAGTATGATTATGGTTGTCAACAATTAATTGACTATTTTTAAGTAGTTAATAGACAGGATTTTGAATATTCCCAACACAAAGAAATGATGCATATCTGAGGTAATGGATGTGCCAATTACCCTGTCCTGATCAGTTCACATTGCTTATGTGAACTGAGGTGTCATACTGTACCCCATAATTATTTGTGATTATTACGTGCTGACTAAAAACAAAACTATTTAAAAAAGGGGCTTTCTTCAATGATTCTGTATGAAGGGATGCTGATATACAAATGACCAGCCCAACAAATCCCAATTGGGCCAACATAAGTTGAAATTAAGACAGATGTGTAGTATTAAATAAGCAAAGTCAAAACAACAATAACAACAAATAAATCCTAAGGAATCAGAATATGTTTTCATATTAAAGTACTAGAAAGCTAAAAATACATGATGACTTATTTTTCACATAAAATTCTAAATGACATCAGAGGTGTCATTATTGTCTACCAATCCCACAGCTGAAAACTCCAGAGCTTCATCTGCAGGTTGGTGGACATTTCTCAACTTCTCAACTCCACTGCCTATTTCCACTGAGAGAAAGAAAGAATTCTTATTGTTTGGTGACCAATAACAAAAATCTCTCCTTGACTTATAGCTCAAGTTAAATGGCTCTTTAGGTTTTAATTAAATAACCTGATTTAGGTGCACTGCTTTTCTTTTATTTACGAAAGTGTAGGCCTTCGAAAATCATGTTAGTCAATTATTTCCAAAAATATACAAGATGGAAATGAGCAACTAACTTATTAGTTGATCTTCACTATTAGTAGAAGTTGATAGAATTCATTAACATCCAAGAGGCTGAGCATGAACATACTGTATTACAAAGAAAAAGTCTTTAATGTTGAATAAGGGATTTAGTATTGCACTGGGGCCACAATTAGGTTGAATAAATTTGCTAATTTATAGAAGAATATTGAAATTTCAAGGTAATAATTAAAGAATGCAAATACAGAGAAGGCTAAAAATATTATATTACATTGGTTAAAACCACTCAGGGCCTTAAAGCTACAGAAATACATCATTTTGCATTCATGTAGCAAATCATAATGTCTGATTTCATAAGAAATTCTGACTTCTTCAAGTCTATAAGACTCAATTGTATGTAAATTATTAAAAAGCAACTCACTGAATTTCAAAAACAGTATGCCAGGGAAAGAAACTAGACAAAAAGAGTACAGTATATATAATTTCATTTTTATGAAATTTTAGAATAAGTAAACTATGGTAGCAGAAATCAGATTTGTGATTGCTGAAGGAGAATATTGGGAATGAGCAAGACCTAACTTCACAGGGGATTGAGAAGTTTTAGGCCATGTTAGGGGTGTCAGGTCCACAATTGTATACATTTGTCACAACTCATGATTGATTTGTACTTGAGATCTAAGCATGTCACTGTTTGCAAATTATGCCTTAATACAAGCAAATTGACACCAAAGCAAACCACTGCTCTATCCAAATATCCAAAATGAATTCTAGTGTAAGAAATTGGCTTTCTCATGCAAATGATTGTGAGCCAAATAAAGGTACCTTTTATGGAAAGAAGAGTAAAAATAAACTAGAGGGTGCAGATCACACAGAAATGGAAATTGTCTTATCACTGAATTCTTAAAGCACTGAGTTATTTCAGCATATATAAAACCCAGGAAATGAAAGAAATTTAATAGTTCTATTATTTTAAGTACATGAATCACATTGAATTAAAAAAACATGAAAATTATAGTTTCTGTAAATACAATATATAGGCTAGTTCTAATGCTCAAATTTGGGCTAATAAATCATGTAACTTAAAATCTAGTAAAGTGTCTTGTTGAATTCTTTTGTGTAGATTTTAAACTTAGCCCTCAATTTGCTTTATGTCAATTATCATTCTGTGAAAATATTAAGCTCTGGATGAACCAAGAGAGAACAAAAAGTCATTTTATGCATATTGTAAATAGGTTTTTAAATCCTAAAATGGAGTTAGTTATTAACAAGGATAAAATATAAGGCCATAAATCATATCAAAGTGAATTAGTGATAACCCAGATTCCTCAACGGGGTTTTTATGGCAATATATTGACTAAAAGATGATACTTCCTAAGAAAAAGAGAAAAAATAAGGAAAAAGTGAATTCCATTAAATTTTATATCTTCTTATATGAATAGTATGTTGCTTATTCAGAAATGTAAATAGCATATATTTCATAAATATTTTTCATCTACATATTGCGAATAAATACCTAAAAAATTTCTTCTTGATCAACTGTAGAAGGACTCAGTGCTGTTTGTAAAAATATTAGCCCAATGTCCTTTTTCTTTTTGCTCCACTAATATTTATAGGATTTTTTTGTGTGTGTGTGAATATTGGGAGAAAGGGAAGGGGATTTTGTTGGCGAGAAGGCCCTAAGAACTTAGGAAGATGGAGGGAATGGTGGAGCTTGAGAACCAAAACAATTAAAATTCAGGAGAAAACTTTATAATTTGAGGCACAAGCAGAACTTTTCCTTAGCCCAGGTGATACTGCATAGCAGAGAGGTGAGGAGGAGAACATGGACCCGACCCCTGTGGGACACTCCACATCTCTCTAATCCACAGAGGGCTGAAGGCTGGGGAGAAAAGGGCTCCTATTCCATGATGGGTGGTTTTCATGTGGGGACAGGCAAGTGAACTTGAGGTCAGTGCTTCATGAACCACCAGTTGTTGGAGAAAGAGATGAGACTAATTTGGATACCAATCATGGTTGACTGGTTTGTGGGTACATGTGACCTGCTCCTAAAGGGTATCCCAGAAATAACTGACCAGCATTTTCGAGTGCTAATTTCTGGCAACCCTTTCAGTATTTACTACTACCATCATAACCTTGATAGTGGTTAGAGTGTGGCAGCACTCTAGGTACTTGGATTACATGTTGATAAGAATCTAGAACTGTCTGACAGTAGAAAGAAAGTTAGGTGCACAAATGAACATGATTTTCTCTTTTGTAGACCACATTATAGCAAAACAAAAGTAAGCTTATCATGTTTTGGTAGATAAATGCTATTGTTCATGTTTCTGCAAACCACATGTCTATGATACATTTTATATTTCATGTTACAAATCTGCTTTCCACCTCACAGCCATTTAATAGCATTTACTTAAATTTTATTACATCCTTATGCAATAGTACTGTTGTTATTTTACAGTAAAGTTTAAGTCAGCTCAATTTTACCATCAGAGACTCATTAACAGTGAGCAATTTGGTGCTTAATGAGTTGTTAACCCTGAGTAAATATATTAAAATAATAGAGTGATAAATTTAAATTGAATTGCATTGGGCTTGTTTTTTGTTCAATAATGTCTTCTGCAGAAAGAGAAAGTGCCACTTAAAAAGCAATTTTTGATAAAATATATTCTGAACTGCTTATACTTACTTCTCACTTACTATCCAATCTCTTCCTTACTTGATTCTTTTTCTTAGTTACCCTGTTCCCCATTCTCTCTTAAATACTCATTATTCAGAATATTTTAAATTTTATTTCTAAAAGAAACAACATCTTGGGCCCTGAACAAATGGGAATAAAATTGAACAAGTTTCGGATAAAAATAAAAATTTCCTTGAGATAAAGTACACAAATTTGAATGATATTACTAAGGCAGTGAAGAAATTAAAATCCAACATCTATTTGCTGACAGAAGAGTTCATGGATAGGCAACAGTGGGGTCAGTTTTCTCTTTCAGCATTCTTACCCTTTTAAACTATGACCAATATGACTCTTCTTAATCAACAGTTCAACTCCCTGTGGTCTTCTGAATCAGGCTGTCAACTTTACTGACACAAATAAAGTTCTATTACTGTAAGTCCCACAGAGCCTCAGGAACAATTGAAGAGCAAGCCAGAATTTAATCTCTTGCATGGCTCATCAACAAAAACTGTCAGTTTGGTTCAAATAGCAGACATATTTTTTTCCCCCTGATAAGAAATCAACAAGATCCAGCTAGACTAGAAGTTCAGAAGTGGAGTTTGAGATGCTAGTGACACAAAAACTGTCCTTTGACTCAAAAATGAAGATTTGAGTTAGAAGAACAAGAAGAAATATGCACCCACATTAGTCATATACAGACCATAATGGTATTTGGATTTATGAAGCTAGAGAAGTCATTTAGACCACAAGCCCAGGTATAAGATACTGGTGAGTGAAAGTCACTTCTATAATAGAGTGAACAAAATGTTGAAATTGCTCAGAATTGATGCCTTGACAGGTAACACTTTCCTGAGATGAATCTGAAATGGCCTATAATCATATTTGGGAATGACTAAGAGGTGACTCTCACCTACCTAGATATATCATCTAAGGACTTTGCTACCCAAAGAGTAACTGGAATTCAAGGACAAACTAATACCATATATGAGAAGTTAAACATAAATACAATCTGAGAAATTCAAAGTTCAGATCACCTTTGTGTCTTTCCTCACTGAACCCCATACTGGGGATTGAATTCACATCCTGATGAATGCTAGGTAAATATACTGCTGAGCTACCTTCCCATGTTTCTTTTTTCTTTTCTTAAATTTTCCAACAGGGTCCTGCTAAGTTGCCCAGACTGGCATTGAAATTGTGATCCTCCTCTTTCAGTCTCCCAGGTCCCTGGGATTATAGGCTCCAGATCATCTCTTAAAGTGTTACTCTATTCACAAATGCGAACAGATGAACATTTGAAACTAAAGACCTTTTTCTATTCCAGTTTTAAGAGTTACCATCAACAGTCTACCGACTCTTGCTTACCCAGATTTATTGTTGCTGGGAAAGGAAGTAGGCATGCATCTATGTAAAGAAATATTGCACATAAGTAATTGTGATATTTCTTACTCCAGAAATTTGATACTTATATATAGAGCATTTCCACCTTGATTTTCCATTTACATGTATGGAATTTCTCTCACCCTCTTCTCCCTTGCTTTCTTTGGAATCTATATTTATTTTTAAGGGTTGAATGTGTATTTAAAATAATAAAACTATACATAGGTGTCTTAAATAAAATTGCCATCTAACTTCAACACATTGCTAGCCCAATGTTTAAACCCTGCAATTAAGAGAGGTGTTGACAGCTCTCAAAAGAAGCGTCCAGCAGAGACACATCATGGCGGCAATCCAAGGGCTTTCTAGAAAGAAGCATGTAATGCAAATGACAAGAATCTCACAGTGAAAGCTTAAATAAAAGCTTTCCAAGAAGAAATGAAGGGAAGAGATACTTACAGTGGAAAAATTATCTTACCAGAACAATTCATCTGGCTTTAGTTTTTTAAAAAAGAGCAATAATCTAAGTTTGCATGACACATTTCAGTCAAAAGAAACTAAAGCATTCTCTCTTCAGTTGAGTGGATCCTACTGCCAATGAATGCTGCCATGTTCTTCAATGAGGATGGTTGAGGTTCTAAAATATGGCACCCAGTGAGAAAGTCTGGTACAACCATTAGGAGAGGAAAATATAGAAAAGGCTTAGAAAAGGAGAAACTAGCACTGAAATGGAAATCAGTGTGACTATAGCTATTGATCAGTGTAGGACTCATCAGTATTCAATTACTATCAGTTTCACTGGTGACTAGCGATAATAATGAATTAAGAGTTCAGTGCAGCCTACAACTATGATTATTAGGCTAATAATAATCTAGTCTATTCTAATTAATCAAGGACAAGAAACTATGTTTTAGGGATGTGTGTGAAGTTACTGTTGGTATAAATGAAAGTCAGAATAATAAAATTGTCACAAAAATCAGGGATGAAAATGATTTTCACAATATTCTCTCTTGAGAACACAAAAGGGCAATGTCATAACTAATCTTAAATATCCACAGAATTTCAAGAGTCATGAAACTAGAATCTGTTGGCATTGTGCCCTCCACCTAAAATATGTTCCAGGTGCATCTCTGCACCATGTCCACAGGCTGAGAAGTCATGAGAAGGAACAAATGGAAAGGAATGGGAGGAGTAGGCATGAGAGGTGACTTAAGGAAGGCTAGAATCTATGATGGAAAAAATGAATTCCATGCTGGTGAATGGTTTGCCTTAAATTCTCTTTGCTAAGTCATGCCACCAGTGCCACCAATAATGTGAACTACAAAGTAGATCAGTTTGACTTTTTATTGGTGCTTTATGGACTCATTTCTAAATAAGCATATCAGGCTCAAGAACAAATTCTGAAATCTTCAACAAACTGTCTAACTTCATGGAGATCCTTCAACCATGTCCCTTGTCTTTACAAATAAGGAAGTGGAGTTCCAGAGAATTTTTTTAGGCTACAGTATTGCAGGGACAATGGCTATTATTCATTGAAGATAGCAAGAGCAATGGGGACTATATCACAAATGAAAGCCTAGTTTATTTATCAAGGACATTTTCTTTTCTTCTCTAAAGTACATTAGTAGATTTTAAATGAATTCAAGCAGAACATATTTTCATGTTCATCTGCAAAACATTAATGTCCAATGAAACTCAGATCAAATCAGACCCAAAGGAAAATTCAATTGAATGATTTCCTATAACATAATTTTTCATAGTTGACTTCCAACAAACCTCCCACCCAAATTTTGATCATATTTAACTTCTATAATGGACATTTTAAAATAAAACAAAAAACTATTACTTGAGTAATAGCATATTCTACTTAAAATAAAATTGTAGATAAATAATTTTATTTTATTTTCTTTGCTTTCTCTTTTATCTAATGTTCAGATAAGATAAAGCTCCACAACCACAATTATCCATAGAAGTATTCACAATACCTAAGGTATATAAGTAACCAATACATCCATCAGTGGATGAACAGATAAAAAATATGTGGTAGACACACAATAGAATATTATTCAACCATTTAAAAAGAATAAAATTCTACCATTTTTAGCATGGATGTAACTGAAGGACATTATATTAAGTGAAATAAGGCAGACATATACAAATATTGCATATTCTCACTTATGTTTTGAACTTAAAAACGTTGACCTCACAGAAATAGACAGTAGACGGGGTCACTAAAGCCTAGAAAGCAAAAAGGAGGAGTAATAGTGAGAGTGTGGTGTTTTAGCTTTTGTGCCACTGTGACCAAAAAGCTGACAAGAAGGGTTTTAGAGAGGAAAAGTTTACTTTGGGATTCATGGTTTCAGAGAACTCAGTCTATAGATAGTTAGCTCCATTGCTCTGGACACAAGGTGTGACAGAGCATCATGGTGGAAGAATGTGGAGGAGGAAAACAGCTCAGAATATGGCACCAGGAAGCAGAGAGAGAGAGAGAGAGAGCTCTCTTCACCAAAGGCAAAATATATATCCCAAAGCCATGCCCCCAATGATCCACCTCTTTCACCACACCCTAGGTGCCTAAAATCACCAGCCAGTTAATCCCTACCAGGGTATTAATGCACTGATTAGGTTAAGGCTCTCATAATTCTATCATTTCACATCTAAACTTTCTTGCATTGTTTCACACATGCAAGAGGGTTGAGGGACACCTAATATAAACGATAAGGAGTGGATGATGGGAAACAAAACATAGTAGGAATAGTAATTCTAATGTCATACAGCACAACAGGGCAACTATAATCTATAACAACTAATGATACATTTCAGAATAATTTGAGTAGTGTTTAAAGGCTCCTGACACATCAAAATTAGATTTTAAAAGATAGAAATGCTCATTACCCTGAATTGATCATTACATATTATATACATGTATCAGATTATAATATTCTACTCTGTAAACATATGCCCATTAAACACATAAAATTAAAACTCCCAAGATTATTATACATGAAAAATGTGAACTTTACTTATTTTTGTTATTTTTCTGTTTTAGGTAATGTTACATTTGTTCAAACAAATAATATAAAACACTACATGCCCTAGTTGGCAGTGTACTTTAATTTGGAATTGTAATTATGATTGACTCTGCTATGAAGAATGCCAAGTATTTGGCACATACATCTCCCAGGGCCTGGGGAAAGGAAAAATGAAAAGTCAATTTCTCTGTTGCTCTGATTAGATAAGCAGAAAGGCAGACAGTTGTGCTTATTTGAAGTGTCACCATATGCTAAGCCACAAGTTTGGCCTTCACGTGCTATAAAATCAATGCTCATATGCAGCTGGGACACAGGAAAATGGGTGGTGTGCTGTGTGCTATGTGCTACTGTGATGTCAGTAGCAGTTTGCTATAGACTCTTAGATGGTCTTTAAATGAATTCTGCTGAAACAGAATGTCCATTCTCCTCACTATATCTGGGTTGTACTATCAAGTGTCTTCTAAAAACCAAAAAGAACATTATACTTCCAATTAGCCCCTATCCACCTTATCAGAGCTATTCAGCCTTTACCTAAGTTCTCCAGGATTTCAACCTGGCCTGTTCAGGCTGTTAAATCCTTCCAGAAAGTGGCATGTTGTTCCAGTTAGAAGTATCTTAGACATGACACCCTGGAAGTCCACAGCCAAGCAAGATGAGGATTTTTCTGGTTATGGTCTACCCAACTTCTTCCTTTTGACCTAACTGATGTAGGCATGAAATTACCTGACTACAATTAGCATCCTTGGGCAGTTTCTAACATAAAGGAAGTCATTTGTCATGCTACACCAGTATGATAAATGCAATACATCTATCAAGACCTGAACATCCCATTCCCAAAGAGGGCTACACCTGCCCTCAAGTCTTTAGCATTTAAAACTTCCTCTTAATTAGAACAGAAAGGACTTTGGCTGCTTTGCTTGCTTTATTCTCTAATGTAAGCAGACTATCCCAGCTGCAGGGCTTTATTGCTTACACTCCTTCTCAATTTTTGTCTGGGAGGCTACAGAAGGCAGTTCTACACGTTCACCTACCACATAGAGAGTTTGCCTTCTCTCTCCTGTTCATTTATTCCTTCTCTAAATTCTTTTGCTCTCAGGGGGAATACATCACTTCCTCTGTTGTATACAACCTCGGTGGGAACTCCACTACTCTTGGCTGCTGTAGCCTCTTCTATTTTCACCCCAAGTTGGACAGATATCTTCAGGTGATCAGCTCCTGGACCCTGAAGCTGCACCAGCATCACTACTGCTGTGGTGGGTGAAAAGGCCTCTTCTGTTCTGAGTCAAACACTGTCCCTTAGGGATCAAACTTGCAGTTTTTATGTGTCAAGTCCCACAGGGTTCCCAGCCCACCTGCTCCTGCCTATATTCTGTATCCCTTAATCTCTGAGTGCATGCCCCGCTCCTTCCTCAGCTCAGGTCACCTGTGGAGTTCCTTTCTCCTGGTCTTCTAGCTAAGAAATAAAGCCCACATATCTATGTTCCCATACTTAAAGAGTGCAGTGTTTTCTGTTTGTTTTACTAGAGTTGAGTCTGAATCTTTGGAACACTCTTAGAATAGCTCATCTGAATTTTGAATTTACATAATATCCTCTATCCTCAAATTCACTTTTTTCAAGTTGTGCCTGGCTAGAAAATGTATTCATCATACACATGTATTCATCCTTTCTACTTGGGTGAACCCATGAAAGGATGATGAGGGGGATAAAAAGGAGTTTACACCTGGAATACTGTCCTCAATTAGGCTCTCTATAGAACTTAGTGATTGTTACCTGGCTCATAATAATAATCTTGTCCAGAACAAACAACTAGGTTATGACCAGAAATTCGATTACTTCCAAGTTTATGTCCTTAGGTCATCAATTGCAAGTCTATGACAACTTCATGGAGTTGGAACAGATATTGCTTATGGATTACAGAACTCCAAAGATGCATTCAGCTTATTCCTCTTACCTAACAGTGATTATCACTCTAAAAGAGGCTGCCTCTCTCCAAACATGAGCAACCAGTAGTGATCTTAGAAGAATTGTCCACAGCAACTGTGCATTCTCTGGAGTTCACAGAAGAGGAGGGAGGGAGAGAGGGCAAGAATGGGGGCAGATAGCAATGGCTCACTCTACAATAAGTGCTGTGTGTCCAGGACTGCCTTCTTCTTGCATTAGCCTATCATATTTTCAGACCTTTATTAAACATTATGAACAATCTGAGTGCAGTTTCACATGCCTACAATCACAGCTACTCAGGAGGCCAAGTCAGAAGGATTGCAAGTTTGAGGCCAGCCTCTGCAACTTAGTGAGACTGTCTCACAAGAAAAAACAGAAAGGGCTCAGGATATAGCTCAGTGGTAAAGAGAACCTGAGTTTAATCCCAGTACCACAAAACAAATTAACAAATCTATAAAGAGATATAAACTTTATAGGCAAAATATAAATACATTATAAAAAGGAGCATGCTCAGACCAAATGTGAAAAAACATGAGAAAAAAATAAGGTATGATTCACTAAATAAAAGCACCCTTCTTCTTGCAATGCTAAGATAACAGAAACTACTTAGCACTCCCATATCCAAGGACTGTCTAAGGGCTGTACTTAGATACTCTCAACCAAACCAAAACACCTTGGAAAATTATTATTTTCACTGTTTTAAGATGAGAAAACTGAGGCTCAGAGAAATACCAGTCTCACCCTTTCTTACATCTCCTTAGTTTTCTTTTTAACCACTGGAGAATTTAAAGGAACATTGCTCTCTTTGGGTTTGTTGCTTTGAAACAAATGTCACTCTTTGAATCAGACTCTATGTTTTTGTGTTTTACCTGTTTTTTATATGGTAATTTAAAATGCAGTGAGAGGCAAAGCATTCTATAAATGCTGTGAATCTGCTTTCAAACATATTTGCTTTACATTGGTGTAGGAGCATTACTCCAGTTGGTATATCATCCTTGTCTTGATTTGTATTATTGGTTACAGAAAACAAGGACCATTAACAAAGTTGCTTTGTGTCTCTGGGTCCTGGAAGGTATCCTGAAAATATCATCATGAAATCCTCAGAATGATTATACTCATCAATGAGCACAGTGCTGTTGCCATCCATCATTCACTCATTCATTCACTCATTCCTTTATTCCTTCGGTTAACAAACTCTGTCATAGATTTGTAAAGATCAGAACAGTGCCAGGCATTGTGGTAGGCTTGAAAACTATAAAAGCAGCCAGAAGTAATCAAAATAATGAAAAAAATTACAGTATTTTCAAATCTGCATCTAGTACTTATCAGTCTAATGATTTGGGGCAAATTATTTAACTCTGCCTGAGTTTCTACTACTTTCACTACAGATATTTTATTTTCCATGGAATGCTTTTGAGATCAAATGAGATTATTTGAGAAAAATTTTTCATATGTTCCAAAATACAATAGGTTCATATTACTTATATTCTTATGAAATGACAATTTAAAAATAGTTTAAAATTAGATGGTGACAAAATATATATATATTCATATATAAATATATCCATATATATTCATACATATATATATATCACTTATATATATATATATATATATATATATATATATATATGTGAGAGATCAAGGATGATATACCAAGATACAAACAAAGAGATAAACAAAACCAAAGAGGCAATAACTAAAACACCCTTTGTGTTTGGTCAATGTCTGTAATCTCTTTGAACCAAGGAGAACTGGAGAGAGGGTGCATATGTTAGTTAGAAGAGAATCATTGGTTGTCTTAATGAATATTATAGAATTTGAGAAATTTTTAACAGGTAACTGAGAAACATTGAAAGCTTTTGAAGAGGGGAGATCAAAGCAGCACATCAGTGGATGCATGTGGCATCTTGCAAAGGAAGGGCTGCAGGTGAGGGGAGATGGTACCAGAGTTGCAATAAGGAAACTTATCAAAAAGCCAAGATTTAGGGCACTATGTCTAAAGGCATTCCCTGTGTTGTAAATGAGTGGTTTGCAAAGGTCAGATGATTGAGGTCAAGTTCAGTCTGACCACAACACTACACCTAGAACTGAACAGGCTCCTACACGCTCCAATATGTAGGAAGAGAAGCCAACAGAGACCCCCAACTCTCTGCAAAAAGCATCCTAACAGGAAGGCAGAAAGTGAAGTTTCCCGACCTCATTCCTCTGCTCTCTGAACAGATTGGTTGATCACATTATGACTGGATGAAGGGAAACAATTTTTCACAGACCTGAAAATAAGATTTATTTATAGTTGTTTTCAGACAAAATGTTGTCAGAAAGAATTAGGCCCTCGTTTTCTTTTCTATTTTTTATTCTTACATTGCATTTCACTTGCCTTATGTCCATATCGTACAGTGACTAAGAGTGATTCCTCTTTGTTTTGTCTTGTTTTGTTTTTCCTCTTTGATCAGCATCAGGAGTTTTTTTTTTTTTTTTTTCCTACAGCCAAAGCAGAATAACAAAAGCAGAACACATCCTGACTTAACTGAACTTCAAGGGAGAAGCTCAGCGAAGCTCTTCCCACACACCAGAGAAACAGATAAAATGGACCACACTATTTATAGCTGCCTTCCCATTTCTAATAATCCTCCATTTAATTAGGACTGTAAATAGTACCAGCAAAAACTGCACAGCAATGCATGAGCAATCCCAGCCCCTCCTCACAATATATCCCACCCTAGGCAAGGAAAGAACATCAGGGCGAGTTCCACAGCTCACAAACACACCCAGTTGTTGGGGAAAAGCCTTAATCTCTCATGCTACAGACGAGACATTACTGAGTTTAAAGGGACAGAAATTTTAATTCTGTTTTCCCTCTACCATTGTAAATGTGCGTGATAAAATATTCCAGCCACAAAAGAACAAAACCTTGAGTTGGTCAAAGTTCTACACAATTGCTGCAGAAAACATTGTGTTTAAGATGATATATGTAGGCTCCGAATTAATATGCTTTCATTTTGTATTATTTAATAACCATTGCAGTCTACATGAAAGATGATTCTGAGAACTTCCAATTACATAATCAGTCCCCAACCCCCATGGACCAGCTACACGCATCACTTGGAGAGTAATTCTGTAATGTTTCAGACTCATTAGCACTTGATTTAGGTGTGGTGTGTGTCTCTAACACAATGGTACTGTATATCCTTGTGGTTGAATAATAACATTTAGAATAAAAAGTGATGCACAGTGATTGTAAAGGCAAAAGAAAGAATCTGATGTGATAATTTGGATCTTAAGTGTCCCTCCCAAATATCCATGTGGTAAAGGTGTGCTCCCCAGGGGGACACTATTGGGAGGTGGTGGGGCCTAGTGGGAGTTCTTCAGGTCATTGGGGGTATAGCTTTGAAGGGAATAGTGGAAATCAGCTCCTTCATCTTGCTCTCTTTCCTTTGGGGTCACAAGGTGAGCAGTTCTGCTCTACCACATGCTCCCAGTGGAATAGAAATTCAGGGATACAGAGAAAACACTGAGCCTCCAAAAAGGCTCAGTGTTCATAAATCACTGGGATGCCATAAACAAATGAAGAGCAACACAGCCTGGGTCCTTGTGCTCACATCCTTGCATGCAGCCTGCCTACTGGCTGGTGAAAAAGCAATAAAACCATGAGATAATCACAAGGAATCTGAAGGAGTCACTCCTTCAGGGAATATATACATTTAAGATTTTAGAGACTTGGAAATGACTGGAGTCTCAATAAAATAGCACAATATACACCTGAATGGAGATTTAGGATGTTAATAAGACATGCCATACAGGAAGCAGCATGATTAGGACATGTGAGGACAAGTCTGGGATATAGTTTTGTGGTAGGGCATTTGCCTAGCATGTGTGAGGCTCTGTATTTGATTCACAGCACTGTTAAAAATAAATAAATAAAACAACAAACAAAGAATATGCAAGGACATGCATGACACAAAGAGGGAAATTGGTATGAAATTGCATAACCCCACCCTGACTTCATCTCTAGCTCAGGTCCCTAACCCAGTGACTCTCCAGGATTGTTAAAACCCCAGACCAAACTCCAAGATGGCACATCACTCTCTCTCTCTCTCGATCGCTCTCTGTCCCCACCCGAAATTACCTGCACTCCCATTCTAAATTAATTTAATTTATAATATACCTGATGCACCTTTAAATTATTTTCTGCAACATGCTGAAGAACCTAGAAGATCTGATTAGAGATCTTCCACAATTATAGATCTCCTCAGATCCCTGTACATTAACACTACCATGATAAACTGCCTTACCATAGACCCAAAAGCAATGAGTTGAGTCTGATCATGGACTGAAATCTCTAAAACTGTGACCCCAAATAAACCTTTTATTTTTATAAGCTGATTGTCTCCAGTATTTATTGTAGTGACAGAAAGCTAACACACGAATTAGTCAAATTAATCATTCTTTGAAATTACTTAGAATTTTTAACCATTTTTCATTTGTGTTCACTTACTTGGTACAACAGAAAAAAACTGTGTTGTATGTTTTTGCTTGGTAAGTTCAAGTTTAGTTCATATATGAAATATTTCTACTGAATTTTAATAATATCTTTAAAATTGAAATGTCTTGTTTGTAAATTGTTTTAAAACTAAATAACAACATAAACATAGTGAGAGTTACTAAATTATTAACTGATCATTACTAAAAATAATTTTGTCATAGAGAGCAAGGAAGTAGAGGCAGAGTTTTAAAATGACTTACTTAAGGGCCCACATTGCAGAGATACAACTGTACATACACATAGGCACTTGACTTAAATTGACTTGAGGGAGCCGAGTGTGGTGGTGCACACCTGTAGTTCCAGCAACTTGAGAGGCTAAGGCAGGAGGATGACAAGCTCAAGGTCAGTCTGGGCAACTGAGATCCTCAATAACTAAATAAATAATAAATTTTTAAGAGGGCTGGTTGTGTAGTTCAGTGGTAAAGCACTCCTGGGTTCAATTTCTACTACCAAAGAACAAACAAATAAACTGACCTGAGGGGATTTTATTCCACATATACACACCCATCATGACTATCATAAGAGCTGTGGAAGCAAAATCTTACTTTATTTCTTTCTTTTAGACATGATGGGTTTGGTAAGATCTTTGGAGAAGAGCCTAAAGATGAAGTTATGTTTTACAGTATGGAACTTAATTTTGCCTTAGGGGAGACCTGGACTTTGTGCTTGGCTTCTAGGAGGTAATCTGTAAGCCCATGGGAGGGTATGTCTGATAGAAATAATGCCATTATTTAAAGTGGGGGCTGGCATATCAGCAAGGCTAAGAATGAGAATCAAGTTGTAGGAGTGAGCCACACTAACACCAGGTACTTTCAACATAGGGTGTGCAATTTGGGTCACACATTATCAGCACCATCTCTAGAGGGGCTAGAGATTGAGATCAGCCATGTGGGCAATTCACCATAATTATGTGATGGAGCCCACTTCCCCACAAAAGAACTCCAGGGACCATTGCTTGGATTGGTTTCTCTGATCAGTCCACTGAGAGGAAACTGGGATCTTTACATTCGGAACCCTCCTGGACTCTGCCCCATGTGTCTCTTCCCTTGAATGACTATAATATGTATCCTGTCCTTAAAATACATGAGCACAACAAATTTCAGTGACAAATTTTCAGCAAATACTTTTAAAATTGAGAGTGATTTTGAATATCCCCTGAACTTGTAATCTGTGTGAGAAGTAACAGTAGTCTCATGGACTATGAGTACTCAAACTTTCTACATATAGGTCATTCATCCTTCACCCAGAGTAGGTATGGTAACAGTATAGATCATGGATGTACTTGACTTTTTAAGGCTAAAAGACCCCAAGTAAAGAAGCACTTTCAGGCAAGATGACCCTCCTTATATTGGACAATAAGTTAGTTTGGGGCATCTTCTGGTCAGCATAGTAGTGTTCTGGTACGCAAAATGAAGTATGACTTCTAAGTATACACCATGAATTTATCTGCCACCAACATTCATTCATTTATTAGCTCACTCAACATACATGCATGGAACATCTACTATGTACTAGGTCTTATATCAGAAGATGCACAGATAAATAAGGCAGGATGTCTACAGTTGAAGAGCATTGTCTAATTAGTCAAGAAACTACATACATGTAAATTACACAGGTTTATGAATATACAACTTCTATAAAAGTATACTATTCCCTCCTTATCCATAAATGATACTTTCTAAGACCTCATTTGGATGGCTGAAACTCAATACTACCAATCTCTATGTATACTGTTTTTCCTACATGCCCTACACCATGGTCACATTGTAGTAGAGTTAATCTATCCTTCCATGTTCTGTGCTCTGGTACCTCCTTCACATCACCACTCTTGTGCTTTGGGGACATTTCTAAATAAAATGAGAGATATTTGAACACACAAATTGGAATATTGTAAGAGTTAATCTGATAAACCCAGATGACTACTAGATGACTAACGTGAGGGTAGCATACATAGCGTGGATATGCTGACAAAGGAATGGTTCATGTTCCAGGTGGGAAAGAGCAGGCAGTCTGAGATTTCACAAGACTCAGAATGGTGTGCAATTTAAAAGTTATCAACTTTTTATTTCCAGAAGTTTCTTTTTAGTATTTTCAGACCACAGATGACCACAGGTAACTGAAACCACAGAAAGCAAAACCACAGATAATGGGGGACAGATGTATGTACAAATTGTGATGATGACAGAACTTCAAAGTATCTGCATGTCTTTAGGGGTGAATCATTCACTTCACACAAGGGACATCTAATGGGACTTTGAACAGTAAATCAGAAAAAGAGAAGGTAAACTTACCAATAGTAGTCCAAACTTAGCAATTAAATAATTGTGAAGGACTGAAAATTAAAAGTTATGGGAAAACTTCAAATAGACTTTTATTAATTACACTGGAGAATGTTAATAGCTGATGTAAGCAAATGCTTTACTGCCATTGAGGATACAGCAGAAAGTAATGACTTTTACTGATATAGAAGGAATTTAGATGCTGGTATTTGGAACAACATCCTTCATGCTAAATTTAAAGAACATTAATGAATACTGAAATCTTTCAAATATTGGTAAGTATCATTTTCTGAAAATGTTTAAAAGAATGTGAACACTAACATTGAGTTTCTCCTGAATTCTAGGAGCCTACAGGAACAGAAAAGAAAAGATAAAGTCCCAGGAAGAAGGTAGCTTCAGGAGAGGGAGTCTCTAATGTGAGTCAGACCCGATCCATGGGAGGTCAGCGAAAGGAAGCCTGAACAGATAGGAAGTGACAGAGCAGCCAGAAGGCTGCCCTTCTGTCTGATGTCAAAATGAGAACAGATGCACCTGCCCATTCGTCTCTTTCCTGGGATGGGAAATATTCTCCTCTACTTTATCGTTTTATAACACGACATTTCAAATCAGCAAATTCATTAACATTAAGTTTTTGTTTTGCATTTTTTTTTTTTTTTTTTTTTTTTTTTTAGGAAACTGAACTTCTCCAGTCACCACATTGAGAAGAAACTGTGGTACCATCATGTCTGTACTTAATTTCTCTGTTGTTTTGGTATCTGTCTTGTGCATAAGAAGGTAAACAAATGATCGGGAAAGAAGGTTCAGGAGAGTTTTTGACCTTAGCCGCTTTTCCCTAAATATATATTTACACACTTTTGACAGAGTTGGGTGGAAGAGAGTCTGTATGAATAACGTCCTTGGAGCCTTTGGGAAAATACATTTTTAATTTATTTCTGCTTCTATTCGTACCTAGATCAAATAAATGGATAATGCCAGAGAGACGGGCACCATCCCAACAGCCTGAGAGAGAAGCAATTACACATTCTTTTGCTCTCCCCTTGAAATCAGCACAGATAAGAAGAATACTATTTCAGCAGCACCTGCTGTTTCTGGTTTCTGGTCTTTTTTGTCTTTCTTCTTCCCAGAAATAAAGCCAAATAAGTTTAAAAAAATAGCATAACTTGGCCTACTGATCAATTTTACAGCAGACACTAGCAGCAGACAGGCTATTGTGCCTGAATTATATCTTCCCAGTTGGATTATAAATGCATGATTGATTGAAAATATTTATAAATGCATGTGAAAATTAGGAACAGTCTTCCCTCTTTCTGCATGAAAGCAATAGATATAATCCTTAGATATAAATATGCAAACATGTAATGATTGCACTAAGGGATAATGATGGAAATTAGGGATTAAAACCATCATTGACCTGGAATGGGGGAATAAAATGAGAAATTCTGCTTCAAAAAGAGGAAAAAAAAACATAAGGTACAAATTCAGCAAAAGTTGGTTCCCAAGAATAAGCAAGCACTTTGAACTTTTTGTTGTTTTGTTAAGTATAACATGAAAACTTTTTTCAGTTACTTTTGTGCTTTTTAAAAAATCCAGGTCATTTAAATTTAACCACTTTACCTTTGTCCTCTCTGGAGCATCTCCTTTTAGTCTGATGTCTCAGCATCTCATTTCATTCTGCTACTCTTTCCTCTCTATCTACCCTCTTTCCTCCATTAAAACCATATTTCAGACCACTTTACTAATGCTATGGGTTCTCATTCTCTTTCCCATTCTTCAGTCTTCTACTGATTTCTTGGATTTCAAGCCCCAAGAGGGTAGGTAGTAGGCTTACAAAGTTTTCTGTTTCAGTAGCAAACTCAGCGCCATGCACAATTAGGTACTTAATTGCTTTGCGATGACTATGATGGATGATGTTTTCTGCATTTACTAATTCCAGGGAGAAAAACACTTCCCCTTATCAGATGGATTGCATACAAATGACTACTCCAAAATCATGACTTCGACAAAATAATTCTAGAAAAGAATAAGGTCTTCAAATGTTTACTGTAAGGCACATTTCATACACATACACACATACACAGCATGAGAAGTAAGACTCAATGGTGACACTACCTTTATGATCTACTCAGAAAGTCACCTAGACTGTGGTGTTGGGTAGGAACTTCCAAAGTTATGGAAATTATTTAACTGTACTGGGGGGCACATTATCTTAATTCCTCCATCTATAAATTAGGAACAAGGATATTTTGCTTAGTGGTGGTATTAAAATATGTCTGCAAAGTCTGCAAATTCTTCTTCTTTTTTTTTTCTTTTGTAACTGTGGACTGAACACAGGGATGCTCACCTCTTTTTATCTTTGAGACAGGGTCTAACTAAATTTCCCAATCTGACTTTGAACTTACGATCCTTCGGCATCAGCCTCCTGAGTAGCTGGGTTTACAGGTATGTGCCATCATACCCACATAAATTCTTTAACATCTGTTTTCATTCCTCCATACTACGGAGCAGACATAAGGATTCATTTCTAATGAATAAATAGGGCAGAAGTAAAAGCTTCTGCCGGATTTTTTCTCTCCCTTTCTTTCTCACTGTCTCAGTTCACTCATCCTGGGGGAAGATAGCCACCATTTCTGAGTGTTCAAACAGTTCTGTGGATAAGCTCAAGGGTAGAGGATCTTTGGCCTCCTGCCAACAACCACAAAACTAATACCCCAATAGTAATAACAAGCCAATGGCTAGATGATTTACATGACCCATCTCATTGAAGCATACCTAGTAGTATATAAGTTAAGTACTATTACTATGTCCTATTTATAGATGAGAAAATAGCAGCTCAAAGAGGCTAAATATTTTTGGAAGATTTCATAGATAGAAGTGGTGGAACTCAGGTAATATGAGCCCAAAGTCTGCACTCTTACTATTTATGCTATACCATCCTCCTTAAAAAAATTCATGTTGGAGGAAAACTATGAGGGATTTCCAAGCAACTATCACACTCTTGGTTGGATGGTGGCTGAATAGCTTCCTTGGTTGGCTATACACTTCAGGGTAAACTCAAAATATGATATATTATTACCATTGTCTGCTGTTGTTATTAATAATATATCTTGCTATTACTGTGAAGATTCCAACAGATATTGGAGTTGATTTGAAGCCACTTAAAATTCTGTACCATCCCCTCAGCCTGGCCTTCAAGCTGTAGAGGGAATTGATAAAAGATTACAAAATCAGATAAGCAACTACCTCATGGATATGGCAGCCCTCCAAGACAACTTCATTTTCATCTATAAGCCCATGAATGGCCAAGTAACCACAGAACAGTTGAGAACAGTTGAGTTTCCTTATGGTTTTCTTAAGAAAAAAATGCACCAAAACCACAAAAAGCAAGGGTTGACATCTTTCCTAGAGCCCTTGAGGAAAGCTATAAACTGGATCAGTTAAGACTAGATATGGCCTTCCCAGTGTTGTTGGCCCAGGATCAGTTTGTTAGAATTTTGGATGAGTTTCCAACTTGCATAAATTGAGAATTTTGTGTAAAATTTCACAGTTCCAGGTTTTTTTTTTTTTTTTTTTTTTTTTTTTTTTTTTATTGTAAACTTGAAATACAAAACTGGTCCTGTGTGGTAGTGAGTTAAAGCTGAAAACAGCTGCCCACTTCAGAAGAGCAACATGCTGTCTAGCAAACACATCCTATTCCTGCCCCACCCTCACAACTCCTTTCTACATCACCCATTGAATCCTGCTATAGTTTGTATCTGGAATGTTCTACAAAGGCCTGTGTGTTAAAACTCGGCCCCCATTCCTCAGCATTACTGGGAGGTGGTGGAACCTATCAGAGGTGGAGCCTAGTGGGAGGAAGTTTGGTTATTGAGGGTGTGCCCTTTGAGGGGATATGGGGACCTTGTCCCTTCCTGTCTCTCTTTGTTTCCTGGCTACCCTGAGATGACTAACTTTCTCTACTACATGCTCCTGCCATGATGTACTGCCTCATCACAGGCTCAAAAGCAACAGAGCTAATCAAACATGGACTGAAACCTCTAAAACTGTGAACCAAAATAAATCTAGCCTCTTTTTAAGTTTATTATTTGCAATATTTTGTTATAATAACAGAAAGCTAACTCACAACCCTTTAGGCATTTGGAGTTTTGATTCTCAAATAGTTCTGAAAATAGTACAATGACAAAGACTATATCAGTTTCAGCATTGGTGTTAAATGGATGTAGGTACTTAAGAATGCTAAATGACAGAATTTATCTCTTTCCCTTTCCTCACATGTTCTCCTCCTATGATTTTGAGCCAATGGCTCAAGGACTGTAATCGTGTCAAAGTGTTAGAATCAAAAACAAACACATAAACAAAACTAACTGAATAGACCAAAAAAAAACCCTAGGGGAATTTCTTTCTGGGGAGAAAAATAGTTGAAAATTATCTAACTGCAACTCTTAAGGCAAAACTCATCTAGCTTCATAAAGCCTTGCTCATCTAAAATGCTGACAAAACTAGAACCTTCTTAAACTTTACATCCCGGCCATCTTGAATTATTTATTCAAGTACATGATATTGGTTCATACCTCTTGACAGTTAGTTGGCAATTTTATTGTGATGAAAAGTAGTAAGGGAAAGTTCTCATGATAACACAACAATCCTCAGACATCAACAATCCAATCTATAGTTTTCATAGATTTTTTTCTAACCTGCATTTCAGGTCTTATACCAAAAAACTTCCTTATTCATCTCTCAAGGAAAATCTGTCAGGAGATATTGATATTGCGGTGATCTGCTGAATAGTAGACTAAATCAGAACCATGAAATTGGAGGGTCACAAGACTTTTTTTGAAATTTGGATAACGATATTCACTTACTGTATTTTTTTTTTTTTTTTTTTTTGCCCTGGACACAGTAACCAGTCTCCTGCAGAATCAAATATATTCTATCTATACCCCCCACAGTCATGCACATATATACACAAATATGCACGTACCCACTACAATTATTTTTTGTAACTAAACCAAATTCAGGACTAACAGTACAAACTAACAATATCAATTGCTTCTCCAAAGATTTGCTCCACTTGGTAAATGATCTTATGATTCACTGGAAAACAGTAGACTGAGGGAGGGTGTTTATCAATGGCAGAGCATTCACCTAGCATGTGTGACCCCTGAGTTTGATCCTATCACTGTTGAAAGAAATGCTGGAAACAAGTCAAAAGCCTGGATGAGCCTCACAGAAGCCCACCTACCAAAGGAGCAGGCTGATCCCAGGCAAACAGTGCATGGCCATCCACCTTCCTTTCCACCATCATCCCGGGAGGATACCATTTCCTTTGTCAGCCATATGTCAAGTAGGTAATTTTCTTTAACTTGCCTTACTATACTTTCTAGTTTCCTTTGAGTTTAAATGGGATATTTTAAATGATTCTATCTTCAAGTGGGGTTATAATCCCTCAATATCAATGCATTTTAGCTTGACTAAGTAAAAATGGAATTGTGCGCATTTTCTTAGGTTGTAAAATAGTCTATTTGATGAATGAAACCTAGTCCAAGCTAATATATCATGCTTCTCACCATCACTAAGCCATACCGCAACTTATCTAACATTTCTAAAACATATTTCCACAGTGGCATAGAGAAGAAAGAATAGGATTGTAATAACTGTTCCAAGTGAGTTTAGAGAATTTGTCATAATGGAATGTACATATCCTCCAAAAGGCAAATGTTAAGAGTCTTAACTCACAGTGAGATGGTATTTTGGGAAGAGGCCTCTAAACAAAGTAACTAAAGCTAAATGAGACCATAGTGTAGGACCCTGATCTGACAGGATTAGTATCACTACAAGAGACACTGGAAAGCTTTCATGCTCTCTCTATCCATGAGTGCACCCGGGAAAGGCCATGTGAGAACATAACAAGGGAGTGATTGTCTGCAAACCAGAAATGACTCCTTACCAGAAACCAAATCTGGACTTCTAGCTTCCAGAATTGTGAGCAAAGAAATTTCTATTGTTTAAAAGCTGCCCGTTATATGGTGTTTTGTTATGGCAGGCCAAGCAGTTTAACATAAGGATTCAGGGTTCAGTGGGTCTGGGGAGTTTCCTTTACATAGGTTGTTTGGCCTAGGGGAAGGGTGGGGAGAAGATTCTGTTAGAGAAGACGAGGGGATGGACAGGGAAAGAAGAAAATCTATCCACCAGGCTGAAGTCCTTGGAGAAGGATATGTTCTCCATATCTGAAAAGCAGTGCTTGGCTTTGGGCAGTTAGCTTTCACTTTGGTTCTTGAAGTGCTTTCATTTGGGGGAGCGCAGAAGAAAGCATTCTGACAGAGGAGCAGTCATACAGCAGCAGTCACACCACACATCCTAGTGGGTCAACAGGCAGTGGACACCAGCAGGAGGCTCCTAAGAAAAACCTCAGGAGAGGACCAGCTGTGACCCAATGTGGAAAACGCTGAGCCTCCCAGAAATGTCTTGATGGGAGTGGAGAAAAAGTTGGAAGAAAGCTTGAATTAAGGGCCAAGTACTTGGGGGTTTGGGTGTAGGAGTGCTAAGTTTGCAAATGGTAAGGATCCGTACTTGATTTACTAAAACCAGAGGGGCCTGGGGACATTGGGGATATCTGGTGATACACATAAAAGGATGTTCTTTTTTTTCATAAATCAAAATATGTTCTCCTCAGGATTCTCTTTCTCTCTCTCTCTCTCCTCTCTCTCTCTCTCCTACACACACATAGACACTTGGCCCATTGAAAAGCACATCAATTTCTTCTTTCTTGATCCTCCTCTCATGTTGGGAAACAGAGGGTAGAGTGGCAAATTTGTACATTTCTAAATTTGAATCAAAACTTATCCCCGGAGCTTGCATAGTAACTTTTAATCCAAGATCAGTGTCCACATCCTGATTAGAATGATCAGAGAAAACCTGGAATGCGTTCACTCAGTGCCTGATTATTGTTTTACTTATGAAAAAGGAAGCCTTTCTCTAATAATTTTCTCCATTAATGCAAGTAAATTAGGTAAGAAATAGATGTTAGTAGCTCCTAACCATGAAGCTACCAAGACTTTTGCTTCTGAAAGGCAAGAATATATTTCCAATACAGTGGCAATAGGGACTGTTAAGCACAAGACAAGTGTGTATCTGTGTGTCAACAACACAGGGAGAGTTAAGAAAATAGTTAACCTCTGTTATGGTTTGGATGTGAGGTGTCCCCCAAAAGCTCACTTGTGAGACAATGCAAGAAGGTTCAGAGGAGAAATGATTGGGTTATAAGAGTCTTAACCCAAACAGTGATTTAATCCTCTGCTAGGGATTAACTGAATGGTAACTGAAATGGTAGAGTATGGTTGGAGGAGGTGGGAATTTGGGGCACGGCTTTGGAGTATATATTTTTACCTGGTAAGTATAGTCTCTCTCTCTGCTTCCTGATCGTCTGCCACACTCTTCCACCATGATTCTGCCTCACCTTGAGTCCCAAAGAATGGAGCCAGGCTTCTAGGGACTAAAACTCTTAAACTATGAGCCCTCAAACAATCTTTTCTCCTCTACAACCGTGCTGGTTGGATCTTTTAGTCACGGCAGTGAAAAAGCTGACTAAAACAGCCATATAGTAAAAAACTTTATATCTTAGCTCTTTTTTATTTTTTTGTCATTCTGACATCAAAATCTTACCTGACATCTCAAAGTCAGAACATTCTGAAAGTATCCTTTTTTAAAAAGTCTAAGAGACATATTAAAGTGCTTAAAAATGCATCTCATCAACATAGCAATTTTGGGTTCAGGAACTACTCAGGAGATGTTCCATTCCAGGACATGGTTACCTTTACCCTGCCCACCCAACCAAATAGCCATTCTGAGCACAATTATTAGTTAATGTTCTTTTGTTACTATTATTCCTCACTTCCATCTCCAGTGGTATTTGTGACTACATGAAGTTCTTGCACACAATAGAAGTGATTTGTTCCCTCTGATGGTACTAAAGTATGAAGAGCATCAGTGGAAGACTGCATGACTGATAAATTGGGTTACTTCCCTGCTATCTGAGTCACGGAGTGGGTATTTGAGTCATGCATCACAGCCCCCACAGGAAACAACAAGTGGTTCATTAATAAAATACACAGAAAGAGTCTCCTAGTGCAGCCTAAGAAAAAAATCATTTAGAAAACAGAGAAAGTGATATTTGAGTCTTTTATACTGGTTAGCTCTGGTGAGTTGATTTAGTGAGACCATCTTTTTGAAAGTGTAGTTTGGTGAACCTCTATAGCATGGATAATATGGAGTTTAAATCCTACATGTTTGGCAGTTGGGAACACATAGTTCAAAATCTTGGCAAGACCTTCATCTAGAAAGTTCTAAGCACTTTCTCACCAAGAAGGCTCAGATTGTAATGACTAAGGAGAACCAGGCTTTGATTCATCTGACATTGCTAAGGAAGTGATGAAGTCCCAACGAAGTGAGTTCACTAGTGATTTTTAGAGATAATGAAGGTAGATTCCAGATAAACCTGGATATCTCCCCTCTTGAACTCTGAGCAATATGTCCCAAATCAATGGCTCAGACATGAACACACTCAGGAGAATTTTTATTTACTTCAGAGGGAAGGTAGCAGTGTGGAAAGCCTGGATAATATTTGACCCTATCTTTGTATGAATAAAACCTTTGACTCATCTCTTTCATTTGTGTTTTCCAATTCCATTTCATTGTGAACAAAAGAATCAAAGAAGGTTCTAGCCCCCAAAGAGAGGTATCCATGGGCAAGTTTCTGAATAGCCTGGATCCTTAGGTGGGTCTGGTTGTAGGATAGCTTTCATCTGTCTCTGTCCCAAATACTTTGCTTTTACCCCCATAACTGAGGACACTGAAATTCTTGTTCTGACTGTCCATCACAGAGTGGTAACAAGTTCAGATTATGTATCTCATGGGCCACTGATATAGCCACTATTTCCAGGTTATCCAAAATAGACCCAGAAATTCCATACAATAGATTAACAAAACACAGTTCAGCCTAAGGGGTTAAAAGTAGCTAAGGATTTCATAGGGCTCAGGTATTCTGTCTGTAGAAATAGTTAGAATAATAATAATAGGAAAATAATAATTATTACCAAAACAAGTAAATGAAAAGCAGATCATGCCAAACCTAGAAGAAGAAACCAGCAGATGTTCTAACTACCACACACCAAGAGCAAATAGTAGTTAAATATTGCTAAGTGAAGAAAAATAACATTCAATGGCAAGAGCCAGGGGAATTAGGTAGACAGATTGTAATTAGCAATTACCTAAACTGGATCATGTCCAGGACATAAGGGCTAACATCACCTCTACCGTTCTAAAAGGTGTCCTGGGATTCTTAATAAACTAAAGTAATTAGAAGCCCCCTCCCCATTTTTTTTTCCATTAACATATGGGATTCCAGTTCTATATTGTACCCAGAGATCGACTCTGATCCATGCAGAAATTTTTCTGCATATATGCAAAATGTATTATTTTTCATTTGCTGTTTCTAAAATCACTAATTTGAAAATTCATTCCAATTTGAACACAAGCTAGCCTGAACTACGCTTAATAAAATTATGTCATACAAGGGTCAAAAAATGTCACTGTCAAATTAATAGTTTAAACAGAATTACCAGAGAACAACTTAACTATCAAACGTGGATGTAATCTCACAAAGAATGAACGGCACAGGGAATAGGAAGCAGCAAGTGTCAGGAAGGTGTTCTAGTAAGCTAATTACACCCATCATAAGGTCCTAAATCAGGACCACCATATGCAATATTTTATTATGGGCTTAAATTATTTAAAAACAATGATGCCTTATTTCTTTGAAATTAAAATATAATTATTATCAATATAAACATGCATGTCCCCTCAACTGAGTCAAATCACTGTGTCTTTTCTGCCCAGGGACAATACTAAGAATAGCATGAAGACAGAAGGATATTTAACTGAGTTAGCATTGCTGCACAATGAATGAAGTGCTCCAAGGAAGTGAGTTTTACAGAGTACTGAGGGTCCTCTATATAGCAATCCTGTTTTTCTTTATGCTAGAAGGGATAAAAATAAATTAAAATGTGAAGTCCTTTATTGAACACTTACCACAAAGAAGGCACCAGGTTTGCTGTATCCAAAGGAATTACGTCATTTCATACTAAAAATGATTTAACCCTGGTGACATATAGCTAGAATTTATGGTTATCTAACTGTATAATGCAATTAAATCCCAGGACCTCTTAAGATATAAAGGGTTAGTTGTTTCTGTAATACACATTTCTCCCTGGGGACAAGAAAATCACAGCACGCTTGGCTTTAAAAGTTTATGTCAGTAGAAATTCTACAGGAAACTATGTAGTTTGAAAAAGAAGAGAATTCAGTAATAACTGAGAATTGGTAATGTCAGGGAGAGGAGAAAGAGGGAATAATGAGAGGGGTCCTCAAAGGGAAATAAAAAACAAGGAAAAGTTCCATATTCCTGGAGTTCTCTCCCTGTTCAGCTTTAGCCCAGAGGTAAAAGTGCCAAAAGAAGAGGATTTCTTTCTGTCCACACCTTTCTACATATAAAGGAAATTTGCTCTATAGAATTAATTACTGGAGTTAAGGTAGCAACCAAATGCCTTTGTTTGAATAAGGGTAAGAGCATGCTAAAGATTTGTTCTCCTAGTCTTATTAAAGCAGAGGAGTGTTAGGCTCAGAAGTCACACAGCTAGAACAGACAGATTTCCCCTCACACCTCCCTGCGAAAGATTTAGAATACATTTGAAACTGAAGTGGGGGAAAGAATTCATGCTAAGTGATTAAATTGTGTGCTTGTGCTTTGGTGCCTATATTCCTTTCATTCTTTCTCTAAATTGAATTACTTTTCTTAAAAATATTAAAGATTGTAATTTGTGTTTAGCAAGTAATTCATGCTGATATTTTCATAAGACTCTAATTATGGAGGAAGCACAACTGACTGGTTCCTGAACTACCTTCATTCTTTTCCATTAACCTCTCTAAAATCAGTCTCTGCACTTAGCTTTATCCTCAGCACATAGACTAATCTCTTTCTCTCAAAGAATCAAAGTTTTTAAGGTAGTTAGTATTCAGCCTTTGGTTTTATAAAGTTCAACCTAATAGGTGCCAATAGAGCTGTCTTTTGCTGGTTATTGGTAATTCCCACCACCCTCTTGAAATTATCGAATGACTGTAACCTAACAGGAACTGAATATGGCCGGGGGGTGGGGGAATCCCCATTTATGCCAACTTCCAATTCATACCCAACAAGAGTAATCATTCCTAAGGACAAAGAGGACAGTAAAATACCCTGTCCCCAAAACCAACCCAGAGCAAGCCTGGGCCAGAGAGTCCAAATATATATTAACTTGAAGGGCACTGACTTTCTCTCCTACACACTGGAAACTAGGGAAAGTTTGTGTTATCTGGAGAAAGCTACTTTCTTGCCTATACACCAGGATAGTAACCCCATGGCATATGCTGGTCAGATCAGCAAACTAAGCGAGCTAATGCTGATGATGTCACTGGTTCTGCAGTCTAATATAAAAACCCTGCTCTCCATGATGACTAGACAAAATTCTTTGAAAACATGGAGGCGCTGCTTGGTGCAACACCTTGAAGGCTGTTCAGACTATGGCCACTGAATTCTTCCTGGAGAAACCACTGATCTCTTCTAAGACTTCCTCAATGTGTCTCGCATTTTTTTTTCTTTTTTGATCTTTTAGGAACCTACCCCATTACCCTGGCACAATTGGATGGTAGATGTTATAATAGGGACTGAGGACCTCTTTAACCAGTGACAGGATTTCTCAAATTTGTATAGCATAAAGTCCCCCCCCCCTTTTATTCTTGGGGACCTCTGGCAATCATTCCTATCATTTTTATGCTAATATTACATAAATATAGTATATATAAGCATAAAAATAGCTCCAACCCACTTAGGCTAAAAGTCCTTATACAACCAACACTGATTTACAAATTAAATACAAATAAATCTAGAAGCTATAAAATTTTAATTAACAACATTAAATTAGCATGGCATCTGATGTTACTCAGTTTAAATTTAATTACCAGTCCCATAGTAAACATGAATATTCCCGACCTCTCTGGACTAGTACCTTCAGAGCTTGTCATACTAAGTAAAACTTGCTGTGATTCCATTCTCCTCCCACCCCTTCAATCTTCTCCATTTAAAATAGTAGGAAACTTAGTTGTGCTTGTCACAAATGCAGGTCTTACATCATCAACTTGCCTCTGCTATTTTCTCATAAGTCCCTGACAAGTAAATTAGGACATGGTTGGTCCCCATGTTCTCATATACACAACTCAACACAGGCTTAAAAATTCTGTTGAAGTACCTTGTCATTAGGTGATCAGATGATCATTCAGAATATATTTGTATTATCAATTTTGGGTTATCCTTGAGTTGAAATACACACAGACATTTGTCCCTTAGGGAGAACTCCTGGCTTCTGAGCATGAGCACTTGAAAATTCCTTCCTGTGAGCACAATTTCTTCATGATGTAGCTCAACAAGTTTAACCATCCAGCAACCAAAGTTCAGGTAATGTGGCAGTTGATGAGTGTAGGTTAGGGTGATGGCCACAATTACTTGTCCCTATATTTAGCATTGAGTTAAGGTTATTATTTTGGATTTTGCATTAACAGATTCTGAACTTTTCTGAAACTTCACCTTGGGTATTAGGCAAGGCAATTTCTACTGAAGACGCATGGCAAATTGAAATAATGCCTGTTACTATTATATACCCTCTCTATTTGAGGGATGATATCTGAACCAAATCACATTTTCTTTTTCTCAACACCCTCTTTTATTACCAATGTTCTTAGAGGTTAAGATCCACAAACAACTATGCAAAGATTCTTGCCATGTGTTATATCATGAAACATGTACATACACTTATATATAATTTTGCATATTATTAAAAACGATAACTCTCTGGTCTTGCCACACCGAGCATTCTGACCTGACTCACCCACCCATACTTTCCATCCTTCCTCTAAGATGGAGCCTTTTCATCACTTATTCCTTGAGGCTAGAGATCCACTAAGCAGCTGGGTATCACCTGGATACTTCTTGGACTCATCTGGGCAGCAATTTGGACTCCCTACCCAGAGAAGTCAATAAGGCCCAGCTATTTGCGAGAGGGATAGCTGCTGGGACCCAGTCAGAATCATTTGAGGCCATTTTCTCTCACTGATAGAGGAGAGAGATCCACTTACAGTAGAAATGCAGTCAGCTTGTAGAACTGAATTCAATTACCAAGCCCTGCAACTGTCCATAGTGTGCCCTGTGGTTAAAAGAAGGGAAACAGGATAAAAGGCTTATCTTGCTTTTCTCCTTGCCTGTTCTAAAGAAAAAGTGTCATTAATTGAGTTTGTTAGTTTTTATAATACTTGTGGGAAGTTCCTCTTTGATAGGATGGGGATTTACTTAATGAGGCTCAATTTTGACAGAATGCACTGTCATGGGAAAAAAATCCTGCATCTAACTAGTCAAATATGAAGGCTAATCCCCGTCAATTTTATGGTCACATACTCAAAGTTTAGACTAGGATTTTCAGGAAGTTAAATGTTTTAATTACTCGCACAGCATGCTGAAGTCTGGAAACTGATATCCACAAAAATATTTTGCTCCCCATATTAACAACGTATGTCCTTCATGCATTGAGCTCTTGGACATGAGAATATAAGTAAAAAGTGAAAACTCACTGGTATGGGCCCAAGTTAAATATTTGTTTTGACACATGGCACTTGGGTGACTTTTATAGTCTGCAAAATAATTTAGTCCTCTGTTTCCTGCTCCTAAAAGGGGAATGGTAACATTTCAGCTCCTCTCTATAACATTATCCACTATGGATAAGAATTTAGCATTAAAGAAATTCTGTTCTCTAATTCTAAAAACTCACAATCATGTAGAAAAGTGAAAGGGTGTTGCAATGAGCTGAACTTTCAGGGTAACTCTGCTGAAGTCCTTAATTACTCTTTAAGAATTTACAGTAAGTAGAGCTGATTAGAGTGGGTTAAATGTTTTCCTCATATTGTGTTCAAGGCCTCACATACTGTGGATTTTTATGGATATTATTTGCTCTCCAAAGGTTTTTCCATGCTCAATGAAGAATTAACATAGAAGAAAACAGGATGAACTAAGAAGTGATTCTGACTGTCAGTCAAAATGATTAGTAGAAAAAAAGTAAGTTTATCAATAAATGTCTTTTTATTCATTTTTTTCCCAATTTTTACAGTCCTAGAAATATAGAATGGGAGTTTCTCTGAAAGTCAAGCAAAGTAAGTTTTAACTGACTTAAACTAAAACTGTGACTCTTCTAAGCTCTAATTTTGGAACTAAAGGGACTGGAATCTTAAACAAAAGCCAAAATTGTATGATATTTACATGGAAATTGATGAACTTCAAAATACCTTTATCATTGGTTACTGGGCAGGAACTAACAGGGGTGTAGGCGTGGAACTGGCAGAGAGATGGCCATTTGGCAGTGCTAGCTGATGTAGCATTTTTGTTGATACATGGTCTGACTGGCATACCAGGCAATATCTTTCTATACGACACAGCAGACCAGTTGATGCCAACTGCCACTGAGATCAATGGTCCAAGTGTCCTCTTTATTTCAATAATAAAGGCAATGCACTTGACATGACAGGCTGGAAGCAATAGAGCGACCACAAGGGGAGACATTATTCATGCATTTAAGTGACAAATAGCATTCATATGCCTCCCACTCCAAAGGTAGGGTCTATCATTTGCAGCATTATAGCATTGAATCTGGCTATTAGAGTAGGAGAATGGGAAAAAGAACACCTGGGTTTTATGTCCAACTCATGTGTATGACTTCAGGCGAGTCATTTAAACTGGTATTCTAAAATGGGCATACAGCCACCTGCTTCACTGGGGAGAATCCTATGAACGATCTGACGTTTATATGATGCTTAAATATGTTTCAGATCAATTTAACTTCAAAGTCCAATTTGCAATGACTGACATAGACTATTTTTGGAAAATAGGTAAACACGGTGAACTGTCATTACACCCTTTTGGGAAGGTTGATGATAGGGATAAAGCCAGTTTATGCAGGTGAATGTTACCTACTAGGGACAGCATATGGGCAAAATCCTTAAATGAAGCATCCTTTAGGCTTGTGAACAAATGCTCTGAACAAAAGTTATGTGAGTATTAAATTCTTTCAATGCTCCTTAATGCCCCCCTTTCTTTCCTCTTTTTCTTGAAAAGGGATCCTCACTAAGTCTAATTTTCCGAATGGCTCTGAATGGCTCTTCCAATTGCTACCTTTCAATGAAACCAGAAGGAAATGCAATTAGAAAATCAATAATAGATGCCAGCAGTTTAAAAAAAAAATGACCCAATTGTGGGGAGAATGCCATCTACGAGCAAAATAACAGTCATATGCATAACTAATCAGGAATTCTGTATTATTTGCCTGAAATTACAGAGCTTGCCAAATTGAATGCGCAAAAATAAAATAGAACAAAACATATACCTTTCTCCTCAGTGCCCAACGTGAGGAAATACCAATATGCCTATAAAAATGTCAGGATGAGGCAACTGATAGCTGATATTTTAAATAGTTTTCTTTTTCACTTCTTGCTACATTCCTATAACATCATTGCATTTTGTAACCTACCTCACAAAATGGCTTTGCTGTTTATTCTAAGAAAAGCCAGATCCATGTGTGATCTTGCTTTCTCTCTTCCTCTCTTGTCCCCTTTCTTGCACACTTGGGATTTTCTTTTACTTTTTGGTACTATTGAGTAGCATTACTAGTTTTATTCAACAGCTGGAGAGAGACAATTTGACAACACTAATCTATTGCAGAGTCTAGGACAACCTTTTTCTTGCTCTCTTTTCTCCCCAACCAGTAGCAGTAATAAGAGCTCAACAGCTCTAAAAGCAATCGATTCTGAAACGGTGTGGTGCAATTACCAGCCCGGATGGCGGCAAAGACTTCCAGTAAAATAAAGAGAAGATAAATACAGTCTGTGCCGTGGGACCAGCCTCTGTTGCACAAGCAACCACCTAGTTCACAAAGAGGCACCACACTGTACCCAGTGTGATAGAGGAGTTGGCAGCTGAGCAAGAGGGCCAGACAGGAGAAGGCACCTCTAGGAACTTGTGGATAGGCAGGATGTTCCAAGGCAAATACTACATTTTAATCTGTGGGGGACCTGTGACTTCTTAGTGTATTTTTTTGTGTTGCTTTCCATGTGCTTCTGCTGTATAAAACCTTTCTTATTATTTTCCACCTCCCCTCCCACAAGAGGCAAAGCTAACAAAACTGAGTCATTAGGGCTTCCATTCATTCAGAGCTTCCAAAGCCCTGGAGGGTCCTTACCTATGTGTCCACTGGATCACATATCTTTAGTAAGATTTGTAAAATAAAATATTTTAAGAACAGTAAGTGAAACCCCATTAGCTTTCCCTTGCCTTATATTTCCTGTCATGTGGACATGGAATGAAGGGGCTCTCAATACATCTATTGGGCAGTTGAGTTGGGATACACTTTGTTCTCTGGTGAGATATCTTTTAAGTAGGTCACAATCTTGTCCTTGCAGAATTAAGCTATTTCTTGCTGTCCTGGGGGCAGACACCAACCAAGAATGTTCCTCCCCACCCCAGTGCTATCTTTCCCAGTGGTCCATTCAGATCATGTAAGATCAGAGTTTATAACTTGATAGAGGTATGACAAAAGCAGAAATGGTCCCTTAGGATTTATTTGAATTTACCAATATAAACTTTCAAAGAGTTATCAATAATGACAAAAACAAAACACAGCTTGAATCTCCAGGCTAGAGGAAAGTCTGAATTACTTTCCTTTTCTATCAGGAAAATAAGATCGTCCTGTGAAAACGCATTCAAAGACAACATGGGGGAAGTGTCACAGTACAGCAGTTAATTAAAAATGGTTAACTAAAATTTATCTGCTTAAATTTATAATTTTTTATCATTTCTTTCTTAATCAAAACAGTTATTTGGGTTTAATTTTTAATTCTTTTCCTAAAGAAGTTACACACACATTGTCCCAGCTTCATATCCCCAAAAGTGGGAACTTTCTTTCTGTTTAGTCCCATTCTCAGGGATGCTGGCTAACCTGGAAGCCCGTGGAAAGGTTTTGACCTTGTTTACGCAAGGGCACAACAAGAACAGAGCATGCCTAGAGTAACAATCTCTAGCTACCGTCTCCATACAAAGCATCAAAAGTATTCACAATAGGGCTGGGTGTGATGGTGCACACCTGTGATTCCAGTTACTTGGGAGGATAAGACTGGAGGATTGCAAGTTCGAGGACGACCTGGGTAACTTGGTGAAAACCATTTTCAAAATAGAAAGGACTGGGGTTGTGGCTCAGTGATAGAATATCCCTGAGCTCGAGATACCTAGTACTGAAAACCAAAACAAACAAACAAACCACAAGAACAATAAACTATTCACAATATAAATACTGACTTGAAAGGTCGTATTCCCCAAACCATGTTTGAGATTTTTAATTACATGGAATGCTATAGGTTTTCATACATAATATGTTCTGCAAACCAAAGAATCTGAAAACCATTTGGCATATTTTAGGAATCGGGGGAGGTGGTCTCCAATTGCCCTTGACCATGCTAATGTGTTTTGATATGACAGCTCAAATGGACTACAAAGTGACAGAAAAATGACCTCAATCTGACAGAGAAAAAGGTGATATGTAGAATAGTTCTATCCCACACTAGAACTCTTTGGAAATCTATGCAGAAGAGTAATGGAGAAGAAAGAAGTCAAGCTAGACTTTGTGTTAGATTTTAAAGATAAAACAAGGCTTAGTTGAGTTATCAAGGGTGTTGGTGGAAAAGAATCTCAAGGACAGAGAATAATATTAACATAGGCTTGAGATGATATGTGATTTTTAATATGTATATGTCATGTCTGTAACATAATAGCAAAAACATAATTAATGCTCTAAATGTTTGCTTAACCAAATTCATTTTTCTATCTATTCATTTGGTCAGCATTTCCTTTGCTTAGTTTTCCCTCTAATAAAATGGGATTACACTTGCTCATGCTTGCCTCACAGAGAATAATAATTATGAAATACCACTCTGAAGATGAATATGCTAAAGAAATGGAAGATCCTGGTCATGTGGATAGATACTGACTTTAGCAATAGAGGATGTAGAATGGATCCCCCACTCCACACCTAGTGAAGTTCTTCTGGAAAGGCCAAGCATTTTTCTTCTCCTCTTACTACTGTGGACTAAAACCAAGCCTGTGGGAGATACTGTGATAATGTTCCTAGTCCACCCACACTGCTGCTGAAGACAGGGGCCTACATTCTCTTTGGGGGAAAATTTGTATTTCTCTTTTAGTCTCTACTGAGGTGGGCTGAAAGGTAAGGACACAAATAGCCAGCGACAGCAGCAGAAGACAGAGTTGATGCATTTCTAAGGGTGTTTTAGTAGGGTCATTTGGCTGGAAAACCACTCTAGAGACAAATGGAGAAATTACAGTATGTGAACCAAGCAAGTTGGCAAAGTGAAAATATGTAACATAGAATCCAAATATGCGTGATTCTCAGAAACCATGAAGTAGCATTAGCTGAAACAAAGAGAAACATAATTTAGGGTTATACCATGTCTTTAATCAAGCTAATCACTTTGCCTAGAGTAGCTCCTCTACCTCAGTTGGCAAATTCCTATGCATCCTTCACCACCCAGCTCAAACCTTGCTGTCTCTGTAAAGTAGTTCCTGAATCTAGAAGGCAGAGTAAATGATTGTTTTCCTTGTTCCTTGGGAAAATGTAGATGTCTCTGTTTTACTAGAATAAAATTGTTTTTGTGACTTTATCAAAGCTTTAGACTCCAAGGTCTCAGAGGCAAACATACCTCATCCTTGACTGTATCCCCAGCATCTCATACATTGCCCACTGTCCACATAAACTTTAGTAAATGGAACCAATAATCACTATCACTTTGCCTGGTAAATCATAGATAATGAAAAGGAGCCTAGTTGATTTTCTGATATTACTTCTGTCCTGTAAATTCAACCATACCATGGTCTTACTCTTCCCCAAATGCCATCTCATTAGGTAATTTGTTTTTCCTTCTTGTATTTTAGAGCACATCTTGATTTGACTGGAATACCCTCCTTTCTCTTATCCACTCATTTCAACCTCAGCAATGCTCAAGGCTCAGCTCAGGTCTCAACTCCTATGTGAAGATTACCCTGGCTATTGTGGACCTTCCTGCAGATTTTCTCCACTGGTTGCATGAAAGAGAGATGAGCTGGTGTAGTGGTACATGCCCAGTAATCCTAGCTATTCTGGAAACTTATGTAGGAGAATTGCAAGTTCAAGGACAGACAGGGCAAGTTAGTGAGAACCTGTCCCAAATGAAAAAGGGCTGGAGATACAGTTCAGTGGTAGAGCACCCATGGGTTCAATCCCTAGCTTGGGACTCATGAGATGAGAGTCACCTAACTTCAGTAGGACCTGAATTTTTCATTCCTACCCTCCCCCAAATATTTTTAAGCATGTAATTTACATTTAATGGATATCATAGTTATTCTTCCTTGTTAACCCAGCAGACACCCAAACTACATGGAATATACTCCCTGAAGGAGAAGAGAGTTCCAGGCACATCGTTGTATCACTCATAAAAATGAATTACTTACGGTAACTGCCTACAAAGATTGAGAAGATGGGGATATAAACTACTTTCCCAGTTACCAGTAAAGTCTGAGTAGGAATTCTGTAAACCTTTTCTCTCCCACACCTCAAGCCTAGCCTACCTCTAGAATTCTCCTTAGAGGCACTCTTACACAGGGGGCTGTACCATAAGGGACACTGCGTCCTTCCACAGCAGAGCCTGTGCTGCTGGCTCCCTCTACGTTCTCATTTAGAGGCTCCAGTTTGACAGCTCCTATGCCTTCCTTTACTGAGTGGCACGTTAATAAGCATTCACTGCTGCGTAATTCTCTGATGGCTTTTAATTTGCCTCCATAGGAAGAACCAAAGTTAACAAATAAATGTGGAAATCATGTTCATTTTTGGTCTCACCTTGAATTGCTGGAGGAAATGCCTAGCTGTTCCAACAAGAAGGAAAGAGGTCTATCTGGATTATGTCAAGTTCAATAAGGAACTAAAAGCAACATGAATTGTTTGAGAGAGTTGAGAGAGTTAAGAGAGTAGATGCTGTGTTTCAGCAATCCTGGTTTCCATTTCATGAGTCTGTCATGTAAATTCTGACACCTTTGCCCCTCTGTTTCCTGCCCTTTCCTCTTCAAGTTTGTGCTTACCACTGGTGTCCTATGTCCTATGCTCAGGTGTCTTGGCTTCATTGAACAGTCCTCTCTGTTCTCTCCTTGGAGTTTTCTTTTCCCAGCTTCCAACATCTTAGATCCTCGAACTTCTTCCCTGACTGCTTTTCTCCAGGTAGAACAGGTAATTTACATCCAAATAGAGGTGATTTGCATCAAAACTGACCTTTCTGGGTTTGTTTCCTCAGATTCTTGCTTTCAGCTGGGAGCCAGAGACACCAGTACAGATAAACCCTCAGCAGAAATCCCAAAATAATGTGTTAACATCTCAGTGGAGAGGTCCCTGCTAAGTGTTAATAAAAACAACCAAAACAGAACACAGGAGACTAAAAAAGCATCTTTCACAGTTCCATCGAGGTGAGACAGAGTAAGGGGGGATCTCAGTAGAGGACACTACACTGAACCTTCAAAGGTGTATCCAGATGTTAGACCACGGATGTTAGGTCACCTTTGGTGATGTGATATACTCTAAACTTCAGCCTACAATCCAGAGTGGTCAGCATCACTTCCTGATTCTGTGCGGGTAACATCTGTGCTCTCTGTGGGACATCACAGAAACAGGCCTCCCAGGATCCTGCTCACGGGATGGGTGTGTGAACGTAGCCATCACAAGGTGAAGGGAGGGAGGGGATAGGATTGGGGGTGGAGGTGTGGAATGCACTAAGTTATCGCTTTAGTAAAGAGTAGTATTAGAGTCTTTGAGATCAGACATACCTGGGTGTGAGTTTTGGCAGAACCCTCTACCAGCTGTGTCTTTAAGCAAATTGAATTATTCAACCTCCCTGAGTCCTGTTTTACTTATGTATGTGTGCATGCATTATTTATTTATTTAATAAGAGGAACTCTCATACTGACTGGTTTATGGAGAGCAAGTAAAGAATGCTAACCCTTTATATTACAATCATATTCAGTCTTTCTTATGATCCTATTAACTGCTACTGGAGATGTCACTTTGTTACAGGGCTGGGTCCTTCTTGAAAACTGAGGCAGCACAGGGAAATCCATCCCCCTTCAATCCTTGATTCTTGTGATGAAGTCAGAAAGATTTTAGACGTGCTGCTCAGAGCAACAGTCATGAGTTTATTGAAGGGATAGGAAAAGGGAAAGGGGGTGTAATCAAAGGAGGGAGTGGGTCCTCTCAGAGAGGAGAGGGACAGACAACATGCTTCTCCTGCACCCTAGTTTTATTGGGGATCACAGAGAAGTTTCCAGAAAGTCCTTCCCAGGTCCACTTCTTGAATTTTGACTGACAGCAAGATGACATCAAGACTTTCAAATCCCCACTGCCATGACAACTCTAGTTCCTTTTGCCCATGCTGACCAGTTCTAATTGGATTTTTAACCATAAATTCTTACAGATTTTATGGTTAGGAGGAATTATCCTTATCTTCCTGAGTTTCAGGAGCTGGTCTGTGAAAAGGGTCAAAAAGTCTCCCACTTCAAGGTAACTTGGGTTCCTCTTATCAACATTATTCTGGGCCTGTATTTTCCCTGCAGATAACAGGTAGTTTGCTGAGGAATGTGACATATCCACTTAAGACAGGCAGGGCTGCAGGTAAATTGCTTCTTGGCAAAGAAAGTATGTGGGGGTCAGCATAGTAGACCCATTTTATAGAATTATTTCCTTAACCTCATGTTCCCACCATTCACATCTGTCTGTCCTTTATCAACTTTACAGAGCAAAATGAAACTCAGACAGTTTAAGTAATTACCTAGATTCACAACTGGTAAGTGGGGACCTGTACTCTCTGCAGAATGTGGGAGTGTGCCACCATATCACGTAGTAACAATACCTGAACACCCTCTGAGGTTGCAGTGAGGAGGCTGTAAAATGGTCTATGTACAGCAGCTCTAGCAAGGCCTGGAACAGGCACCAAGAGATGTGAGTCCCTTTCCCTTCTCTTTCCCCTGTAGTCAGTGCATTTGGCTGTTTTAATTCACTAGAGAAACAAAAACAGTTAGGAGACCTGTATTTGAATATGAATACACTGCAGCACTTATATCTGGAAAATTGAAGGATGCTGTCTGTTCAGTTTTTCCCTTACTAATGCAGCACTGGAAGGAAGACATGTAACTGTCTACAAGGGACTACAGGCTGTCTGTCCAGGAAATGGGGCAGTTGGACTGATGTTAGAGAGCAGTGGAAATGGCCAGGTGTGTCACCTGGATGTCGCAGGAAAGCAGAGAGTTTTCCCCATCCCCTGGTACTCCAACTCCTTCTGAAATCAAATACCAACTATGATCTGGTGCATTTTTTATGAGCTGTGCACTCAGCCATGCCCAGAAACACTAGAAGTTTCCCTAGGGATAAATTAGCAAAACAACTCACCCCTCCCGAACCACCCAGGGTGTAGTATTCCCCCCACCCTCCTGAGCTTCAGTTTCCCTGAGAACAGCTTCTACTCAAAAGCAGGTCCCCAGGGCCTAAGTGAACGCTGGTGTCCGTGCCTGTGAGTGGGAATGAAGACAGACAGCTCCTGGCTGAAGCTGCACTTTAGGTCCCTCCAGGCTCCTAGAGAAGGAAGTGAAATCCTGGTGTGTTGAGAAATACCTCTCCAGATTTTCTTATCAGACAGCAGGAAAGAGGAAGAAAGCATACAGAGGGATGGTGGCCAGAATAATCAGAGCCAATGGTTCATTAAAGCTTGATTTCCACCAACTCCATTAACATAAAATACTGCTTCCCCCTGATCCCAGCGGGAGACCAGATCATTCCAGGACAAACTATTTGGATTTGCTTTCTTTACAATTGCCATGCTTATTTTGGGTTAAAAAAAAAAAAATTAAGAAACAATCCCTTTTGTAAACAGTTCTCTCATTCTTACTCTCCCTCCTTCCCTCAGAGAGGTCCCCTGTTCTGAGTAGAGGGTGAAGAGTCAGGAAGTGTGTGCAAGGGAGGTGCAGATGAGATCATACTTATTAAGCACCTCGAAGAGGCCATGCACTATTGTGAGAGGCTTAAAGGAAACTTTTCTTAATAATAATCCTTTCATTAATAATCCTTAGAACAATCTCTGAAGTACATGAAAGATCGTTCCTCATTTTAGAATTGGCAAAACCAATTAAAAAAAAAAAAGCAACTGAATCAAAGATACAAGGCCAGCAAATGCCTTCCCTTGGGGTCCTCTTGTCCAGGTGGCTCGTTGCCATGCACTTTTGCACCCTTTGAGACCTGCCAGCTTCTTCTTTCCTTGACTGACCTTTCTTTGACTCTGCTCTTCCTGACCTTCAGTTGCCCTCCTGTCCAGGATACCTCTGGACTACCCCGAGTATGGAGGTGGCTCTCCACTTCACTGCAATTTGGCTGAGATATATTTGTCAAGAGTTACTTCGGCATAAAATGTCACAGACTCATCTCTGGAAACAAAAATATGGTCCCTTCATAAGCAGAGTCTATGATTTAATGGAAAATATGGATGATTAAGAAGGCAGCAAGCAGGCCCTCTGAGAGGCACTCCTGAGTTTGAAGGAAAGGGAAGTGAGGCAAAGGATGGACCTTGCAATGCAGTTGTGGAAGATCAAGTGTCTTTAGTGAACTCTTAGTAACAAGGGTATCTTTCAACTTAATGGTAAAATACAGCCCTGGATTGCTCACCGTGGAGTCAGAATCTGAGAGCAACTTAGTGGGGCTGCTGAACTGCCCTAGGCCATCTAGGCCCAGGCCTGTGCCTGGCAGCAAGTAGATCTGTCTCACACAGACCAGAGAGCTCCTCAGCAGAGAGAAGGAGCCAGACAGGAAGTTGGGAGTTGGCTGGGCCACTGAATAGATTCATGGCAGAGGACATACCAATCTATTAGTAATGTTCTGTAATGTTGAAAGTGCCACAGTAAATGCTGGCCTAAGGGACCCAGGGACTAACCTAGATTCTAACAGTCAGTGTGACTCTGTATGCAGAGAGCACATCCACACCAAGGACCTGCGACCTCTTGCCTCGCGCACACCCTGGTATTCACAGAGCAGAGGTGCTGACACAGGCTCACTTCCTTCAGGGTCCTGAACTCCAGCACACATAGAGCAGGAGAGCTGACAGAAGGAGTGTGCCTGTTGTTAGAAGGGAGGGACAGGCTCAGGGGCAGAAGAGTGGTTGAGTAGCTTCCATGTCCCCATAGGTATGTTGTCTTATTATGCTTGTACCAACGTTGGGAGGTAGGTGCTGTTAATCCCATTTCCATAGACAAGGGAATTAGCAACAGCCACAGGTCACATGGCTGTACATGATGACTCTTATGGACACTTACATCCATGCATTTTTCATTATATCAAAGCTCCTCTCATTGGAATGTCACAGAGGAAGGCTCAGTTTTAAGTTAAGAGGGTTCCCCTGTGTTTTCTAAGATACATTTACTCCTGCTTGTTGAATAAAGAGAGGGAATTTGCATTAGTTTACAGTTGTCTGACTGGAATTAGGGGAAATTAAAGATGGAAAACATTGAATCCAGAGAGAACTCCCCTGACAAAAAGTCACTTCCTGTATGCCAGTTATCCTGTGGCATCACTGTGGAGTTGAGCTTAGGCTGGGATGGGATGGTAAGTCAGTGTAGGGGATCACTGAGTCAAAACTGTTCTTGAAATTCTCTTAACTGCTCTGTTAAATACAGTGCAGGGCCGCACTGCCTTCAGTAAGCTCGACATTGCTGTTTTGCCATTAGCACACATTTCTCTGTGCCTTTATTTGGGTACCCGATGAAATGATTTGCTTATGATTAGGGACCGTGTTGCATGAAAAATATACACTGCATCTTTAAGGACTAGACTTTACTCAAGGAAGAGAGATACTCAAGTCTAGAAAGACCTGCAGGAATGTAGAAATTGAGGGCTTGGCAGATTTAAGCCTCCCATTCTCTCTGACTCCCAGGCATAAGCTCATTGAAACGCAGGCTGTTTAGATATGTCACACCATTTCAATTATTCCTGGGTGTTCTCTGGCACTCCTGGCTCAGCCTCTGTGTGCCCCTCCTCCCCTGGGTTGTTGCAGTTGCATAAGTCGAAAGTACACATGGTGTGCTTCTGTTGTGTCTCTGTGCAGAGAGGAGTTCCTGGCCATGCAAATCCAAAATAATACATCATCAAAGACTGTCCAATTAGCTCTGGAAGGCATGAATTGAGTACATATCTCTATTTGAAAACAGGTGACCCTCGTGTTTAGGGAATTTGTAAGTCTTTCAATAAATCAATGAACCTATGCTGTAAATGCCATAAGCTCACCAACCTTCTGAGTGGTTCCTGCCCCACTGTCTTTCATTTTGTTAGCTTTATCACCTCTGTACACCAGTATGTAGTTTAACTGGACCCTGCTGTGCTTCCTGGTCCCCATCTTCCCTGGAGAGAAGGGATATCAAATGCGGACACATTAGCTTAAGGTCTTCTCTTTCAGCTTAAGAGGTACCTCATTTAATCAAGAAAAGAATGAGGCATATCAACATAATTTGAAGGAAGATTTGGCTTGCTAAGTAGCTGAACTTTGATTCTTCCATATTGATTCAGTTTTCAGTATGTCTAGTGTGTGCGGCAATAGTGGCATTGTTACTGTTAGATGGCTAAGTTTCTGGAGGTCATGCACTATGTATTTCCTTCATATTGTAGAGTGTTAAAAGAATACAGATGGAGTATTATGGTACTGTTCACAGTGAGGCCCTCAGAAAGAGATTATTGAAGGATTCTTCATTACAGCATGTAATTATAAGTACTGATAATAAGAGCACCAGATTTTAAGAAATAAAAGGCTATTTAATCTTGATGGCCCCAGATAACTGGTGTGGGTGTGGGTATGAATGGGGTGGGCATTGACACAGTATTATCTAGAGCCTTGCATAGCGGCTGGTTAACGGGAGGGTTCAGCTAATGTTTGTTGGATGAATAAATGGGAATTGGGTCATTAAGCGGGAAGTTGGTAAATTAGAGGATTACTTGATCGATATTTGATTTCCAACCATCACTGGAGCTTTTCCTGGTTGTTTTACACTGCTGTATTATTCAGGCTTGACTGCGATGAATGGCCATTCCGTGGAGTGCCCTCAATCCTCTCTAGGTCTGAGTCGGCTCTTCTCCCCACGGCAGAAGCAAATGAGCTTCAGCCTTTTAAGAGTGAATAATAAACACATAGCCTGTTGGGTTTCAGCTGGAGTTATCGATGGAAAATGGCTTGATGAATAGTCCTCACTTGAGTGATGACTTGCATATCAGAAAGTAAATCTAGTAGAAAAGAAAATCTATCCACCAATTGCGCTAGCAATGGAAGACTTATATCCACAGTAAGGACTCATTTTCTTAATTCTGGGTAACTCAGAACCTTCACTCTTTATTCCCATCTTTTTCCCCTGTAACTCCTCCAGAAAGGAAGCATTGTCTACATATGAGACATTATTACCATGTTGTACTTACAAGTCACTTTTTTGTCTTTGAGACTCAAAGATCTTATACATGCTTAAAACAGATAACCCAGGGAAATGTTATTTGTCACTTATAATAACACCAAAGTACCAGAGTTGGTTTCTTTAACTGGCTTTACCCAAAGTACTGAGATGAGCACAGGGCTTTAGGAAATGATGCTGCATATTAAATCTCTACCATGTATCTGGTATATTGTTATTATTTAGGCATAGTGATCCTCTAGGGACAGTATTTTTTCTATTTCAGAACAAAGGAATCTATGGACTAAACTTCTGAAAAGTAACCATAGTTGTACAACTAGCACATTCTAGAATAGTGTCTTGAACTCAGGGTTGTGTGATTATAAACCCTGTATCTTCACCATTCATTATATCACCCCTCCAGACCAAAGAAAACTAATTCACTGGTGTGGATAAGCAGGTCATATATTGACTGCATTTTAATTTTTTTTATATTTTTATAATTTATCAGACTCTATTTCCTGATGTTAAAAATAATCAAATATCTTCAAACAGAATCATTTGTAATAGGCAGAAAAATGTCCGTGTCCTTGTTCTAGTCCTTCAAACCTTCCTGGAGGCAGGAGAATTAAAGTTGCTAGTCAGCTGACCTTAAAATAGGAAGCATATTTGGCCTGAATTATTCAAGTGGGCCCATAGAGATGACAAGGTCCAACAAGGAACAATGGGTTAACTATCGTCGGCTTTGAAGTGATGCTTTCCAATTTGGGGGCAGGGGAGTCCACAAGCCCAAGAACATTTGTGACTTCCAGAAGCTGGAAAAGGCAAGGATGTGGCTCATCCATCCCCTAGAGCCTCCAGGGAGTACTTCAACCCCTGGACACTTCTTTATATTGTTTTAAGCCCCAAAATTGTTGTTTAAGTATCATTGGTAAGTACTTCATTGTAGCAGCAGCAAGAAACTAAGGTAGGACTCAGTGGGCCTTAAAGACAAAAGAAAAGCAAATGAAGAACAAATATGCAAATAATAAGACCAAAAACAAAACACTCAAACAAGCAATACCAAGGGTATTTGAACTTGTTGTTCTCGTTTCAGTTCCCCAATGGCACTTTGAGGAAGGAGGGGACTGTGATTGACCACTGAGCTGTTCCCCATCCCTGCATAGAAGACTGGTTCTCCAGCTCTGGCATGCATCAAGTCAGAAAGGGGTTTGGTTAATAAAAACACAGACTTCTGGGACTCAACCCCAGGGTTTCTGATTCAATAGCTCTGGAATGAGGATCAAGATTATCTATTTGTGACAAGTTTCCAGGTGATGCTGGTGACCAGAGACCACACTTCAAGACTGGTCTAAGCAGTAGTTCTTGGGAGGATGATAGACTATTCAGTCTTTAACATTACTTTATTTTTATTAATTTTTTTATTTGTTCTTTTTAGATCTACATGAAAGTAGAGGGTGTTTTTATATGTGTTACATGCAAGGAGTATAACTTATTCTAATTAGGATCCCATTTTTTGTGTTTGTACATGATGTGGAGTTTCATTGGTTGTGTATTCATATATGAACATAGGAAAGTTATGTTTGATTCATTCTACTGTCTTTCCTATTCCCAACCTTTTCCCTTTCCTTGGTTCTCTTTTGTCTAATCCAAAGAACTTCTATTCTTTCCTCCCCACTATTGATTTCAATTCATAGAACTATCAAAACCTACTTCCATTCTTAGAACCAATGGTTCAAGAGAACAATTTTTCTCCCCAAAATGCCAAAGCTTCCAGAATTCCAAGGCCTAAAGGGGCACAACTTGCTACTGGTTTTGCCTGTTGATATTCATTCTCATCCACCAGAGATGGCATTCATCTGCCAATCATTTTCCACTATCTGCTTTTCTATTTTCTCTCCCTGTGACAGTTATTAAGAAGAGATGCTCAAAGGAAAGAAACTGAATCACGATTCTCACTGACAGTCACCCCACATGTAGTCAAATGTGATCTTGATATTTTTTCCTAACTATTCCAGTGCATAAGATCATAATATTCTCACTGAACTAATAAACTTTTCCAAAAGCAAGGAGTCTATTTGTGTACCTTGTTACCATGCTATTTCTCTACTAGTACCTGGGCACCATTACTGTTCAGATATAGAGGTAGAAATGAAGGCTCAACTGTGTCCCTTAACTAATACCCCTTCACCCATGGGAGTACTAGACATTTGAAAAGTATTTTCAATTTCTTTGATTACAATTTTTATATTTTTTAATTTTAGGAATAAAATTTATAATTGCTTAAAACTTGAGTCCATAAAGCTTCTCTGTATATCGTAAAAAGCAAAGAAACCAGACTTGAGTGCCAGTAGAAAAGGTTACAAAATGGCAGGCTCTAAAGCAAACAGTTTGGTTTGGTTTGCTAAGGACTCTAAGGAGATGCCAGTATTTAAAAATCAGTGGATTTTTCATACACACCAGACTCATTCTCTTGATAATTTGACAAATTTAGACCTACATTCCTGCATGGTCATAATCAGTGAGAACTGAGTGGTCCCACTGTCCTATTTAGTTGGGGACTGTACTCTCCAATTTGCCAACTGGTCTGCTTCACTCAAGAATATTATCTGTCCAACCCTTGTAGAAATATGAGTTTGTAATCTTTATTTTTAATGTGTTTATTCACCTCTGCATTAGCTCCAAATTTTTCAAGGTCTGAACTGGCCTGTGCCAACCAAGTCATGCCAAATACAGCCATGTCTCCACCTCATGTTGTGGGTCAAAACAAACCTGAGCCAAATCATCCTGATATACAAAGAGCACACCTGGCTTGCTGGCATTGCCCAAGGGAAACCACAGGCCACAGCACCTGCTCATATATCCATGGAAGCTTCAACCATAAGCAAGTTGACCTGGAACTTGAGAATCCTGGGAAGCTACAACCCTTGATTTTGATTCCCTTAACCGAATATCAGAAAGGGAATCTCAATGCTACAACTTGTGTGTGATTAGACTTCTAATCAAGTAAACAGGATACTGAAATGTGTCATGGAATAAGAAGTTGATATCTTCAAAAACAACAACTGGCTTGTGTCTATGGCGGCTATCCAGGGTTCACAGGTATGACTGACAGGGGCCAAACTCACTATGTGTTCTCAGCAACTTGCTTTGATAAGTATATAGAAGCTGGGGTTGCAGGCCAATGAAAAGTTGGAAAAGAAAGTATTTCCTTTCAACTGAATATCTCTTTCTTTGATTTTAGAGAGTCTTTTTCTCCTCGAGTAAATAGAAGTTTGGATTAGGAGACCTCTCTTGCCATTTGTCATTCCCAGTAACACCAGCTATATCATATTTTATTTGTTTATTTATTTATTTATTTGCAAAACTAAAAAATGCACTCAACATTTTGTCTTTCCTCATAGAAACCTGCAGCACATTTTTGTTGGACCTTTCTCATATCTGCCTTCTTTAAAAGAAACAAACAAATAAATCTCTAACACCAAATCTTGCCTATGTGAAGGGATCTTTGCCAAATGAATTTTTTTTTAACTTATTTCTCATAAGAACTACATTTGACTCAATTCTAATATTTAAAGAGATGGAACACACTTGGAAGAGAAAAGGGAGAATTTTGTAAAGAGATTGCAGGATCTTTTTTCACAGGGCTGCTTGCAGTATAGGCCCTACCAGAAGGTTGAAGGCAATGCTATTACAACTGTTTGATAAAGTGGCACACAGGACAGGGAATCTTTTGGTTGGCTCCTCTGGTCTTTAAATAGACGTTGTCCAATGTTGAGCTCAGAAGTCAATTAAATCTGCTCCCATAAGCAGAGGACGAGTGTTTTTTTAATAAGACTTTTCAAGGTTCATTTTAGTTGAAGTACTTCATTAAAACTGCTGGAATTTTAGGCATGACCACTTTTTTTTTTTTATTGTAAACAAATGGGATACATGTTGTTTCTCTGTTTGTACATGGCGTAAAGGCATACCATTTGTGTAATCATAAATTTACATAGGGTAATGTTGTTTGATTCATTCTGTTATTTTTTCCCTTCCCCCACCCCTCCCACCTCTATTTTCCCTCTATACAGTCCTTCCTTCCTCCATTCTTGCCCCCCTCCCTAACTATAACTCTAACCCTAACACTCACCCCTCCCACCCCCCATTATGTGTCATCATCCACTTATTAGTGATATCATTCGTACTTTGGTTTTTTGAGATTGGCTTATCTCACTTAGCATGATATTCTCCAATTTCATCCATTTGCCTACAAATGCCATATTGTCAAAATGGCCATACTACCAAAAGTGCTATACAGATTCAATGCAATTCCAATTAAAATCCCAATGATGTACCTTACAGAAATAGAGCAAGCAATTATGAAATTCATCTGGAAGAATAAGAAACCCAGAATAGCTAAAGCAATCCTTGGCAGAAAGAGTGAAGCAGGGGGTATCGCAATACCAGATCTTCAACTCTACTACAAGGTATGACCACTTTTATAGTTTGGTGTTGAGCAAGATAAACACAAAAAGAGTGAGCATCCCATAAGGTTTGGCATCTCAAACATGACCTGGTGTGGTAGCTGGGATCAGAAACGTTCCCCCAGAACTCATGTGTTGAAGACTTGCACATGAGATGCAGCAGTCTTCAGAGGTGGGGCCTCTCGGCAGTGATTGAATTGTGAGGCTCTGACCTCATCATTGGGTTAATTCCTTGATGGTCTCTAACTTCATGGATGAATAGGAGGTGATGGGAAACTTCAGGAGGTAGGTCCTAAGTGGAAGTAAATCACTGAGGGCTGTGCCCTTGAAAGGTATATTTTGTACCTGACCCTTTTCTCTCTATTCTTTCTGCTCTTGGCCAGTATGAGGTGAAGAGTAAGACTCCACCATGTGCTCCCCACAGTGATGTTCAGCCTCACCACAGGTCCAGAACCATGGAGTCAAATGACTATGGACTGAAACCTCTCAAATCATGAGCCCAAAATAAACCTTTTTTTCCTATTAAATTGTTTCTCTCAGATACTTTGTCATAGTAACAGAAAGTTGACTAATATATCCGAATTGCCTAGGTGTCCCTAAGTCCACTGAGAGGTGTCCTCAGAAGAAGAGATGATAAGGGAAGAAAAGAAGAAGAATATGGAAGAAAGCAATAGGAAGACAGAAGCAGAGGTGACAGTGATGTGGTGACTGGCTTCCAGAGCTGGCAGAGAGGCCTGGAGGGGGTTCTCTCAGTTTCCAGAAGGAACCAAACCTGATGATACCTGGATCTTGAAATTTAGCCACTTGCTTACCCATGTTAATTTCTCAAATGAGGAAAATGTGTTTGTTGCTTGTTTTCCTATCTTCTGTTGGTCTTTAAAACTCAATTCAAAAGTCACCTCTTCCAAGAAGCCCTCTTGGATCCTCAATCTGATTTATGTGCCTTCCCTGTGTCCTCATGGCCTATGCTTTCCTCTACCCAGGCTATTTTACCACAGTACTGTAATTCAGATTTACCTGTTTGTCAACCTTACATAGGTTGTGACACCTTTAGGGAGAGGGTCAGGTCACCTATCCCTTCAAATTTATATGCACAGTGTCCTCTGTAATAATCACTTGCACCCATTGACCATGCTCTCCCCCCTCCAACATCCTCTACCATCCCTAGCACAATTCTATTTCAGCTTCTATAATATTAACATTTTTATTCCATAAATGGGTGAGATCACTTCAAAAAAATTATAAGTACAGTATCTAGCACATAAAAGTGTGAGCTGAATGAATAAATGAATAAATAATATCCTTGTTCAGAGAGTTGTTTTATATTTCTTTATCCTTGAAAGTAATTCTTTAAAAACATCTTTCACCCATTTAAGGGTATAGGGACTATACTAGAAGAACAATAGAACATTCCCAGAAGCCTGAACACACTCCTTATAATTTATTAGGATAGCAACTGTTTAACATGAGTCCTAGAGAATTTTCTTCCCTGCCCTCTCACTGCCCCTTACTCATTTTTAGGTGTTTTGCTGATTTCAAGAGAACTTTAGGAGAAGAAAATTCAAACACTAAGAAAACAGTAAGACCCTGAGCATTAAAGAGAAGAGTAAGTGGATCTCAGACACCAATGAGAACTTGAGGAACCAGGGAGCAGGTAAAGAAAATGGGCAGAAGACTGTCCACATAGAGCCATCAAGAAAGGAGAGAGAAAAACATTCCCTGTCTCTCACATGGCATTTGGTTGATATCGTTTTGCCAGAAGGTCTACAACGACAATGGAAAATCTGAGGTGCCTTATAAATTCCTTTATCTTTTCTCTAATCCTTCTAGTAGCAATATAAAAGAAGAGGAAAAATAAGCAATGCCAGAATGCTTTCCAATGAAGTTCAGTAACAAGGCTAGACAGTATGAATGAGACGTGGATCAGAGCAAAAAACAAATAGTGCCTAGATCATGCCTTCAATGTCTATTTGTATAGGTACTGCATTTTCCTAGAAGGAATCAAAGCAGCTTATAAATGAAGTCTACTCAACACCTACAGTTCTGAACAAGCAAAGTTCAGAGGTGAGGGAGAGAGAGAAGAGTGGTAGGTTTTGGAATGAGACAGCCTGGGTCAAAGCCTGCCTCTAGCGCTTTCTAGCTGGATGACTGTGGGTATATTATTTAACCTCTCTGTGCTTCAGCCTCATCAGCTGTAGAATGGGGTGTCTTCATAGAGTCGGCCTATGGACAGGATGAACTGACGTATGTTGAGTACTCAGGGATCATGAGCACTGAGTGAGAGGTATCATACATTGTAAAACATAGAACTCCATCCTCTCGCTGTCCTTCAGGAATTGTCCATATTTTGCAGAGGGAGAGACTGACCCTCAGAGAACAAGTAACCTACCCAGAGTCACAAAGTTAAAAGGTGCCAGTGACTGATGTGAATCCAATTCCCACTGGCTCCAAAAACAAATGCTCTCTATGACCCTGCTCTGATTCCAGGATTTTCTCTCATCCTTCCCTACAGCTGAAGTCACCGAGTTTTTCCCAGGGGCGGTCTGTAACATAGTCATAGGTCATACAGACTTAGATTTTCTATGTTCTCTTTACTTCTCTTTTTCCATTTTATTCTACCTCCCTTTCCATGTAGTATAATGCCCAGCCTGACTCTAGGAGAGGTCACAAATGGGCATATGTTTCCTTTCTTTTATTCTCTACATTTTAATACTTTAAGCAAACCCTCTGGGGAAAGATGTTACAAAACTAAAATGCAAGATCCTCCCCAGGAACACATTCAGCCCAGAGCAGTTGATCTTGCACTCACTTGAAGGGCACAGGATCCACCCTGCGCAGCAGATGTGTCCCACCCCATCTCTAGTCCCCCTGGGTGCTTGAGAGCCTGCAACATGCAGTTAAAGAGGCAACTCCCAGGGCTCAATTTGGGTCGCCTTCTTACAGACACCCCTGACTCAGCACAAGTAGATCTGCCCTAGCCAGACTCTGCAGAGACTGGAAACTTCAGAGTCAGTCCTGGTCTTAAATCCTCCGTGTCACCTATAGCAGCTGCTCAATTTTACCTCCATGAGCTTCCATTTTCTCAAGCCATACTGATGGATACATTTCATCATGTGATTGCTCTGAGGATAATAAAGTATACAGAAGGCCTGGTGTCTAGAATGTGCTCAAGGTGCCACAGGTATTGATATAATTTGTTACAAACGATATGATGCCTACTATGGTAAGTTTGAAATAAATGTTCCCAATGGATCCCAAGAGCAACTGGAGAGAGAACAGAAATTAATTAATTAATAAATTAATTATTTCCAAAAAACTAAAAATAGGGGAAGAGAAGCTTCCTCCATCTTCAAAACTTAAAGCACCGACCAACATTTACTCTGGAGGTTTTGATAATGAATTTCTATTTTAATTGACGCTGCAAACAATCCATGCTTTGCTCACAACATACTCATTCTCTCGGAGACGCTGTGCAGGAAGGAGCTTTTAAATCAGTCAGCAGGCGTAATGAACTCCAATTTTCCTTCGACAAGGGCAAAATTACAAACGTGCTTTTCACTTCCAGACAATTAATTAATTTGTTTACATGATTTCTTTGCTTTGTTTTATTTCATAATTCTTTCCTCTCCACTTGCCTAATCTCAAGGGTTTATTATTAACTTTTTCAGGTGTGCCTCCAGGGTACAGCGGAGTATAATTTAAGGGGCAGTCTTAGCTTTAATGAATTTCAGAACAGGAGATGAAAGAATAACATAGACCTCAAAAAACTATTCTAGAAGACATTTTTAACAGTTTTCACAGGTGTAGATTATATTCCTTCTTGAAATGTAAGATTGCCTATCATGGTACACCTCTACTGTCCATGTCTAGGAAGAGACCAATGTTTTTTCTGGTGTCCAGCAACAGGAAGTTTTACAGTGTGTTTTCTGTTCAGGATCTTAAAGCTGCCCCATCAGACCCCAGATTTTTTCATCTTTCTGGTGTTCTGGGACATTATGTGATCCATTCTCATATAAATTGTGTTTTTGTCCAAATGATCATTGCTGCATTTCTATTATACATTCATATCTCTGGATTTTTAAGTGCTAACAAACCACACTTAGCAGGCAAGATCTTTTCGCATTTCCCCCCCCCCCCTTTCCTTTTCTTTTCTTTTCTTTTTTTTTTTTTTTTTTGTGTGTGTGTGTGTGTGTGTGTGTTTGTTTTTTAGATGTTGCTATGCTTTTGATTGATTTGGTGGTCTCCCATAATTTGATGCTTTTAAACTCTGAATAGAATTCACACAGGATCCCCTGGGAGAGCGTCATTGTAAAGAGCTAACACCAAAAGTCATGAAAAGTTCTGATCTCTGGTCATTCAAAAGGTTCAGAGAGTTTAAAGAGGTTGGGTTTGAACGTTTCCTTATTTTTTCTTTTTTTCCTACAAATGCAGTGCCTCCTCTGTGCAAGACATTGTGTTGGGCCCTTGAAATATTAACCCATTTTAATGCATTAACTTATGTCATTGTCAATCTTAGAACTCCCCTTTAAATGAAGTAGCCAGTGGCAGTACTTTACACAGACACATCATCTTTTGTACCACATCATGTCACAGCCTTGGTCATAAACTGGGCAGCTAATCTAAGTATGCCAAATGACATTTATGCCAGGGACAGAAAGGTGACTTGAACAAATCAGTGGTCTTCTTTAAGCTTCAAAGTTTTCATCTGCAGTGTGATACAACCATACTAGAATGATCTCTAAGCTTTCTTCTAGTACAACATGACCTATTCTATGACCTTTACAATTTGTTCAGCAGAAGATGGAAAAGAATGAGAAGAGTCCAAGTGTCCCCAGTTCTAAACTTTTTGCTTAACGAAAAATAAAATGCATTCAAAGTAAGGAGCACATTTTCAAATTAAGTACATGTATTAGGTCTTAATTGCTACAAGTTGTTATCAATTACTATTAATTACTGTAAAGCATTAAATAACCTGAGGATTCTGACTTGAGCTATTTCCCCAGCTCTGGATAATGAGAATGAACTCTGATCATTTGTCCACTCTTTTGTCTCTTTTAACGTGTACAGCTATTATAAGTTAGATATACAATAGACATTAATTCATCATTAATAACTGGTATCATTATTGGTATACAACTGATTTGGGGGTGATGAAATTTACATATTTTGATCCTCATCAGGATAACTGATATTCCAAGAATTTTTGGAGAGAATACTGAATATGCTGGGAGGATTTTTACTGGTTTTCAGATACTAAATTACTCTCACATGAATGTGAAATCACCTGTCAAATAAACGAGGGGGTGACACAGTAGGCAATATATTCAGTAACAAATAGGGGATCTGAGCTAAACCAAACTAAGCTCTTAAAACTCAAAATCATACCTCCTCTGAATAATTGTAGGTAGTTGGAAAGTCATTTCCTATAAATGATGTTTGGCGCTAGGGTAGAGGGTGACATTGCACTGAATGAAACTAAAATATGCTGGCATCTTTACCATCAGCCTACTAAAAGGAGGTTTAGAAGCCTGGAGGTGACTCACTTGCTTTAATATGAACTCCCAAACTAATTAGCTACGCAATTATGTGCAGGCTTCTTAAACTCAGTTTTTTCATCTGTAAAATGGGGATAATATCTACCACATAAACCTTTTGTGATAAATAAATAAGTAAAAAATAATAAAACAGTGCATGTCTTATTGTAAGCACTTGAAAAGGATAAGGGATTATTATAATTTGGTTTCTTGTGATAAAGAGACAAATATTGGGCTGATGTGATTGAGACTTGACATGCCCTAGCAAAGTTCAGTTACAAATTCTCAGGTTTACTCTTTTGATCATAACAATTCAGGAACACAATTCAAACCTTAATTGGGCAGATTTTGAGGGTTGCTAGGAAACCTTCCCTGTACTGGCAAAGAGTAGTTCCCTGAAAGAAGACATATTGAGATATGTGAATGTCCCAAATGCATGTTTATTTTTTAATTCAGCAAATATTTTATTTATTAACAGTATCAATCATTTCATCAGTTCCTTTTCAATCTTTAGTGAAAATAATAACACAACCAAGAGAAGATTGGGGGAAGAGTGTAATGGTTTGGATGTAAGGTGCCACCAAAATGTTCATGTGTAAGGCAAAGCAAGGAAGGTTTAGATGAGAAAGGATTGGGTTATGAGAGCCTCAACCTAATCAGTGAGTTAATCCCCTGATGGGATTAACTGAGTGGTAAATGAAGACTGTGGGGTGTGGCTGGAAAAGATGGGTCATTGGGGTGTGCCTTTAGGGTATATATTTTGTATCTGGCAAGTGGAGTCTTTCTCTGCTCTCTGATCATCAGGTGAGCCACTTCCCTCTGCCACCTCTTCTGCCATGATGTTCTGCCTCACCTTGAGCCCTGAGGAATGCAGCTGGCTATCTATGAACAAAGACCTCTGAAACCGTGAGCCCCTGAATAAACTTTTCCTTCTCTACAATTGTTCTGGTTGGGTCTTTTAGCAACGGGAGCAAAAAAGCTGATTAACACAGACAGTGAAGAAATGGACAAAGGGGAAGAAGACCTGGAATGTAGGCATGGACCCAATGGTCCACTGTGATACTGAGACCTGGGACATTTCTCTGCCTTTTTTACATCATGACACAAAGAAAAGACCTTGTAAGGGGATCGAAGGCTCAGCACATTGTCTCACACTGACATGTACTGTTTTGGAAGTTCTGGCTCAAGGCTTTTGTACCAGTTCAAGGTATACAGAATAGTGCCCCAAGAAGGGGAAAAAATATTAATATTTCTCACTTATTTCTGTATTAGCATAGTTATTTTGTTTCTCATGGTTTCTAAATATTAAAATTACATGACCAAATTTAAATATTAGAAAAAACCTACTTAATTGTTTGCTACAGTTAAGGTAGGTTATGCTTTGCTGCAGCAACAAATTAGATGTCTGTATCTCTCTCTCTCTCTCTCTCTTTCTCTCTCTCTGTCTCACACACACACACACACACACACACACACACACACAAACACACACACACACACACACACACACACACACACAAAGCACAGAGGCTTATTTCTTCCTCAAGCAAATGCTAATGTGGGAGGTTGGTGTTCTGCCTCCAACCTTAAATAAGGTCCTTAAGAATTTAAGACATCCATAGCACAGAGAAGAGATGGAAAAGAGAGAGAGAGAGAGGAAAAATTTGGTGCTATGGTTTGTATCTGGAAGGTCCCCAAAGGCTCCTGTGTTGAAGGCCCTGTCTCATGTTCAGAGGAAGGACTTTTGAGAAATGTCTGCTTCATGAGGGCTCTGACCTGGTTTGTTCATTAATCCATTGAAGGATTCATAGGTGAGTGGACAATTGGGAAGTGTTGGAAACTTTAGAAGTGGGACCTAGTTGAAGGAGTTAATCCTTCTGGGGCAGCGCATGTTCTTGGGGACTATATCTTTCCCCCAGGCCCTTCCTCTTTCTTTCTCTCTCTTCTTTCCACTCACAATGAGGTAAGCAACTTTCTCCTATATGCCATTACTAAGACTCAAAGAAATGAATCAGAGACCATGGACTGAAACTTCTGAGATCAAAACCAAAATAAATATTTCTTCCCCTAAGTTGATTTTCTCAGGTATTTTGTCACAGTGATAAAAAAACTGACTAACACACATAGGGATAACTCTAAACTGCCTCAGCCCAGAGTGACACATTTCACTCCTGCTGACAGAACACTGATGAGAATTTGCTTGAAATCTAGCAGCAATAGAGACTGGAGAGTATAGGGGAACACATGGATAATGGATGTGCATAATTTTTGCCCCACTTGATTAAATTACTCTCAATTTTTGGATGATATATTACTGTCATATTACTGTCTATTATCTCACTAACTTCTGTTGCTTTTCTCTTAGCAAATTACGTCTCAAGCCAACAGAGACTTAACAGATGCCCACTAAGTGCAAAATATTACATCTAATTACTTATGCTCAAAAAATACTTGACTAGCTATCATGGTCTGAGCTCATCTCATGGCTGGAGTGGCATCTTTCATTGTTTCATTGATCATATTCAAGATCACACCCTAGATAAACACAGCTTGATCATTTTCTTAATCCTGCATTTATATGGTTTTCCTCTGACCTTATTTGTGTTTGACAAACCTTGGTGTAAAATTTTCTGTGACATGTTGGGAATATTTTGCTTTTCCCATGGTATGCTTTATAAAATTAGCGTACTCTAAAAGTCTCATCACATTATCCCCTCTCACTCTTTCCCTACCTGGATACTGCGACATGTAATACTGTCCTGTTATTAATGAGTCTATCTCAATGTCCTGTCCTTCCTTCTTTAAACTGACAGATGAAATTATTCAAGGTGAATTTGGTGAAAAATGATTGAATGCTTTGACCAAAGTTCAAATCCAAGTCAATAAACTCCATGTCTTGCATTAATAATCTGCTCCTTATGGACCAAGTATCTAGACTTCTTAGAGATCACAAGGTTTCTACAAAATTCAAAAATTAGGGTACAACCATGAAATTAGCTGAACAGTTGCAATGGGACTTAACCACTTCAAAGAGGATTGGAAGGAGGGTGTACTACTAATTAAGCTGTGTATTTAAATACAATTGTAATAAATGAGACTGGAGGGTTGAATTCTTATCTATTTTCTCAATGCAAATGTTGAAAGTCGCAACTTTTCTATTGGGAGATAAATGGTAATGGAGCCTAGAGATAGAAAACATTAATGAAGATACTTTTCATGGTTCTATAAGATAAACAGACTAATTCTAAAGGCAATTTATTTTAGAAGACCAGCTTTGCTCTATATTGTTTCCATGTTTTCTGTGAATTCTCAGGGAAAAAAAGGGGGTACAATGAAGAGTTCGATGGTGTTATAGATTTAAGCCCCTGAAGTTCCAGTACAGTCTCAGCACAGAATTGCTTTGCTCACTGACACAAAACTGCTGACTCTGTACCCGGGGAAGTGGCAATCCATTCCTCTTCCTGGGTTTCACTCTAGTTCTGATTATGTGATTTCTTTTCTTCAATCACAGCTAACATTTTTTGACAGTCCATTCAAAAGAAAGGGAAAAGAAAGAAAGAAAGAGAGAGAAGAAAAGAAAGGTACTCTTTCTTCAAATCCAAATAGAGAGGTGAGGGAAACAAGCAAAGAAGAAACCTGCATTGTTCACCTAGAGAGGTGCGGTAAGAAGAGTTTGCTCCCAGGCCTTTCCCAAAAGCCCTCAGAAGTACCCTTTCACAGAGTCCTGTGTGTTCACCCCTGCCAGTAAGCCCCAATCCTATGACATACAATTCCAATTAAAAAAGTGAAATAACAATAGTTGCCATGTAATTCTTTATAGAGCTTCATTTTTGTTGTGATCATTGATCTAAACCTTCATTTTAAGTTTGCCAATGTGAATGCCCCTGCTCCATCTACATCAGCTTCCTGGTAATTAGACTAAAACTCTCAGAGCACAGAACTTTGAGCAAATATTTTGGGGTCTGGGAGAGTCCAGTTGTTTCTGTTTACACTTAGAGATGCTAATGGAACTAACTTGAGAACCTTCCAAACATGCTGCTTTTAAAGGCATATTCAAGACATTTTAAAGCTTTTTTTCCAACTTAACTCCACTTTAGGCTCTGGAAGAAGAAGGAAGGAAGGAAGGAAGGAAGGAAGGAAGGAAGGAAGGAAGGAAGGAAGGAAGGAAGGAAACAAAAAACTATTAAAAACCTCAGAAAGACTTGATTTCAAAGCAGAATAGAACTTTATGGAGTAAATATAAGTAACTAAAAACCAAACAATTAATTACTAGGATTTCTGTTTTTAAATGAAAATGAACATCAGTTGGTAGTTTTCAACTTTGCTTGGTGTGATTCTGCATACTGACAAATTAGCTTCATATGTGGTTAGATTTAACAAAAGAATCAGAGAGCTGAATACTGACTTACCCCCCACCTCCCATTCTCTCTCTAGAAATCTCATTCTCCTTTATATCCTTTCCTGCAATCATTAAGCAACAAAATTTCAGAAGATAAATTTATTCTTCCAGAAAAGACTAATTGATTTCAATTTATATCTTTTCAGCAGTTTTTTTGAAGCTTGAAAGATTATTTTATCGCTTGCTGTCAGAGAGTTATTTCTTTTAGTGGAACACATGTTTTAATATGCAGTTAACCATGTAACCAAACCATATTTTCTCACCTATGTGTCCTGTGGCGTAAGTGCTGTGACAGTCATGTGACACACATGTCCCCATTCGCCCCTCATGAACAGAGGACTGGTCTTCACACACATTAAACCACTTGCTCAGGATCTAGTAGGTTTTGAGAGGTGGAGCTACAACTCAAACCCAGGTCTGTGTGACACCAAACCACATTTTTTCACTAAGCCACACTTAATTCTTTGATGAGGAAGTTTACTATGTCACAAGTGAAGTCGAAGAAAGGAAAAAAAAAATTCATTCGTTTTCCACACCACCAAAAGACCCACCATGTTTGAGAACCTGTGATATCTTTTGCTCACCTGATTTGCTAAATCATTTTCTAGTCTTACTAAAGATTTTTAAACGCAACATTTTTACCATACGAATTTTAGGAAATACTGTTAAGCAAAAAGATGGGACTCAAAATACTCACTGTTTACAACTAAGGAGATCTCTCTATATATATCATTCCATCATGTGGTTGATGCAGATATAATAATAGATATTACTAAATTGCATCTGTTATAATTCGCTCTAATTTTTGCCCCAGATTTTTGGAACATCTATCAATGTAACTAAATATTAGCTTTAAATATTAAATTAAATAGTCTTCTAAAATATTACATTGAAGCACCTGATGTGTATTTATAAAAACAGAACAGTCAATATCACTCCTTTCTACCTCTCGTTCAAGGATATGACAATAGTAACAACCACTGTCAAGTTCAAGTGTGATGGATGTCCCTGCTAACCACTTGCCGGCACTTACTGGCATTGGGTATTTATCTGCTTCTAAACAAGAACATTCATGAGAAACTATAACAATCTTTGCTGTAAATAAATCTTTACCTGCTTTCCTGATTATTTTCTATAAGATGAATAGCTTTAAATGGAATTGGTTGGTTAAATTCACAAATAGCTTAAAAGCTTTTGATAAGCTTTTCCAAATTTCCTTTTAAGGAAACTACACCAATTTCTAACACCACCTGCAACATATGGAAATAAGTGTTTCCTGGGATTGTTGCCAAAAATAAAAAAAGGCTTTATGTTTTACTATCGCCTCTCCTCCCCACTCTGCCTCCTTTTGCTATTATTACCACTATTTTTTTTAGTTTTTTTAAAAAAATTGTTCTTTTTAGATACACATGACAGTAAAGTGTATTTTGACATATTATACATACATGGAGTATAACTTATTTTAATCAGGATTGCGTTCTTGTGTTATTTAAATTTATTTTAATATGATAGGAAGAAAAAAAGAAGGAAATCTCCTTTTTTAATGGTGTTATTTGCTTCCCCAGTACAGTTATTGACATCAGTTTAATATTTTGGGACTTCCCTACCCTGAGTATTTCTCCCATGCTTCCCTTCTTTCCATCCACAATCTGCCTGTCTTTGGGGCTTCTCTAGAAATCCTCTCCTGCCACCATCCCCAATTAGCAGCGTTCCCCCACTTAATCAGAAAGCAGGTATTCTCACTACTATTTCTTAGATAATTAATTGTGCACTGCTGCTACAGTTTGCTCTTAAACTCTTTTTAAAATCTAATTGCCATTGTGACAGAATTGGGGCATGGGACCTTTAAGATGTTCTCAGGTCAAGAGGGCTCTCCCCTGGCTAACATCATTATCACAGGAGTGGGTTAGTTACTGAGGAAAGGGGGTCCACCCCTCTGTCTCTCTCTCCTTCCACTGTGTCTTTCCACCTTCAGGTGACTTCCACCACATTATGTGGCAAGAAGAACCTCACCACGTGCCAGCACCTTGGTATCAGACCTCCAGAACTGTGTACAAATGGACTGAAACAACCAGGTTGAAGCATCTCTAGTTCTTGTTTTATTTTGCCGTCTTAAACTGTTGCTTAGTTTTGAATCATTTAATTTTCCCACACGTAGCTTTTCTTTTGTATTTTGTACCCCACACACCAAGGAGATATAGTAGAGTGCCTTGCATTTAAAATTCCTAAGTATCTACATGTTTGTTTCTTTCTCAGCTTTCTTAGTTATATATTGTTACATGCATCTATTTCCTTGCTTATTATCTCTCTCTCTCATTAGAGTCTAATGAGGACAGCTGGTCTATGTCTGTAAAATCAAGTGCCTAGCTCTGTAGTTGGCAAATGCTAGGCACTTATAAATATTTGATATTGGTTGAATTGGAAGAGCATATGAATTTTCCAGAGAAAAAGATTTCCCCCTTCTTGGTTCCAACAAATACATGATCAGGAGCAAAGGTCTTAGACTTAGACAGGGTTAAGTGCTAAAGTTTCATAGACTGGAAAATGTAGGTAGAAAAATTCAATTTTTTCATCATGAACTAGGTTAATAGACACCAAGGACCAAGAGATCTGGTGTAGGTTCTTTCATTAAAAGACCCTTTGTCTATTTTCTAAGGAACAAAAATAACTTGCAACTTCAGAGGTGTGACCCAGGCCTCAGCCAGAGAAACTTCTGGAAACTGTTTCCTTTCTCACAGTATCCAGACCCTCTGCCCACTTCCCAGTCTATTCATAATATATTTAACTCCTTTTTCAATCTGCATCACCCCAAATTCTTCTTGAGCAACCTGCTTAATTAGAAAGGTAGAAAGCTTTGAATAAGCCTGCACTACTCTCTGCTCAAGATGAGACCAATGTACCATCACCTTAATCTGTCAACCTAGCACATTTTGCCAGCATTATATTGACTTAGAACATTTATAATGTGCAGAAGAGAGAGATTTAAGGCAATAAAACTTCATGTTAATGATGAGAATCTAGCAGTCAACATTGTTCCTTCTCCTCCCTTCACAAATCAAGTACAAGGAAAATGGCCATCAATGCACTATGACCAGAACACTTAAAAACTGACCTGGAAGATCCCTCAGTGATGTGGAAAGGGTATATTCTTATCTGAGCTCACTGATTCATTCATTTGTGGAATGGTTGTGGCTGCATTTATTTTATGACTGCCAACATTAATAGGTTTGCAGCTAAGGGGAAACCTGAGTTTCTTGAGTGTTCAGTTTCAAGAAGAATGAAATGGGACTCATTGTATAACTTGCCAATCACAGAAAATCTTGATCATGGGTTGTAGACTTGCACCCAACACACAAGCAGGTAGGGAATAAGAAGCAGCACATTTTAAGTCTTATATTGGAACCAGCAATAATAATTGAATGTATGTAGAAAAGGAATATTTGTTAAGTGGTCTTCACAAACATTTCTTGGCAATTTTAATTGATATCCAGGAGGACTGTTTACAGTGGAACTTATTTTGACAATATCCTCTTGGAAATTATTATTATTATTTTCTTGGTGATAACTGTAAATTCACATTACTCTTTGATTCTTTAATCATCAGTCAACATGTTCTCTGCCCACAACTGTTTTGGGTACTGAAGAAGTGTTTGATGAAAATATAAAATGGAGTTTTCATGCTTCATATGTTTGCCCCCTACTCAGGTAAATGAGATACACTTAGACAAAATGTTTCACACTGAAAATCTAGTTCTAGTATAAGAGATGCTGGAAGCAAAATTATATACTGCTGGAAGATAGGCCTTCAATCTCACTGACTTTCTTAGAAATTCAGGGGAAATGACAAGCAAATGACATTGTTCCTTTCCATCCCATTCCAATTCCTTCTTCCATTGCAAACCCAAAGGGAAATCTACTGCCAAGGTCCGGTGGAAACGTTGCACCCTGTTTTCTTTCTTAGGTCTGTATTCGTTTGCTATAGGAAAAACGTCAGTTCTCATTGGCAAGATGGTTTGTCAAAGATGTTCTCATTTCCAATTATTTATTCATTTATTTTTAAAAATTTGTTCTTTCTAGCTATACATGATAGTAAAATGTATTTTAACATATTACACATACATGGAATATAACTTATTCTAATTAGAATCCCATTCTTATGGTTGAACATGATGTGGAGTTACACTGGAAAAGGAAAGACAGAATGAATCAAGCATAACTTTCTTATGTTCATATATAAATTATGAATTATTTAGAAGTGTAGGTACCCCTGGCTGACTTCCTAGTCAGTCCCAATTTCAGTCATGTCAGAAGAAGTAGAAGTTCCCACAGCAACTGACCCTCTTGAAACTACAGGAAATACAGAAATAACTGTTTCAGCTGGTAGAGTGCATGCCTTGCATGCACAAGGTCCTGGATTCGACCCCCAGCACCACATACACACATACACAGAAAGAAAGAAAGAAAGAAGGGCTGGGGAGATAGCTCAGTTGGTAAAGTGATTGCCTTACAAGCACAGAGCCCTGGGTTCGATCCCCAGCACCGAAAAAAAAAAAAAAAAAGAGGGAAGGAATAAAGAAGGAAAAGAAATGCAGCATTTGAATTTAAAGAGAACCACCATATGGTAGAAGGATCCTCCACTTTGGATGAAAAAATGATGAAAGAAAAGGATGATCAGGTTCGGGGAAATGTCATTGTAATCTGCCTACTAACCTGTTCTGACTCTTGAACAGATTCATGTGAAATTATAGACTTTTCTTGCCCCTGGAAGCCATTAAATTCCAACTCTGCCTTTTTCCCCTTTCTTTACCTAATCAGGTTAAAAATAATTCAACAAATAATAGGACTTCGAATTCTGATGGTTCTAAAATCTTTCTCTTTCTCCTTCTTTCTTTTCTTACCATTTTGTCAACAATAAAGAATTCCTGAAATGCTAACTGACATCAAGGCTATGCATGTAATGCATCAACTGTCAATCTCAAAAACCAGGAGCAGTGAGTACCATTTTTCCTTTAATGCAAGTGGAAGGGAGGCATTTTACTTATACAGTAATTGGAACAGATTTTTTTTTTTTTTTTTTCTATCTCTACATTTTCAGGGAATTGGCTCGTTAGCCAGCATGGTGGACAGAATCAATTAACATCTTCCCAAACAAAGCTTGGCTTATCTGTTTTATATGCAAACATGGCAAGAGTCAAGCTGAGACCCTATTAAAGCTTTGCTCCTTTAGGTAACAGTTCTCAACATGAGAATGAAAAAAATTTTGACTATTAGTCTGCAACATATTTTATTTTGTACTTACTGAATAATAGCTGCATTGGGGTATTAAGGACCATGTGGCTATTGGAACTTAGAAGATAGCAAAAGATCACTAAAAAAAACCCATGTCTTAATTTCAGACTTTAACCAATGTCAATCCAGCAACTTCTCATACAGTAAACATGATTATTTTTTTCCCTGACTTTCAGCAGAAATCCCACAATGCAATTTCTTTAATAAAATGGTGGAATGAGACAGACATAATTATCCTATGTATATGTATGATATACAAATGTTATGAATCTATATCATGCAAAATCGTGGAAATGAAAAGGTGTAGCCCATTTTTTACAATGAATCAAAATGCAGTCTGTAAAAATTAAAAAATAATAATAACAAATAAGCAGTCTATATGCTATTCAACTAGAAAAGAAAGAACAGGCAAGCAAGAAATTAAACAAAAAATTGAGAAGGGATTGGTTGGGTGTCTGATAGTCACTATTTCTGTGACAGAATGCAAACAAAAGCAACATGTTTTACATATCATTGACAGAATATTAAAGAGCTACTAGTGGAATTTGACATGATAGTTTTATTTTTTATAACGTTTGATAAAAAAAACTGTGCTATACCTAAAACTAGGTAACTCTGGTAATACCAGCCTGAGTGAAGTATGGTAAGTCTATAAGAAGCAGTTTGAAACTACTGAGATAACAGAAGACTCCCCATGGAGCAACTGGGAAAGAAAATGTTTTAGAAATATAGTGAATATCAACTAGACTTATAGAGGTTACTATGGGATCCTTGGAAGAAAGACAATTCACAGATTACAGGGGTACAGGAATATATACCCAAGAACTACATTTTTTTTTTCTTCAAAAGACCCACTATCTTCTTTATCTTTTAAAACGATAACTAAGGTATCTTTAAGTTTTGCTGTCACATGCTACACAGAAGGGAATCAGAAATAGATCCCTAGAATAAAAGGAACACCATTATTTTATAGATTTATTTATTTTCCTGTTCAAAATCCATCAGGCTGATGGAGAGGTTAATAGGGTCAATGAGGGAGCTATCAATAGTACTAGTGTGTAAATGATTAACTGGGTCTGCACTATAAGGGCAGAGGTCTGGATTTCCAGACTGCATGGAAATGAATGGAAAGGTAGGTTTACTAGTCCAGTATTCATGAGACCTGGTTTCAATCCCCAGCACCCAGGAAAAAAAAAAAAAAAAAAGGGATAGAAAGAAAAGAAACTTCTCCTAAGATGAGTAACTACAGTGCTACAATGGGGTATTTCTGTCTCTCATATTACCATTGTCCCCTGGAAGAAATTAAAGTCTCTTGTTATGTCAAATCCTTCATAATATATTCCTTTGTACTTCTACAGTGTTAACTTGAACAGATCTTTCTTTTCCTTCTATATTATATTATCCTGAACAATGACCTGTTCCATATGAACTCCATAATCTTTTCTTTTCATGGAAATAGATAATGCCTCTTTAAAGACTTTTCTGCCTCACCAGTACTGTATTAGTTTTCAGAAATATTTTCACAATTAGAAGGAAAATATGAGTCAACATCTTATACCCTACTAAACTATACTCAAGTATGAAATCTACAGATAAACATTGTTTAACAATCAAGAACAGTGAGGATCTTCATAAAAATTACTAGGAAATGGTATTGATCAACCAAGACACAATTGCAGAAACTATGACAGAAAGAAAAGAGATAAGCAGGGAATATTCTTCCTGAAAAAGGAGGATTATATCTAATCTAATGATGATAGGTGACAGACTAGAGTGAAAGTGGAATATGCCTTGATGGTACAGAATGATACAACTAAAAATATTTGAGAGAGAAAAGAAGGTGGGAAATACAGTATATTCTCTTATTGCAAAGAATTAATGGAAATACAAATTTTTTTTCAGTATTAAACACTAAGAAAGATTATGATGCATTGCTTATAGTATAAAGCTAATGCATATTCAAAAATTGATAGCTTCAACATATTTCAAATGATGACTCAAAGAGAAAACAATAAATTTTCAGGAATGAGTTAAACAGATAAGATTGTTCATGATAAGAGGGCCTGTCCAACTGCCCAAGGTGTGTGGTACACTAGATGAGGAGTATTGGTTTAAACATGAAACTAGAATAGTAAATGTATTATAAAATGTTATAATTTTAAAAATAACCACTAGGGAGAAAATACAAACTCTTAAATAACATAAACTGACAGACACATACAACACACAATTAAAACAATCAATCAAACAAAACTATTAGAAAAAGATTTAACATAAAGAAAATGAGAGAACCACAACCAAATTTGTCATATCACTAGAGCAAATCTACTTAATTTACCTGTTAAAAGACAAATACTTTCACATTAGATCAAAAAGCAGAACCAATTCTATCTATGTTGAGAACCAGAGACTTGCTTTATTATAGAAACAACTAATTTAGAAAATAAAAGGCTGAACTGTGGTTTGCCAGGAGAACACAAATAAAAATCAATCAGCAATGGAAATATTAAAGTCAGAGAAAGTGCTGTTCAGATGGTTTGTTTTAAAATGATAAAAGATGCAATCCACAATGAAAGATTTAGAATCATAAACAGTTATGAACCAAAGAACATAACAATACCATTGAGAAAATATAAAATTCAAAAGTTATCTGAATAAAGGGCAACAAATCAGAGACACCACATTCTATGCCATTTTGCTTATTCAGTAACTAATGAAGCAGTAAAAAAGAACGTAATTGACCCCCAAACTTCCTTAATCAATTACATCAAGCAATGCATTTGAAGCTTCATGCATTGAAAATTTCTTAAGAATCCATGTGACAATAACAATTGTGACCACATATAATTCAAAAAGATATCTGCAAGTTCTCCTTTCCTAAAAATCAGAAATAGAATAGGATGTATTTTCTGATCACTGAGCAACACCTGGATAATAACAATAATATCAGAAAAAGAATTTCTCACTGAAAATTTTAAAAGTTTCCTTTCATTCTTGGGTCAGATGAAATACAAATAAATTTAAGGGTTGCCTGGAAAAGCAAAAATATAATAGCACTATATAGCATAATCTAATGGCAACAGTAAAATCAGTTCCTAGGGGAAAATCTCCAGCTTTAAATATTGATGCCCTTAAGAGGAAAGAAACTAAATCAATTCAACATTTGACCACAAATTTTAAAAATATAAAATATACTTAAGAGAAGCATAAGGAACCAATGTACAAAGGTAAAATGAGAATTTAATGTTAGATAGTAGAAAAATAGTAAAATCAATACATTTAAAACTTGTATTTTGAAAAAAGAATAAAATATTAGATTATCTCATAAAAATCATAGATATATAAGATGAAAAATGATAAAAAAAAACACAGAAGATGTAAAAGAAGTCTTGGTTAATCTATGCAAAAATATCAAGCATGTTCAAGAGGACAGAGAACATTCTAGTAAAATGTAATTTACTAAGAATTAATTCTTAAGAACTAGAAAATCAAAATATATTCATTTCCATAAATGAAAAAGAGGAATTTGTCAGTCACCCAAGCCCCTCTCAGAAAAAGAAACACTAGGCCCAGAAAATTTCACAGAGAAAATCCTCTAAACCTTAAGAGAATAAAGCATTCTAATGCTAAATTAATTGTTCAAGAGCACAGAAAAAAAAATATTTGCAAGAAGGATTCAGCCTCACATTATAAAAAATATTCAAGACAAATGGATTTCAGTGGAGTGTTTAAGGATCAGACTATTCAATACTCAGACACCACAGGGATGTATATGTTGCCCAGCGTCAGCTGCCTGGGTATCGTAGAAACATCAGAATCCCTCTTTCCAAGGAAAGCAACTAGGTGAAGTCATACTAGTGTTATGATCAAATTATTAGCCAATGCAATATGGAAACAGAAAAACTGGAAGGGAAACAATCATATTATTTACACTTATATTAATTAGAACTGAATACATGGGGTTCTCAGAAGGAACAGCTAAACAATGAGGAGTGTGTCAGGTGGCAGAGTGCAGAATTATTATGGCTTAACTCAAGGCCTTCACGTATTTACAAACAGCTCATTAGTGGATGTAAGAGAATAAAGCATCATTTATAATTAGGTATAAGAAAGAAAATTTTTAAAAATAAACCTAATAACAAAATGTGAGACTCAAATGAAATTATATAAAATAAAATTGTAGTGAAAGAAAAGACATCATATCCCAGAATAGAAAGACCAATAAAAGTCTTACAGATTACAGTTCTTCTTAATTGAGATATGAACATTAGATCTCTATACCTTTACTAGATTTACTGATTATAAAGTTATATGGAAACACCAAGAAAAGTAAAAAAAAAGCTCACAGATGAGTTTTACCAGACAATCAGTACTCCTGGATTTTGAAATCTAACATTCAGGTTCAAACAATTAGAAAATGCACATGGACAAACAGACCAATGTCACAGGCCTGGGAGTGCACCTGCCTCCACCAAATGTGGATCAACAATTCACATTTTAAATAGAGATAAATTCCAAATCATATTTATAATAAAAACATAATAGTGCTAAAAGGAAATAGGGGGAAATTAGTTTAAAGCTCTGGAATACGGAAAGTTCCCTTTCTAATTAAGCAACAAAATACAGACACTGAAAGAGCAGTTCAATAAATTCAACTTTGTGAAAATCAAAAACTCAGAGGCAAAATATGTAAGCAAAATCACTAGGAAAACAAAACTGGGGGAGAGAGAAGAGATTTGCAACCCACATCACAGGGAAAGAGTTATTTTCTCTACTAGACATCAACTAGAAGTCAAAACCAGAAAACTAATACAATAGTGGGCGATATCACAGATTGACAAATGACATATAAAAAAGATGTACAATCTCACTGATAATAAGGAAAACAAAAGCTATACTGAAATGCAATTTTCATTTACTAGATTGACGAATTTCCAAGAGTTTGACAACACACTGTTGGTGAGGTATGGGCTTATTCATCGATGTGGGCTATGGATTTTGTATACTTATCAAGGGCAACGGGGAAAATTAAAAATACAAATTCATGTACTTCCAAATCTAAGATTCTACTTCTGAGAATATTCCCTACACATATTTCCTAAGATGCATAAAAAATGAAGCACATATGTATTAAACTGCAATATTATTTTTAATAGCAAACAGCACAGGAATGGTTAAATACAGTATGTTTTGCAGTGACATATATGGAAAAGGATGAGGAAACTATGTTCTAATAGAGAAAGACAAATGAGATAAGTAAAAAGAGAAAAACAAGATGCAGAATTACAGGCTTAGTATGCTCCTCTTTTTGTAAAAGAAGGCACAATGAGAATATGAGAGTCTACACTCATATTTGCTTGGACGATATATGTATCAGAAAATTCTGCAAGCACACGGAACCAATAAGTAACGATTTGAGTTCTTGTGGAAATGGAGGGCAGAAATGGAAGGGAGTATTAATCATTCTTTTTTTCTTTTCTTTTGCATCTATAGCATTACCAATTCAACAATTTAAGAAAAGAAATGAATCTGAGAACTAGGAATCTCCCATCTTATTAGTTAAGAGAGAGAACTGTAAGAATGCACATTCCCCAAGGTGAAAACACTTTTGGACCCCAGTGTCTCACACTTTGCAGCTCTCTGGACATTCCTGTGAGTTGAGCAATCAGTGGCAATTGGATTTTTAAATCATATTTACTCACTCCTGTGACTGGACAACACCCGAGTCCAGTGTCTGCTTTCCCTCTGCCCTGGGCAGTAACTGAGGTTGCTGGAAAACAGGCAGCATTAACTGGTGAAAAGCTGGAGGCCTTCTCAATCTAGTGGCATGCTGCCATTTGCTGTCACTCTACTACCCTGGTTGCTTTTGTGCTTCTTGGGGCAGGCCAGCTGGCTCAGCCTCCTCATGGAAATCAACCTTCATTAGATGGAGCACTAATGACTTAATTGATCTGTAAAGACCTAAGCTTTGTAGTGTCCCTGAGGAAAAAGAGCCAGAGGCCTGGCTCATTGGAGTTCTGAGATGTCTGTAAATTCAAATAAGTTTCTTTTTCTCCAGGGCCAGTTTAACTTGAAAGGTCATAGTCTATAAGGCACTTTCCCTGTTGGTCCTTCTCATCTTAGCCAAGCTTTCTTTTGCCCAAATGTGTGTTTTGAGTTTTTCAGTCTTGATGTTAAAACAGAAATCCCCCTGCAGGGAAGAGCAAGTCTTTTTGGGAAAACATGCATTTTATACCAGGCTTGACTCTGCTGTCCACTTCCTGCCATATTTTTTCCCCAGTAAATCAATGAAGAAGCACTCACTTATCTATCAAAGTGTCATCATTCATTAGTGGGAAAAGACCCTCTTTTATTTTCATACTTGGCACACCTCGAGGTACTTTATAAAGGAATAAGTTAGATTCTTGTCATATAGAGCTCTAATTCAAGGAAGTAAAACAAGCCCACAGGACAAAGAAAAGGAAGAACAAGGAGAAGGAAAAGGAAGTGGAGAACAGGATGGATGAGCTAGGGGGTGTGCACCTGTAAGAAACTTAGTATGGGGATGCTCTGCTATGCCGTCTTTCTTCACTGAGGACCCCTCTCCCTGCTTCCTGGGAGTGCTATCGACAGATCTCCTTTATCAACCTCTTCAAGGGAACCAGTCTTGACCCTTTCTGCCCAAGGTTACAGTGGGCTTCCTGGACCAGTCTACATTCCATGACTGATTTCTGTAGGAGCATAAAGACATGGCCGTTGGCCCAACATGGGACCATGCTGAAGGGCTAGTCTAGCTTCAGAGGTCCTTGTGAGGCTGACTGAGGCTGCCAGTGGGTCTACAGCAGTTCACCTTCTCCCTATGCTCCACCCTGCTTTCCTTGCTACTGTTTTTACTGGTGTCAATGTTAAGGACACTCTTTCATAAGCATCCTGCATGCCAAACCTGATCAGCATCTGCTTCTTGGGGAGCCTATTCTGTAACCGGGGCCAGCATATGCCAGGCGTTTCCATCTAACTCCCTCGATCCTCAGAGGCTGTGCTGTACCTGCTGTCCTCCCTCTTTTTTGAATGAGGAAACAAAGATTGATGGAGTGAATTCTCCCTAGAATCCACAATAAGTTATCTGTAGGACTCAATTAAAACTACAAATATGGGGCTCAAGAGCACCTACTTTGAATACTCTAGCACATTGTCCCTGACACTGAATGGCAAGGGAAAAGCACCATTACAGATTTCGATGTTGGGGGTCCTGGAACCAATTTCTGAGATGACAAGGGATAACACCATACCCACACACATTTTATATATGTAGATACTTTTTCCTTTCCACTGAACCCTTCATTTTATGTTTCCTGATTCAGCCCTGTGAGATAATTGTTTGTTTAGAACAGGCTTCATGAAGTAATATATTAATTCCCTATATTTGTTTGGATTTTTATGTGTTAATTTGCTCTGTTTATTACTTTATGAATGTGTATTGCCTCTTGGAATGTAAATATTAATTTATTGGCATAATGATGTTTTATATTTTTGAACAGCATTAAACTTAGAAATGTCCCTAGATGCTGCCAGCAGGACAGGTTCCTTGTAACCAAATGACTAAATGGAAGGTCAAATTATTTTGTAGAATTGGCACCCACAGTCCTATGATTTGGTGGCAAGAATGTGATCAGCAGAGCCATTAGTGCCATAGTAACCTCTGTCTTTGCACATTTGCAAATTACAGATTCACATCCTTGCTCTGATTAGCTCCTGAAGTGCTGAACAAGAACTTGTAATTATGCACCGCAGTCCACTCTCCTGACAGACTGACATTACAATTTGTATCCAAGCCCATATAGCTACAGAATGTAAAAGTGCTATTGTATGAAATTGGTTCATTTGGATCCACTTGTATTAATGGAATGTGTCATTTATATTGCAGAACTGGTTTTGTCTTTTATTCACTGCTGTGTTCAGCCTCGAGAACTGAGGACAGATTATTCCCTCAGTGTACCAGACTGAACAATTGCTCTCTTGGAGCTCATGGCAAAGGGTGGTGTAGTGGGTGGGGAAATATCCATGGAGTCTGAAAAATATCTGAGTTCCTGTCCTGAATGTAGCACTGATTCTTTTGAAATTGGATGGCACCTCTCTTACCTATATGCATAAAACAAACAAAATGCCTGATACACCTACTCTATCCAGCATTCTTGCAAGAGTCAAGAAAGAGTATATTCTAGGGAAAGCACAAGTTTGCAAAAGATCATTTTTTAATGTTTTGAACACATTAGGAAAAATATGGTATACTAATTACTCATGATCCAATGACTTATCTTCTTCATACACCATTCTAGAGGGTTATACCCCAAGTTGCTCAGAAAATCCAGAATTATTTAATTAATTATACTTTTTCTCCTGTGTCATTGTGGCCTCATTCCCTGTTAATAATTTATCTGCAAATACAATTAGCTTTCCTCTTCATTTTGCTAAGACTTTAGGTTGTTCAATGGCAGTTTATTAGATTATTACAGATTTACAGATGTCAATAAATATTCCCTCCATCTTTTTGGGAAAAGTACATAGATGTGATCCTATACAAAATGGGGTGTATAAGGGTAATAGATGCTTCCATTCTAGAGAAGACAGTGTAGCAAATGGAGGTGTAACAGTGATGGCAAAGAAAGCAATTAGGGACAGCCATGCAGGGACCAGAGTAAACATACTTATCCCACTCAAGGTGGTACACATATCATAGCCCTGCTGTAATTTCCCTATTGTGTAATAGCCTTGCTTGGCCAATTTGTCAATCTTGAAATCAATAAACTTCACCATGAAGAACATTGCTTATATTTGGAGTAAGTGCTCATTGTAAGATTATAAAAAGCCATTTTATTATGTTTTTGAACTGAGGCTTCAATATTGATCTGTCACTTAAATGATTATAGTCTATTACCATACCTTTGTAACAATAATGATAGATAACATTTTATAGAGTGCTGATTCTATGGTGAGCATAGCGCTGTGAGATTTATATGTATCATCTCCTCCTAATGGTCATGTCTATAGTAGGTATTATAACTATTCCCATTTTATAGATCAAGAAACAGGGGATTGAACTATTAGGAAAATTTCCTCAAAGTGAGACATAAGATTTTGTTAAGCAGTGTGATTTTGCTGTGTATATTCTTGCCACTCTTGGTGTTAGGGCTGGTAAGCAACAGTTGACAAAATAATTATTACAAGACTCTTCCTTGGGTCTTGTTTTCAAAACTTGTAGAGAGGTGGTAATGTTTTGATAATAATTTTAAGAAGTTATTTATTCTGAACTTGGAAAGTTCATGCAGTTGAGGCAAAGGGTCAAAGGATTTGGAGCACAGTACAACCATAGTCTTCAATTCATTATGGAGTTGATAGAGTAGGTTTACCAACTTGATGGGGACAAGTCTGCAAAGATTTCACAAGAAAGCTCAAGAGTCAGACTGACAGAAACAGAAGGGCATAATTTGGAAATATCGTCACACCTCAACATATGTGGGAGATTGCTCCTAAGACCCCAATGGATACCAATTCGATACCCACGTGCCTTAAATAAAATGCCATAGTATTTGCCATTTAACCTATGCACATCCTCTCAAATACACAAAGATTACTTATCATACCTAGTACAATATAAATGCCATGTAAACAGTTGTATTCTTTTAAATAAACTGTATTTTTTAGGAAATATTGATAAGTCTGTGCATGTTCAGTATAGACACAATTTTAAAAATATTTTCTATCTGTGGTTGGTTGAATCCATTGATGTGAAACCCATGAATATAGAGTGCCAGCTGTAATTAGCTCAACATAATTTCAAGGAAACCTAGGCTGAACAGTTTCAAATCAGCACACAAGCCGCCTCTGGCTATAGGAGATTGCTTCTGGGAAGGGAATCACTCAGAGATCCCATGTTATTATAACTCAAAGGCAGAGAGAAGGCAGAGTAACAATCCCACAACTCAGCCCTACCTGAGAATAAATACCACTCTTGGGTTCCCTCCTTGGCTCTGCCGTGCTCACTGGCGTAGGCCTGAGAGGCTAATATGAGCAGCAGGGATATTCTTGGGCCTCTGTTTACCTCCACAGCAGTTATCCCTTAGCATTTCCCTTGAAGACATGCAGGAGATCTAGAACTTCAACTAAACTTCCCCATCCCTGTCTCTAGCCTTTTTCCATCATGCTGTGTTTCCAATGGAACCAATGGAACAGCCAAGATGAAGCCACCTGGACACCTTTTCTTCCATGAAGTTGATTTGCTTTCCCTGTTTGCCAGAATCTTTTGGTTCTTTCCCCTTTCTCTTTCTTTTTAATAAAATCATTAAGAATCCTTCCAAAACCTAGAACCAAATGCTCTTAAATTGGTAACATTCTTTTGTGATCAACTCAAAACTGAATACCTCAGACACTGCAGAGTCTCAACAACTCAAGAGTTAGAGACTTGCTGGAGAGATTAGGAAGAGAAAACAGATGAGGTAGGGCCAGCCCTTGCCAGCTTGAACTGAGAGTTAATTTTATTCTTAGCTTCCTCCCTACCCAAGGTCATACTGCCTTGGGACATGGCTAAATTGGAACAGCTATCATTTTTCCAAAGACCTCAGGAAAGTATTGCTATTTTGTTTATTTTTCAATCTTAGCCAATTTCTTTAGGCCAGACCTATCTTCCTCTGTGGCCTTCAGTTTCTTGGTTGATGAGAAGATGAACAACACACACGTGTCCTATCAATTAGGGGTGTGGCAAGGTGACCTGAATGGGAAAGCCCAGGGGTGTTTTCTTTCTGACCTTGTGGTACATTTTTTCCCAGCTGTGCTGGGTTGCTTCAGAGTCCCCTTTGCATTGTCTTTTCAAGAGTCCATCCATTTCCATGCTTTCAGAAATGCCCTACTGTGCATCTGGCTCAACCCTCACCCAAGGGCATCTGATCCAACAGCCTATCTCAGTGTATCTCCCTCTGTTTTTTTTCAGCATTTCTTCCAATTCAACTCATCCCAACTACCCCAAACCAGATCCCCTGCCTCAGGAGACATTTTTTGATAGTGTTATCATTTAATTTTGATTCTCTTCAGCCAACACCCATGAAATGATCTTTGCAAGATGTTTTCTATGGGCACATGTTTGGTTTCACTTCCCTGAGGATGGTGCTTCGCTTTGGTGATCCAATATTTCTGAGCACTGTAAACTCCACAACAGGCTCAGGTGGTTTAAGACCTACTGCAGAGTTGAGACCCTAAAAGCTCACAGAATGGGAGGACCTCACCAAGGGTTTCTTCTTCCTCTTTTCTCTTTTCACAGGGTGCCATTTCCCCAAATCTTCAGTTCATTGTTAAAGTAGAATCTTTAATTTTTTAATAAGATAACACAATTCATACGTGTTTCTCTTCTTTGAATTTCTTTTTAATTAATAAATAGTAATCATATATATTTATAGGGTACAATCTGATTTTGCTATATATTACATGGTGAAATGATTGAATCAAACTAACACATTTATAACAATCACACTTACTTTTTATAATGAAATATTTAAAAATCTACTCCTTTGGAAATTTTGAAATATATAGTGCATTATTATTTATAATAGTCACCACTGTGTTTTTGATTTTGGACCATTTCTGCAAAGAAGATAATCAGTTCCCTGAAATTTTAATCAAGCAAGCCATGGATCCAATGCTAAGAACACTGAGCTGAGAATAAACCAGAACTCTGCTTTTTTCATCCTTTTTGACTAAAATGATAAATAGTAATGAGTATGTTTCCTGAAAAATGGGTTATTATTTTATAAAGAAATGGATAGGATTCATTTCTAAAAAAGATATCCCCAAATGACCACAAGGCTATAGTCAATGAAAGTCACAGAATGCTGAAAAGTATAAAAGCAATAATAGCTATGGTAATAGCAGTCATTTATTGAAGGAACACTAGGTACCCAGTCCAGTGTTGAATATTTCACATACGTGAGTTCATTAACTCCTATTGCCACCCTTAGGAATTCATACCATCCGTCCCATTGAATAGATGGAGACACCGGACTGAGCAGAGCTTCAGTATTCTGCTCAAGGTCATAATGTCCCCACGTGGTAGAGATCAAAAGACCACTCAAATATATTTGACTTCAAATCCAGGGTCCTCAATGATTTCCTAAGGTATGCTGATGACAAAGTATTTTCTCACCCCAGTGCTATGATAAAGAAGATGACATGCCTATACTGAAATCCAGGTGAATGTGCAGGAGTCCAGGGATTCCAACAAGGGATTGCCAACCTTCAAAAGTCAGAGGGGGCTTCATTTTCTACTCAGTAGCCTTCTATCTGCACACCTGCATGCCCTGTTAGGAAAGGAAGATGAGGGTGCAGTAGTCAGGTATGGAAGTACTCTTTGCCCTAGTGATGCAGAGTATCCCTGGGCATGACTTGGATTCCAGCCCAGGCAAAGTCAGCTAACATCATTGAAGTGTCAGAAGATGCACAGTTAGATACCACATGGTAAGTCTGTGCCTACTCAAGACCTACAGTGGATGAAATACTTGATCTCTTTATTTTCATCTTGTTAAACAGAGTATAGGCATTAGCATTGAGAGAATAGTTTGTTCCATTTATTAGATTTATGCAAGGGGGACCAGTTCCCAATTCACTAATTTGTATACCTGTTTTAACTTGCATTTAAAAATAATTTTAAACATACGAAGTTTGTTGTAGTCTTTCTTTCTTTCTTTCTTTCTTTCTTTCTTTCTTTCTTTTGTATTAGGGATTGAACCCATGGGTACTTTACCACTGGGTACATCCCTAGTTCCCCTCCTCCTCCTCCTCCTCTTCCTCTTCCTCTTCTTCCTCCTCTGTCTTCTTCTTTTTAGTTTTTATTTTGAGACTGGGTCTTGCTAAGTTGTTGAGGGTCTCACTAAGTTGCTTAGCGTGACCTCAAACTTGGGAATCACTCCTGCCTCAGTCCCCTGAGTAGCTGGGACTTGAGGTATGCACTACCATGACCAGCTCAACTCTCTAATTTTAAGTCATGTCAAATAGTAATCATTATATGAAACTTGAAGATAGACGGGCTAATCTAGGAATAGATACCTTAAAAAGAGAAGGTACACATTCCATTGATGTCCCTTCTATTCTTTCTCACTATAGCTCAGTGTCACTTTTCCTTCTAAGATAGTTTTGGTGTTAAAAGTCTAGGAATGTAGACATGATCATCTTTGTATTTTTAGCTATCTGCAGAGCCAAAAAATATCTTCCAAATTTGGTTTTCCTTTTAGAAATGTGACTTTCTCTATTAGAGCCTGGAAGAATTAACTACAGAAAGTTACTGTTGAAGTTTCAAAGGCAGGGACATGGGGAGGCAGGAAAGAAGTCTGTCCACAGCTGATGTATAAATAAACAACCAACATTCTCTAATATTTTCTCCTGTCTAGAAATCTCACTGGCAAGAGAAAAGGTTAGAAACTACTCTAAGATTTCATCTCACTCTAGTCAGAATGGCAATTATCAAGAATATAAGCAACAATAAATGTTGGCAAGGATGTGGGGGAAAAGGTACACTCAGACACTGCTGATGTGACTGCAAATTGGTGCAACCACTATGGAAAGCAGTATTGAGATTCCTCAGAAAACTTGGAATGGAACCACCATTTGACCCAGCTATCCCACTCCTCAGTTTATACCCAAAGGACTTAAAATCAGCATACTACAGAGACACAGTCATATCAACGTTTGTAGCAGTTCAACTCACAAAAGCTAAACTATGGAACCAACCTAGATACCCTTCAAAAGGTGAACAGATAAAGAAAATATGGTATGTATACACAATGGAATATTATTCAACCTTAAAGAAGAATGAAATTATGGCATTTGCCAGTAAATGAACGGAACTGGAGATCATCATGCTAAGCAAAATAAACCAATCCCAGGAAACCAAATGCTGAATGTGTCCTCTGATATGCAGATATTCATTCACAATAAGTGGGGGGTAGAGAAGAGAAGAGGTATTTTGTATTAGAGTGGAATAAAGAGGGGAGGAGTGGGTATGGAGATAGGAAGGATAGTAGAATGAATTGGACTTTAAAACTCTATATACATATATGACTGCATGACTGGTGTGATCCTACATCATGTACAACCAGAAGAATGAGAAGTTATACTCCATTTATGTATGATGTGTCAGAATACCTTCTACTGTCATGTATAACTAATTAGAACAAGTAAAAAAAGAAGAGGTTAGGAAGTTGTGGGAGTTGGGGTGGTTGATACCAGGTCCAGAGCAAATTTAAACATGAAGACTAAAGTTTCATTCTAGACCTTTCCTTTGACCTCTCCCTGAGAAAAGATACTCTGGTATCGCTTCAAAGACAACTGGAACTAGGAAGGAAGATGTCAAACAGGATGACTAAGAAGAGAGACAGGGGAAAAATGTTACATAGAGGAATAGAGTAAAAGGCAATCAAAAGATGCAAATTTAAAATGATAATTGGGTTTCAAAAACATCATGGAGATCCAATGGGATGAGACCTGTCTGTAACAGTTTCAGAGTGGTCTCATCTCACTCTGGACCCAGTTCTGAAGATGAGCATGTGAAGGAAGGTAGATATTTGTGAAGCTTAGCAAACAAGGTTCTGAGTACTTATTTTACCTGCATCTTCACTAACTCTCTGCCAATAAGGGTCCCTTTTCTCCTGAGATCTTTAATAATTCTCCACAGTCTTATGTAAAAAGGAATGTTGGGATAATGTGGTGTTGTCCTGGAAAACCCTTCTCTTTTCATTCATTTACTGTGATGGACAGGGCCCAGTGTTGTGCTGAGATATAATGCCTGCCCCTTGAGTGTGGATGCAACCTATAACTTGCTTATAAACAATACTGCAAAGGTGTTGTAAGGTTCCTTCTGTGACTGTCTTACATTATACAAGACTCAGTCTTGTTAGCAGTCTTGACTTAGAGTTTCTTTTTATTTTTAATTTAAATTTTTAGTTTTACAGACTGCATTTTGATTCATCATATGCAAATGGGATACAACTTTTCATTTCTATGGTTCTGCACAATGTAAATTCACACCATTCATTCATGTAATCATACATATACATAGGGTAATACTGTCTGTCTCATTCTACTATCTTTCCTTCCCCCATCCCCTCCCGCCCCATTTTCCTCTACACCATTCAAAGTTCCTTCATTCTTCACACCCCTGCACCCGCCATTCCACCTCATTATTTATAGTCATCCACTTATCAGAGAAAACATTCAGCCTTTGGTTTTTTGGGCTGTATGACTTAGCATGATATTCTCCAACTCCATCCATTTACCAGCAAATGCCATAATTTTATTCTTCTTTATGGCTGAGTAATATTCCATTATGTATATATATCACAGTTTCTTTATCCATTCATCAATTGGCTTAGATTTTCTATTGCTGATTTTTTTAACTTTTTCTTTGGTACTAGGGATTGAATCCAGGGGTGCTTAACCACTGAGCCATGTCCCCAGCCCTTTTTTATATTTTATTTAGAGACAGGGTCTCGCTGAGTTGCTATGTGCCTTGCTAATCTGTTGAGGCTGGCTTTGAACCTATAGTCCTCCTGCCTCAGCCTTCTGGTTTGCTTGATTTACAGGCCTGTGCCACTTCACTTGGCTTCTATTGCTGACATTTAAAAAGTAAACTGGCATGAATTCTTGGTTTCAAAAAACCAAACTGCCACAGGGAAATCAAACCTGCCAGCAACCTGAGTGATCTTGGAAGCAGACCCTTCCTCAGTTGATGCTCCATGTAACAAGAGGAGAAGACAATCTATACAAATATGGTGATTGCAGCCTTTAAGAGCACTTAGACACTCTGTGCCAAGATTTCTGAACTAAATGTAAAAAAAATAAACACATTATATTTTGACACAAACTTTATGCTCATTTGTTACACAGCAATAAAAAACTAACACACATACCATATGCCAAATCTATCTGACCTCTATATTATAGGTTATGGTGCATACAACAGCAATATGAAACATCCTCCCAGAGGTCATTTAAAACCTATTAAGAAAGAAAAAAATCAAGCCAGAAATGCCTTGACAAGTTACATGAGGTATATGTAAAGGACATCCAGCTCTTTAACCATTTCCTCCTGTTGCTGAGTAAAACCTGGACTGCTTTTCTAGGCCAGCAATAAAGTCTGAGATATCCATGTGGCTTGTGGAATGAGGATTGAATTAATGTGAACTATTCTTAAATTGAGCCCATAAAATATTCCATATGAATCCATTCATGTTCTCTCCCCATTCAACAGGTGTATTTGGCTACCAGGAAGACCTGGGAGGATGCGCTGCAGATGACAATATCTCTATTGGCCAACTCTCAGAGTGACAGTGTAGAGATGGACCCCCAACCACACTGCTCACCACCCGGAACCAACTGGATTATGTATGAGTGAGGTGAACTTCTTTTCTGTTTGAGGAACGGCCATTGTGGGATCTATTTGTTACAGTAGAAATTGTTTTTTCTCATTTTCACACCACTCTTTTAAAGTGATTTGATCTTGCGAAGTGAATTAAATATTATGAACACAAACAAATCAAAGCAATGATAATTTTATTTTATCCTTTTCAACTTTCAAAGATACAGTCATGCCCCACAGGCAAGGTGGGAGGAGAAGTGGGCTAGCTACTCTCTTGTGAATTTCTGACTTGTAAATCACATAAACCATCATTTTCTATTTGAAGCATTTTTGTTTCATTGTGAACTGTACACACACACACATGCACACACACGTACGCACACGCAGAAGTTAAGCGGTCTATGGACACCAGAGCGAAATCAGAGTTGAAAGCTTCCAACATTCCAAATCCCACCTTTAGTAATATGGTATAAGGAGATGATGGTTCAGAAGTTGGGTTTGTTTTGGTAGCCTTTTTCAGAGAACTAAGTCCATAACCTGGTTGGTAAACTTATATTGTGGTACCTTATAAGAAAACTGAGGACTCCTTTGGGACTATGAACAATGACCACTCAGAGAATTCCAATCTGGTTTGGATAGATGTCATGGATAATATTAAGGAGGAAGGAGCATTCAGATGAATGAGATCAGTTGTCTTAAATGCTTGGAGTAGAGGTTTGGTCTTCATCTAACAGCAAAGCCTGTTCTGAATTTCTCCAGAGAGGCAATGTAGTGAGTAGTGAGAATGCGGTTTGAAATAGTTGATTTGGTAGCTGGTAAGAGGGCACGTATATAGGTCAGGAATATATAGAAGATGAATCAACCAAAAGTGAGATGTAAAAGTACCAGATTAGACAGATAGCTATGGAAACAGTATCTTCATATCCACCAAAGGAATAAAAATACAAAAAAATGCTAGTAAAAAATTGCAGTGAAAACAAAGAAGTGTGTATCTATGTCTATATGTCTCTATCCATATATCTCTATATATCTCTGTCTATATATATTGCATATAGCTTGTTTTAGATTGATGAAAAGTGTAGAAAGGGGAACCAAAGGAGAGCACAGGCCGCTTGAGAAGTTCCAGGTGCAGGCAGAGGAGGATTGGTTGATTGGTTCATCACTTCACTCAGTCATGGGACTGAGTGTGCTCTATGTTCCAGGTAGTCTAAGAGACTGGGAATTCAAAGGTAGCAAAACTTTGTTCACTCCTTTAAGATATCCCAACTGAGAAGGACAGAATGACAGGAAGCCGTCTCGGTGAGCAGTAAAGCACCCTGGGAAAATAGAAGGCTGAACATCTGGCTTTGTTCTTGGGCACCTGGGAAGGCCTATCAGAGTAGATGACATTTATATTAGGTTTAAAGTTTCAGTCTACATTTTTCAGGTGAAGGAGAAAGGAAAAGGAATTCCTGGCTAAGGAATGGCGTGTGCAGACAGAGAGGTCTAAAAGAGTGTAATTGACTTGACTGAGGATGTGGTCCAGTGGTAGAGCACTTGCCTAGCCTATGTGATCCCCTGAGTTTAATCCCCAGTAACACACACACACACACACACACACACACACAATAATAATAATAATAATAATAATAATAATAATAATAACTGTAGTTGACCCAGCTAGTAATCCTCATGGAGATTAGGATGGGTGGGGAAGGAAGAAAGAAAAGTATGGGACCTGGGTGTGGTGGTGCACATTTGTAATCCCAGCAACTTGGGGTGGCAGTGAAGTAGGGAGGTCACGAGTTCAAAGCCAGCTTCAGCAAAAGCGAGGTGCTAAGCAACTCAGTGAGACCCTGTCTCTAAATAAAATATAAAATAGGGCTGGGGATGTGGCTCAGTGGTTGAGTGCCCCTGAGTTCAATTCCTGTCCCTTTCCCCAAAAAACTGAAAGAAAAAAAAAAAAAAAGAAAAGGAAAGTATGTGGGGGGGAATGAAGAGAAAATTGTTCAGAGAGTTGGATTTGCTTAACAAAGTACTGCAAATTCTATTTATAGTGTGCCAATGAAGTTACAGGATTTGTTTCCAAATGGTGCTAACAGTTAATTTATAGGCAAACGGTTCTACCACTTTTGGAAACTTCTCTACATCTTATGTATATCCAGAAACAAGAAACACAAAACAAAAGTCAACAAAGGGGAAAACTAAACTGGATAAAATAAAAACACAGAGAAAAAAATCAGAAAGAGATAAATAACCCCCAATATTATCAAAGAAACATATGTACTTGTGAGAGATAACCAAGTCACTTAAACTCTAAAGAGCTGTGGCTACAAATAAGCAAACTTAAACAAATGGTCTAGCTACCATCATCCCCAAAAGTCATGTCACTTGGCCAGGCAGTTTCTTTCGTCATTGCTAATGGGGAAGAGGAAGTAAGTGGCTCCTTTCAGCATGATTATGGGATCCCACTTGATTCATTCTTTGGTGCCACAAGTCAGTCAGCCTATACCTGGTCACAAATGAGGAACGTGAGTGAGCACTGTGTGTGAAGGGGGCCCAGTGAACAAAAATGAGAAGGTGGCATGTGTGCCAAGAAGGTAGGAAGAACGGAAGGGCCATCTTAATGGGGTAGGGAAATGAGGTCTAGTCCCTTTTGGGGTCAAACAGTGGAAACCAAAATTAAGAGAAAGAAAGAAACTCAAGTTCCAGGTCTCTCCTGCTTGAGTTTCAAGTAAAACAGAGGAGAACTCAGACTGACTACATAGAAGATAGAGAAGGTCAAGGTTTATGTTAGATTCTGATGTCTGAGAGAGAGAGGGAGAGAGAACTGCTCTCATTTTCTCTTATGTTTTCTTAAGGAAAGAGATCTCTTTCTTAGGGCTCTAATATTTTCAGAATTCTAATCAGGACTGTGAAATTCTCCCTAAATGCAGAGCAGGCTCAAAGAAGAGAAAGAATCCTTCATGTGAAAGGCCTGCCCTCTCTGCACTTGACAGGAGAGGAGAGGACAGCATTGTTATGATACCCCTGCATCAGGAGCAATTTTTAATTAATTTATGTTAGAAGAAAATTGTAACTATCTTCGGTAAAAGGGGTTAAACATGTAGCCTACCTCCAAAGAGCTCCCCTTCCCATGGTTCTCTCACTTATGAGAGGCCAATTCCTTGAGTGAACCAAGCCTCACATGGAGTTGGTTTGATGAGGAACACGCAAGAATCAGGTTTTATGGGGGATGACAAAGAAGAATGGCAAGGTCCTGGCCTTCGCAGAACTCTTTATTTCAGAATCCACAAGAATAAGAATCAATTATGTATTTGTAGATCACTATCTAGTCCTATACCTTCACGACTTTTTTTTAAAGTAGCAATATTTTTTTCTAAACACATTTTTAAATACAACTTCAATATACCAATCAGATAAAAGTAAAACTAGGAGAAAATTGAACTCAACCACGTTGGTCTGTCTTCCCTGTCCACGTCCATCACTGTGGACTTCAACTGAACCCAGCAGTCCAGAGAGGACAGTTTGAGAGTCAATGACCTAATGCTTTTGCTTAAAGAGAAAACAGAGGTCAAGAAGTTGATGGGTGACAGGAGACAAGGAACAATGGCAGAGGCTTGGAATCAGGAGATTTAGTCACACTCTTGCTTTAATTGATCACTTCAATTTGGCAAGAGCTTCCATTTTTTTTTCCCATAGCTATTAGGGGTCCTTCCATCTATAATATTTTAGAAACTTTATTCTTATCCTTAGCTTCTATCAAAGTGGCTTCACCAAGTGAGATATTCTAATGCTTCAGGAACAAAGCTTTTACAAGATTAGTTGATGAAGCAGCTTTGTTGACAAGAGACCAGCATATGTTCTTATAATAGCAACAAAGAGAAGAATGCACTGGAGACCTTGTTGATTAAACTTCTCAACAAATATGTAGAGAAAGATCATCACGGCATGTCCCACATGGTTGTCCATCTCATCTCCCATAGCACAGGAAGTAGGTAGTGGGAAGTTCAATGTCAGAAATAGTTTGAGGATTTAATTCAAAGTTTAATCAAGGAAAGAGACCCCAGGCATTACCTGGGGCATCAGGCAGACTTCTAAACAACTCATAGAATATTGTAAGTACCAGGTTCCTCGGACTTTGATCATTAGATTACCTATAAAGTTTATAAAATATATAAATGCTTAGGTCTGTTGAAACCTTTGACTTAGTAAGTCCAAAGCACATTTTTTTTCTCAAGTGCCACAGTTGAATTTAATGATCAGGCAAATATGGGGAAAATCATGTTAGGAGAAATGCTCTTTATCTCTCAGTACTTAGAGAGAGAGAGAGAGAGAGAGAGAGTAAGTGGGGGAAGAGCAAGAGAGAGAGAGAGAGAGACAGAGAGAGAGAGAGAGAGAGAGAGAGCAATGTAACTCATGTATCAGTCATGATACTAATAGAAGCTATAGTGATTGCCAACAGATACCGGAAAACTGCCAATAACTTCATCTATGGTTATATTGAGAAGTCTCCCTTTGTAACTGAGGTTCACAGATGGTGTATATTTAGTTCTAGGATATATGTATTTTTAATATCTTCTCTGCCATTTGACTGCATCTGATTGACCTCGCTGCAACCCACAGAAGAGGCAGATTTAGAAGCAAACCAGTATGACAGGGAAATGGCCCAATTATGCTGAGCCTTGATGTTCTCTTAGCAAAGCAGATATATGCAGTGTGCCAGAGACACAAAGGGAAGTGGGAGGCACTGGGAGAGTGTTGTTGATGGGTAAGATGAAAGGACAGCAATTATTCCAATCATCAATGGTGAGGGTGCAGTAATGCTTCCTTTAATTGCTGAGAGATGCATGAAGTCAAGGATTTTTAACTGGCCTTTAAAAAATTGTTTTGCAATGGAAGCTAATTTTGCTTTTTATCTCCTGGGCTAGTGAAAAATATTAATCACTCTCCTGTGAGCCAGAAGCCAACCCAGTCTGGTTTGGCATCCTCCACTCAGGTTGAAGATCACTGGCTATCAGAGAACCATGTCTGACTTCTAGAGACCACTGTTTTATTTGGGTAAGTGGTTATTAGTCTGTTGGCCAATTCCTATAGTTTTTTTTTTTTTTTTTTTCATTTTCTCCATATCTGATATTCTGAAGTCTGTTAACCATTAAATTTGGGAAAACTGACCAGAAGAGAAATTTATCTAAACTTAGAAACAGGAGCAACTTCTGCTATATTTTCAAAGCAAAATGCACATAAGTCTAGATACAACTTGTACTAAAACAAACAAGTGATTTTTACATTGCATAGTTGTTGGTTTACCTCAGTGTCCCTCCAACACATACACACACACACACACACACACACACACATACACATGCACACCTTGACTGAGATAATAAAGACAAAACATGGGCCTGACATCAATATCTGCTAGGCAAAGAATGATGGAAGGAAGGAAGGAAGGAAGGAAGGAAGGAAGGAAGGAAGGAAGGAAGGAAGGGATGGATGGATGGATGGTTGGAGGGAGGGTTATTTGTACTCCTTCCTGGACCCAGGACATTCATTTTAACTTAATCATATATACACTGAAACCTCTAGAAGACTAAGGTCAGAGTTAAGGGATCATGATCTGGACTCAGATTCCCTGTGTAAACTCTGCTCTGCCACTTAGGATGTTGTATGACCTTGGATAAATTACTTAACCTTTTCTGGCTGTTTTTTCAACTATCAGAGAGTCCCTACTTTTCAGGTTTATGGCAGTGAGTAGGTAAATGAATATTAATTTAAATTAATTAATCAATGTGTTCAAAAAGTCTTTACACCTAGCGAGGGCTCAGTTAAGTTCAGCTGCTATTATTGTTGCCATGTTATCATCATTGAAACACCCTCTTCTCCACGGAACTGTAATTCCTTCAGGGCTTCATCCAGTTTTGGATCTCCAGGTCCTAGTCCTGAATCTAACAAGGATTTGGTGCTTAAGAAATGTTAGTTGAACTAATCTGAATTCCACATGGAGCCATGTAGTCAATCCAGTAAACAAATTTACTGATACTGTTTTACCCCTAATTTTAACTCACTCCAGAGTCAACATTTAGATTAAGGAACACTGCTCATTAGGCACATCAATCTAAGTGCAGTATAATTATAGCAAAGGCTGTTTCATCCAGTGGTCTGTAATTGGGGCTTCCTATTCACTAGCACTCCCCCAAATTCTAACAATGATCACTGATGTTCGTAATGACAGCCCTGAGGCAGTGCAAAATCCTTCCGAGGAAACCAAGAGTGATTACACTGTGTTCTGTCAGCTGAGGGCATTTCACTGTGTTCTTGGTCTTTGAAAAGATGTAATCTCTGGATGTTATCCATGGGGATCTCTTTTCACCAGAGATCAGCTTTCTTTTTTAAGACTACATCACCCTTTGATGAGATCAGAGAGCTGCATTTACTGTACTAGAAACTGGAAGACCAAGGATTCATAGCTCACAATACATGTGATACTTAATTAGGTCTTTAAGGAGAATAATTGTCTAATTTTTTCCTTCCCTTTTCTCACTACAAGATTTTGTAAATCAATCTGTCTAAAAAGCACTTCTTCCAGATTAGTGGATTATGGACATCATTTAATTGACCTCTCAAAACCAAAATCGGTGTGAAGTGATAAAACTCCAGCATTGCTCAATGTTTCTTCACAAGCATTTAAATTTCAGTTTACATTTCATTTTTTCTTTTGAGTATTTGACTAACTGGGGGGGGAAGGGATGACAGCTTTTAATGAAGGTTTTAAGTAAGTACCATTGATACTGATCATTGTGTTTATGACTCTTTCCCAACATAGTAATGTAATCTGGGATAGGGATGAGATACCACCATCATTGTAAAGGTGTTTATAAATCATCTTAATTATCAAAGAAACTATTATCCAAAGAGAAAAACTTTTGGAAGAGTACTCTCAATCACTAACTGTAACGTAGGCAATTTTCTTATTTCCTACGTGTTTCATTTTTCTCAGCCCTACTACATAGGGTCTTAAGGATTAATGTAAAATGCTTAGAAGAGGGTCTGGTGAATAATAAGCACTCAATAAATATTCACCATTACTTATATAATTTGCTCATGCATTTATGTACTTTAATAGGCTGATGGGTCTTTTGAAAGATTCCTTTATTATTATATGGTAAAAATTCTGAATGCTCAAAGATGTGGACTATTCAAAAAGAAAAAAAGGGAAAGAGAGAGAGATAAAGAGAGAGAGAGAGAAGCATTCCTTCCTGCAGCTGCCCATCTGCTTGTTCTACACTGAGAACCTGGATTCAGAATATGAACCCTGCAACTCATACTTGTTAATAAAGGATAAAATGAAGTGCTTATCCTGATGTGTTTCAACCCAATCCTCTGTAAAGTGGAGATGGTGCTTCTTTTTCTTTAGAGGGAGCAATTTCAGTTCCTTGGTAACAAAGCAGAATAAAAGTGGCAAGCATGCCTTTGGCAGCCAAGCATATGCTACCCCCTGGCTCTTGTCCTTGGGATGGTCCTTGGCTACCGTGTCAGTGTGCAGATTCTTAAAATAAGAAGTCCTAGTGAGGGGGATGCTACTTAGGGGGAAGACAAAGCACAACCTCCTTTTAAAGTTCTTTGGAATAAAAAATGAAATATATAATGCCAATGTGAAAATGAGCTCAGACTAACATCTAGCTCTCCAGGCCCCCACACTTACCCTACCCTTTATCTCTGACCCCTGTCAGTATCAACAGAAGTCCATGGAACATTTCCCAGTGAGTTTGTAAGAGGGTAGCACCTGTATTTCTTTTTCTAGTAGTTTTGTATCTCATATTCACACTAATTGTTTGACCAGAAGGATATGGACACATGAACTGGCTAATGCTTGTGACCAACTGAAACAGTTCTGTACACTTATACATCTTCTGCCACTCTCAGGTCTAGGTTGAATGGTCAAGGACTACCCCAGTCCTCCCTATTCTTTTTAAATTTTTTCTTCAGGGCTGGGGATTGAATGCAGGGCTCCTACACGTGTGGCAAGTGCTCTACCACTGAGCTACCACCCCAGTGCCAGCCCTTCCTCTTCTAGGTCCACCTTATGCCACAGCATCATTATTGCTCAGATTTGCATTTTGCAATTCATATAGTCCTTTCTCATCCCATCCTTAAAGGGACTCCTTGAAAACTACAGAACAGGGATCATTATCTTACATTACATATGATAAACAACCATCTAACATCTATGGAGCCAACACAGTAACTCAGCATTCTAAGGCACAATCTGATAATCATTCTACTACCCTACACACATTCCCTTCATTGATATTATGTTCAGTAATAATCTTAATGGGAGCCCATATATTTCACTGAACATTGGATACTTCCTTGGTTATTAACCAATATATGTCTTGAATATTTTCCATTGTACATGAATTCAGTTGTATTGTGGGACACACATTATTTTGCACTTACTCTGAGCCAATTACTGTTCTAAAGAGTCTACATAGAATACTCATGTCATTCTTTCATAACTCTCATTTTACTCTCATATTTCTCATTTCTCAATATAGAAACCTAGGTCAGAGATACAAATTGATGGAAGATTCAAGTCTAGGCAGTCAGACACCAGTGCCTATACTCTCAACTGCTGCCTTATACAGTCTCTTTATAATTAAAGAGACAATAGTTCAGGGAAGTAAGAAGAGTACTTTTATATATACTCTATGGATTTGAGAGTGATGCATGTCTCCAATACATGGCCTGTGATACAACTGAAATCATATGCAATAGCAAAATATTCGTGACATATATTAGTTAATGGCCAAGGAAGTATGCAATGCCCAAGTTCAGAAGAGAAATTAATAGGTAGAAAGGATGGTATCGATCTAACAAATTTACTTTCAAATGACTTTTTCAATTAAAAAATGTGGTCTGTCGCAGGTTGGAGAAGACTATGGCAAAACAAAGACTACACAAAATGGTTTAAATCCTGGAACATTAGAACATCATTGAAAAAACTGGAAAAATCTGAATAAAGTCTTCAATTAATAGTCTTGTACAAATGTTAATTTTTTGGTTTGAAAAACTGTACTTTGGTTATGTAATATGTTAACATTAGGAGCAGCTGGGTAAAGGGTATCAAAGAACTTTGAACATAGTCTTTACATTTTTTCTATAAATCTAAAATTATATCAAAATGAATATTTAAAAATATTTAAAAGTGAAGTATGTTTCAGACCACAGGTGTAAACTATTCCTCCACTAAAGGTGCAGCTTTATTCTGCTTTTACCAAAATAGTCAATTCTTTTCTATTTATGTCTTTCAAATATTACCCTTTTCTGTCCTTCGTATAGAAGATGCCTCCTAACAATATTTCATGCAAGGGCTATAAAAAAAATGGCATTACAGGATGACTGTGTTTAATGACTCAGTAACTCACTTCTCGTTTGTCTTGAATATAACCAGTTTTCAAGTTTCTGGGACATTATTTAAATTTTGACATAATAGAAATCAACTCCCTAGAGTTTCTGACCCCTAGATGTAGCCATTTCTCAGATGAAACAGGAGGTTAATGAAGATGGCAGAATCGAATGACTCTTCTTCTTCTTCTTCTTTTTTTTTTTTTCGGTCACAACACCAATCTCTTGATGCTGAAAGAAAGAATTTTGTTTTCTTTTGCTTTAATGATCTACCTAATGATCTAAATTTGTAGGTGAACCTTCCAGGTTCAAGTGCAGTTGAATTTAAAAAAAAAAATGGTAAGAGGATTAGTACCAGAAACCAAGTATGGATTGAATACATACTTGCTTAGTTTGCAATTATACATCCATTCAAGAAATGTTTATTGAAGCTGGGTACAGTGGAGCTACTCAGGAGGCTAAGGCAGGAGGATTGCAAGTACAAGGACAGCCTGGGGAACTTTGGAAGACCTTATCTCAAAATAAAAATATTTAAGGGATTGAGGTGTAGCTCAATGGTAGAATATGCCTAGGTTCAATTGCCAATAACTCAAAACTAAAATACAAAGAGATAAATAAAGTACAAAAAAGAAGAAAGAATAAATATTTATTGCAAACCTACTACTATGAGCACAAGGCCACTGTATTTGAGGAGTGTGTAGTCTGGCAAAAGAATTGGAATAAATGATCAAAATATGATATTTTAGACACAGGCCCTCATATGATGAGCTTCTGCCATTCAGCATAGAGAAGAAATTTGGGGAGACAGGTAACTGAGGATTTAATTCAGAGGTGCTTTATTACTGAGCAACATCCCCAACCCTTTTTATTATTATTATTATTATTATTATTATGATTTTTATTTTAAGACAGGGCTCACTAAAGTGCTTAGGGTCTTGCTAAGTTGTTATGGCTGGTCTCAAACTTGCTATCCTCTTGCCTCAGCCTCCCAAGATGCTAGAACTACAGGTAAGCACCACCATGCCTGGCAAGAAATTTTTTTTTTAATTTGATATAACTTTTTTTTTTTAATTTGATATAACTTTGAGAACTTTTGTTTGAGCACATTACCAACACTTGCTTTTATAATTTCAAATTTAGTAATGGTGTACTTTGTCTAACCAAATACATTGGAAATTCGAAGGGATGAAGAGGCTTTGAGTTTACATCCTAAGTCCTGTTCTGATGTATTATTGACAGAAGGGGTAGCCCTTTTAAATATTTTTGTTTGCTTTTTTTTTTTTGTTTTTTTTTTTGTTTTTTTTTTTTTTTTTTGGTGTTGGGAATTCCAGGACCTTATGCCTGCTAAATATGTACTGTCCCCCAGTTGTAGTCATACTCTATAGTCAAAGAAAACATGGAATATCATAGTTAGAGGAAAGTCCATACTCCTTTATCCCATGTTGGAATGTATTTCAGGCTTCAATTTCTAAACCTTTAGGTCAGCTTAAATCACTGTTCTTTTATTTTTATTTTTTCCCGAAATATTTGACTCTTTTCTGTCTACACAACTATCCTGTAGGACCTTCCTCACGTGTTCAGATGTTTCTGGATGTTTGCCCAAGAGAAGATTTTAACATGCATCTCTCAAGCAGACATTGTGACCAGTGAAGCTCTGTCTACTTTTGTAGGTGCAGTTCTGAATTAAAGCCCTTGTATACATCTCTAAATCCATTCTGAATGTATGGTTCTCTAGCTTTCAGATTCTATTTTCTTGCCTTGAATTGTCTGTTGTGCTCATTAATTATCTTCTTCTTTTTTTTTCTTTTTTGGAGGGAAAAAAGAAATAAAAGAAATCTCTCTCAATTTCCCTAAAGCCCCAGCCCTTTCTTAGGATTCACCAAGAAAAGCAATTATCTTTTTGTACACTATTGATCTGTCTGGACGTTGCCTCCCAGTGGATCATCCATTTAGTCCTGAAATTTAAAATCTTCACAATGCCAACCTCTGTGTCACCACCTGAATTAATGTCCATTCCTCATCTGCTGGCACCCCACCATTGATCAAGTTCACTATCACATTCAGCTTTCTCACATGGGCATTTTACACATGAAGAAAAACACTTTTTTGTTCATGTTTTCATGTTTTGGCATTTCTTCATTTAGTACCATTTAAAATCATAAGCATTTACTAGCCAACAAACCTCCAAAATTAAAAGCAGGCTCTTGAAAAGAAGTGTGAGATTATCCAGTGGAGTAGTAGAATAGACTGTCACACCATTTCCGGTATATGATTGATAATATTGACATGGGAGTATCTGATCATTGAAAGCCAGAAATAATCTGATTACTTTATATAATTCAACATATTAATAAGGATTTTCCGAAAGTTTCATGGATAAATGCATTTTAGAAAATGATAAATGAGCATAAAACCTGACTGTTTTGCAAACTCGCTTGGAAAAGACACATAATATTAGACAAAAGAAACTTCCTGACAAATTCAAAGTTTTTGGTCTGTGACTTACTGGTGTACAGAATTGTTTAGGTTTATTTTTATAGCTAGCCAACTATTTTTTTCTTGGTATTAACATTCATGCTGCAATTGATTCTTTTGCAATTTGTGAGTCAAGACCTAAGAATTCTGGATTTTGTGAGTTGACCAAAACAATTTAATAGCAGAAAAAAAGCTTAAATTTAAAAAGTGGCATCTTTCTGATGCAAGCTCCCTTGCTTACCAATACACATTGCAGGAATTCATCTGTGAACAGGCAGGGAGAAACTTACTTACTTTTGGGTCTTGACCATCGTTATTATGATCCACAATTGGGTATGTCCACCAGTCAATTGATTGTCTCCTGAAATAGAGGTGTCTATAATCTTAAATGGTACAAAAATGGCCAAAATTCTGAGCAGAAGCAATATTTGAATAGTGCTTCTAAATGCTTAAATGCATTTTCTAACTGAAGTTTCTATTTACTTAGGACAAAATAGATAACCTTGCACAAATTACAGATTTGGTGAAAAATCTTTCTTTTTCTTTATCCTGCTAATTAGCATTTATAGATAGATTCAGATTCATACCCCCCCTACTAATTTTTAAGGTGAGAAAAGCTGTACATTTATAGAGCATAATGATTCCTCCTTAGGAAAAATTTTAGGTTCTGTGAGGAGGATATAAATCACAGAATTTTACAAAGTAAACACCCATGGTCTCCCCAAAGACTGCCACTGGCTTCTTCTCTTGCTGGTAAAGGTAGCATCTATTCATGCGCAAGAATAGAAAAGCTGATAAAACAATATCTTGGATTTATTTTACCGCCTTCCACTCTAGTGGTCAGTATGATTTAAGTGTGCTATAGAATAAAAGGATGTGGAATCAAAGCGATTCAAAGAGAAGATTGTGTAGGCATTAGAAAATCCCAGGAAGAAGAAAAAACCTGGCTGGATTTTGACTCTAAGCACACCTGAATTTTAAATCTTGTCTCAGTTATTTGTAAATTGGCAGAAATCTTGGAAGTCACTTTACCTCTCTGAGTTTTAGTTCCTACCTTGAAATCACTGAGGGGTTTACAGGGGAAAAAGGTCACAAAACAAAAATGAATGCACACACTCTGGCACTCAGTTGACGCTTAACACACAAAAGACATTTTTTATCAGGAAGAAAATCGCTCTGTTTGAAAGGTTTATTTTTTGCATTATTATGAAACATTTGTTTTAGGTTTGTTCCTCACTGAGCACACACTCATGAAAAGGAAATTTCTAGTTATTTGAAGGGGTATCTAATTGCTTCTTATGAGGTGTCTTCTTCTCTCCTATGTTAATTTTCTCTTCTAATTCATTGGTTTCCATGAATGTTCACAGTTGTTATCATCCACATTAATCATGTAATGGTTAATAATGTAATAAAGAGGAAATCCAATGCCCCAGAAGAATGGGACTCTATAAACAGGTACTTTATGTTGATTCTTGGACTATCCTTTGAATGAAATGCACCATGCTTGTTCTGTGTTATGTGGTTCAATACCAATGCAGATGCCATATCACCTGGTCTACCTGTGCAAACTCCACAAATATTTTTTTTTTCCTTCTCAGTCAGGAAGGTGTGACTTAAGGCTTCCCTGATGGAGTTTATATGCCACTGGTACCAATTCAAGATAATAGGAAACACATTGCTCAACACTGAGAACACATTCCCTCTCCTGCCTGAAGGCAATGAGCAGGTAGGGAAGCAGGAGAGGAGATATTGGAGTCATGAAAATCACTGACAGAGCTCTAAAAGGGCAGTGTGCATATACCTGTAAAGAACATGTAGTTAATCCTGGTGTAAGCAGAAAGATCAACACAACCCCACTTCTCAAAGGGGAACTTACTTAGCAACCCTGATGTTTCATGCATTGTGTCCCATTATGACTTCTTTCCAGAACTAATCGCAAGCTCTTATATGCAGAGTTTACATGTAATATGCACATTACATATATAATCACACTTAATTTTAATAACTTATCTATAAGATAGAGGTTATAATCCTTAAGTCCAGAAGGAGCAAGTGATAAGCTTAGGGGTCTTGGAGGATGAAAAGATAGATCACATGACTATCTATCTCAAGTTCAACCCAAGTTGTTCTGAACTGAGAATAAGACATTCTTGAAAAGATGTCATGTTGACTTCCTTTGGAATTCCCTAAAGAGATCATTCCCAAAGTTTTATATTTTTCTCAAATCCCTAAATGCACCTGTGTTCTTGTTGTTTGCAGCAGATGCCCAAAGAATGTTCTTCATTAAAAAGTTTAATAATAAAACATGCAGAATGTTTTGACTTTCCTTTTCAGAATTTCTATGAAATCATCTGAACCCTGCTCTGTTTCTTGTTCCATAAGAGGGGCAACCTAATATAAAATCTCCACTCTTGTTTTTCTCTCCCCCTGTCCTGTCTTCTTCAGCCTCAGCTTGACCAATTTTGTCCAAATCTTTCCCCAGGCTTTGACAGTCTCTGTCTTTGTAGGGTTCCTTCCTTTCTGCTTAAAAACATACACACTCTTTTCTCATCCTCCTGCCCTGACATAGGTGACGTTTAAGTTTCAACCTCTTGAGATAAGTTGAGCATCTATAGTTCCTATGATTATTGTATTGAAACCTGAATGTCACAAGTTAGGTGACTCTTAACACCCTATAGCTCCCTGGTGGCAGAATTAGGAATAAAACTGAGCTCTTCTGCTCCTCAACCCAAACACTGTTTCTCTATTCAATACCATTTGTCAATCAAGTTCCATCAGTGACACTTTTGGAGATGAGCTCTTTCACATAAGGTCACCACAACAAATTCTACTTTGCTTTTGTCTCTGGAGCATAGAGCTTGCCTCATGCTTCTAACAGAGCTGAAAACCCTGGGTGCTGGGTCTCTGCTTATGATAAGTGACATATCTCTAATTATCGCATCGCCCAGACATCGTAATCTGTCCTCCCAGGTATGAAGGCCCATTAATAATTCTCTGGGGAAAGGAGGCAGCTCCCCATTGCAAACCTGTCACATGATCTTCTCTCTGATACGGAGTTCCCATAATCAGCTAACATGCCCTCTAACGTGACAGAACACTCATTGTTTCTCAGTCCTCCACAATACACCACCGGCAAGCAAGCCCCTTATCATTGAATAACACTCTCTGATACGAAAGCTGGAGAAAATGGAATCACTCTGAGAGGGTGGGGCCAGCCAGGTAGGGGCCAAAGTTGTGAAGGTTGTAATACAGGCTCTTATACAGCCGAGAGGTCAGGTCTGTGAAGGGAGAGAGCTTTAACCCTGCTGCTGCCATCACCTCAAGCACAGGACAACTCTGGAGGAAAAAGCGCATGTGCAGAAAGGACAGGCTTTGGAAATGGGAAGAGAAGGAAGATGATGGAGTCTCCCTTCCTGCTCAGCTTTATGGGGTTGCAAGTCGTTGCTCTTATCTAGAAAGGAAATGCTGCTCAGTATAGGAAACTAGGTCAGGAATCTCTCCTGGGATTTGGGACTGATTTTGGTCCTACACAGGTTAGTAAAGTGGGTGGGAAAATGCGTTTCTCTATATAGTACAGGGGCATACTAAAAAATAAAAGGCAATGATACCAAGAAACACATTTAAAACATTTAGGAGAAATTATGATAAAGGATAACAACAATAACAGCTAACATTTAAAGGCTCTTAGGATGAGAGAGACCAGGCAGTGTGCTGAGGGGTTGAGGGTTTTAAAGGTAACATCTCATTTAATGCTCACATGGACACACATATAATTCTACTGCCCCAAGTTTTCAACAGATAGGAAACAGGCAACTTTTAAGCCACAGAGTCAGAGTCAGCACCTGAACTCAGGGCTTATGACTCTAGAGCAGTGTTATTGTCAAAAAGATATGTTATTAAAGCAGTTTAAGTTGGGATGTGGGAGGTAGGAGAGGGGAGAAGAGAAGGGAGGAGTGGTGCGAGGTGGGCAGGGGAGAGGAGGAGAGGGAGAGAGAGAGCCAGAGAGACAGAGATAGACAGAGAGAACCTGTAGAGAGTGTACTAAAGGGAATGTGAAAGGAAAGAGATTACTTAGGCAAAACCATTTTACCTGTAAGACAACCTGTTGTCGATTGACTCACCCTCTCCTCAACATCATCCAGATACAGTCTCCACTTGCCTTAGGCTCCAGCTGGAACAGAAGCCTAATCTTCTTTATATGCATCAGAGCCTGGCACTTACACCCAGCTTTTTCATTATCATTTGACGCTGCAACCTTGGGGATATCAGTCTCTGATCTCTGTATCGTCATGTCTATAGTGAACATTTGAACTCAACACAATTGGTTCGAGGACCCCAGTAGATGCCCAGATCAGCAGATGTCCAAGTCCCATATGTCAAGTGGCATGGGACTTTCATATAACCTACACACATCCTTCTGTATGCATTAAATCATCTCCAGGTTATTTATATTACCTAGTACCATGTAAATGCTTTATAAATAGTTGTTATATTGTGTTATTTGGGGGATAATGGCAAGAAAAATATCTGTACATGTTCTGTAAATGCAAAACTTTTTCCCAACTATTTTCTATTCCTGGTTTCCATGGAACCCTTGGATTTAAAAGGCCAATTGCATTATAAAAGATCTAGAAGCATCAGAGATTTATTTAGTCATTTATTTAGGTACTGTTCTCCAGTCTTTAAGAGCTGATACTGGATTTTCTAGTGGAATCTCTAAGAATGGTGGCTCACACTTTCACCATAGCAATCCCACCTGAGCCATGACCTCAAACGTGTTGACAGGCATTCCCAGGGGGTGCCAACATTAATTCACAAGGGTTTGGACAAAAAAATTGAAACATCTCTTTGTTTATCTTTTAAAACCCTAATGTTAGCCAGGCACTGTGCTGCATGCCTGTAATTCCAGTTGCTTGAAAGGTTGAGGTAGGAAGATCACAAGTCTGAGGCCTGCCTTAGCAACCTAGTGAGGTACTGTCTCAAAATAAAAAAATGAAAAGAGGACTTGGAATGTAGATCAGAGGTAGGGTGCCCCTGGGTTTAATCTCCAATACCACAAAAATAAATGAATGAATAAACAAATATATAAATCTTGATGTTTCTAGATATTTATAATGTAAACTTGTATGCCACATGCATATATACATATACATGTATATTTAACTGATGTATGCTAAATCTTTTTCCTAATATGTGTGAACAAGAAAAAGCATTTGGCACTAGATTCATGGCACTAGAGAGTTAAGCTGGCTGTGGATCTTTGCAGTGCCCCTGAGATCATTCTCAATTTGCCACACTGATGAAATGCTACCAAGACTGAAAGACCTGGACTAAAACTTAAAGCAAGTGCTAAGCTGGTGTGTATTGCGATTTGACTTGTTCTTCCTAAAATGAAAAGTTTAATACTGTTTTTTTTTTTATTTTAAATCACAAAAATAGGAATAGTAATAATAACATAGGTTTAAGAGTTTGTGTACTATGGGAAAACACAAACACCCATCTTATTATATAACCCTATTTGAAGCCTGGATTTTTAAAGAAAATCTTACACTGAAGGAGAGATTCAAGCAGTTAATGGAACAAAAATTTCCTTCTCAGAAAAATAATTTCTCCCTTAAGCTTCTAGGATGATTCTTGCAGTATGTTAAAATATATGGAAACATGTTGACAGTGCCCTGCGAGCTTTCTCTATCATTTTGTCTATTTTTCTGAGTCACAAAATAGATGAAGCTCAATTTTGAGGTAATCCTCTCCCTTGATTCCTCCCTCTCTGAAATCAGATACTCACAGCTATACCTGGGATATGATGTGCTATTCTGACCTCCCTAGTTTAGGAAGGATATTGAAATATCAGAGCTGCTACAAAGATAGGCACACAAAAAAGGAATGCCACAAAGACGAGAAGATAAAACACGAGGAGAGGTGGCGAGAGCTAAATTTATAAAGTCTGCCAAAGCAATGACTGCAGGGGACTTGATCACAGTCTATAAATACCTTCAAGGTAACAATATAATTGAAGGGAACAAATTATTCATAGTCTCAGAAGATGATATGACTTGAAGCAATGGCCTGAAGCAATGGGGGAAAAAAATCAGGTAAAATTGCCAGGAAGTGGGAGAAAAGAAACTCTTCACTATCTGAGGAATGGAGCAGGCAAAGCAATCCCCAGAGGAAGCATCAGAAGCATTTTAACAGAGACAGCTCAAAGCCCTCAAGTAGGAAACCCAGATTGACAGTGGTGTTCTTCCAAGGCTCTTGACAGAACTCAGAGCTCAGGGCTCTCCAGTGTGAATCTGCAGACGGCTTCCCTCAGAGAAGTGCTAAAGAATCAGAGATTTGTGTGGAGATTCCTCATTAGAGAACAATCAGGAAAACCATGGCACACCAATACTGTGAATTATGAAATGGAATATAGAAAAGGTGTTCTTTCATGTACATTGTATTCAATTTCATGTTAGAATGTTACCCAACTTCTCCCAGAAAAATTAATAAAATGTTCATCTACAAATGACAATGCTATGTTCAATTTGAAAGTGCTTTAAAAGAACACACACACACTGAATGACTGAGTTAGAATGATTTAAAGTCTTATACTAAATAACAAGTTTATATATATATATATATATATATATATATATATATATATATATACTGATACTGAATCTGGTAGCCCCAGAGTTTCTGAGTAGGAAAATATAGACCTGTAGGATAGTAATGTAAAAGTAAAAGTGGACTGAGACAGACATCATAACCCTAGGTACATGTATGATTACACTAATGGTATGCATCTACATAATGCACAACCATAGAAACGAAAAGCTGTATCTCATTTGTATACAATGAATCAAAATGCAGCCTGTAAAATTAAAAATAAAATAAAATAAAAAGTCAACTTTTTACTCTGCTAAACTAAGTATTAAAAATAGCTGTGACTTTGACAATGATCCAGAATGCTACTTCCTTAACAATATGCGAAGGTATGACCCCAAACTGCTTGTTAGTGCAACTTTTATGCAGGAGGAGTTACAAAATCAAATGTCTCTGGCCAGGAGATGGATGAAGGAGCTGTGTGATGATGCAGGGCATGTTTTGAAGGCATATTCCAAAAAAGAAAAAAAAAAAGGAAAGCAATGACACCTAATCTCTGGTTAACCAATGCCACCCAAGAATGCTGGCCTAATAGAGTCAAACCTTTTAACTTTAAGAAACTGTAAGCATCAATTTGAGACCCAAGGGATACTAGTGAGGCACACTGCCTAAAACCCTTACATTGATGAACAAAAGACAAGAGACACGCTGTGCCCTAAGATTAGGAATAAGGAATGGCACGGTTGGAATTAATTGGAAGAAGTGAGCTCTGCGTGCAGCAGTATTCTCAGACACTTGGGAGAGAGAAAGAAGGAAGGTGTTTTTTCTTGCTGTGTTGCGCAAGGAGCAGGAAGGAGGGGAACTCTGGGCAACTGAAACAGCTCCATTTTTTGACTGCTCCCAGGCAGCTTCCCTGAACATGCTCAGCAATCCACTTGCGCCCATCTGGTTCAAGGCCAGCAGGAATGGTACAGTTGGCTCACCCAGAACACCAGAAAGTTCCCCTAGGAGAGATGCAAATCTCACAGTCCCCTAAGGATAGAAGCAAGCAGAATAGTGACTTTCTTATGGACAACCTCAGACTTACTCAAAAAATTTGTTTCCAGGAGGTGATGTGGGAAAAGCAGAGGCTAGGTTTTCAGAGTTCAGCAATTTTAAGTCCATGTTTACAAGGTGGCTCTTGGTGGTCAGCAGCAGTTTGAGTTCGCAGAACAGTGTTGTGTTGAACTTTTAAAGTGCGTACACACACACGCGCGCACACACACACACACACACACACACACACACACATTTTTCTTCCTGCACGTAACTGACTGCTCTGTGTGAATCCTGTGGTTGCAGTCCCTGCCGTATAAAGATGCCACAGTGCTCACAGTGCCTCTAGCCAGCTCCCATCATGGACAACCACATATATAGCCTTTGGATTGAAGACTCATTATTTGGCAATGTCAGCTGTTTTCTTGCAGGAAGAAACTAGAGTTCAATCTGCATGTCTCAGAGAGGTTTGGTCTTGCTGCTGAGTTTGGGTTTTATACCACAGAAAAATTCTTTGTGAACATAATAAGCATATCAAAGATTTTTTAAAAAGTAACCATTTGCAGGAACACTGAGAAAACATCCTTATCATGCCTCCTCTGATTACTCATTCCATTATGTAAAGTGGGTCTTTTTTTTTTCCTCATAAATTGATAGTCATGTCTAATGGAAAGAGTTAATGTTAATTATGTTTCCAGTTCCAAATGGGGTATGTTAGGATGTCATGAACACCCAAATTAAGATGAGACACATCTAACTGCTCTTTGGAAAACCACTGCAAGATATTCTTCCAATCTATGACAAGATGTAGCTTAAATAAAAGATGGAAATGCAGAGAAATGAAAGAAAATGACTTGCATGGTTTTCCTCCAGAGCTGACTTACTGTGTCTGTGTTTCAGTCCAATGTTTGCATGTGTTTAACACACACACACAGCTTGAAGCAGGAAGTGCATAAACCATGTTTTGCAGTGTTTGGGTGTGATTCAAAGGGAAGCATGTGGTTCCATTCTGTTTCTTGTAAGCATTCTGTTAAGTAAAGGCAAAACCTAATTCATGCTAATACTGTCACCACATAAGGTGAAGACATGAATGAAGGGGCGAGGAGGGAAAGTTACTAGGTTCATATATAAATGTGCCGTGTAGGCAGGCTAGGAAAGTAAGCCCAAAATAGTGTGGTCTGTCCCCTAAGCAGGGCGGGTTTTCACTAGGTTGATTAGGGGTTTTGTGTTTTCTTCTTCTGTTAGTACTGTTTCTATGCCTTCTGCAATTTGGTATACATGAAATATAGACAGGTGTTCAGAAGAAACTCTACACAATTACAAAACAGAACCACAGGAACAGCCACAGTCATATTAAAGAAAAGGGAAGCAGAATTGAAGGTGAGGATGTTATTCCTTTGTGTTTCATTTTGATGCTGAAAACACACTGTAGTGGTCCTCAAGGTGCTCACAGTAGCACCAGCTGGGGAGAGGGGCTCCTCGGGTCTGATTTTTGTTTTTACCATAAGACTAGGAAAGGTAATATGGAAATATGGGCACTCCATGAGGATAGGGACTTTGTTTATCTTGTTCATTCTGGTCTCCCAGGTACTTATACCTGCACTTGACATAGTTCTTTGAACAAATGAATGCAAAAAGGCTTTTCACTGAAATAGGTTACAAATCTCTGATGGTCTGGTTAATTTTAATTTGCAAATTCTGTTCCTCCCAACTGCATTTTACCTAAACTAATTTTGCCACATTGGACTCCTTGCTACATGTTCCTGTATCTCTTCTCAGCTAAGTCTCCTAGAGACTTCTGGGCTCTGTGGATCATTCATTGTGCATCTGCAGTGTTCTGGAAAACGACATCATTTACGTCACACCAAAACTCATTTTTTCCTCTTTCACACTTTCATATTGAATTTGAACTTTGATGTTTAGCCATGCAACAAAACCAGTTCCAGTACTGCTGATCTAAGTGGTGCACATGAAAGCCCGTTCACCTTGTGAATTAGGCATCAAATCAGGAGCAAATTAAACAGAATCTGCTCCCACTTCAATAACATGTGAATTCCAGTACACAGGCCTACCTTTCAAGTTTTTACCGCACCCTGCCACTAGACATTAGAACCTAACAGACCGAAGGATGGCAGTCCGGGTCTGCTGTAAAGATACTCATAAATGGCTTGAACTTAGAAATGTAGAAAATTAAATGCTGACTAAGAGAGATAAAATACATTTCTGTATTATTTGAAATCATTTAAGGTTTTCCAGAAAGTGTATTTGAAGATTTCCATTATGACATTTATCATATACTGAAATGTGAAATTGCATTTATCCAACAATTTCTGCTTAGATACACAGAATTTGAAAGGATTTTTGTTGAAATTTGGGAAGTAAATTTACCTTGATCTACCATACTGTATTCAGAACCTCAGATTAGTCTCCAAGCCAAGCTTTTCATTTTGTATAGGGATATTTAAGAAAGTAGTTTGGGGATAGTTGGGTTGATTGATGTCATTGTGAAAGAGAAACAAATACTGGGAAACAAACATATTGGGAGCAGAAAGTAATGTAAAAGGAAGTATCTTCTGAACCAAAAAAGAAAATGACTTAGTTCTAGTTATATATTTTGCTTTAGCCAAAATACTGTGCTCTATTTGTGTGTGTGTGTGTGTGTGTGTGTATTTGGAGATCAAACACAGGGCCTGGTGCATGGTACACAGGGTTTAAACACTGAGCGACATTCCCTGGCCCCCTATTTAACATTTTTAATGGAATGGATTTTTTTAAAAATCATAGGACCTGCTAAATTCACCCTCTTCTATCCATATTGCCTGTTATTATATTGTAGTGAAAAAATAATTATCAAAAGAAGTACATACCTATATTTATGACATTAGAATTAAATTACCAATATCTAAGTTTTCATTCCTTCCTTTAAAATCTTTAACAAATTGTTACTTAATCCTCTGAGCCTTGATCTCTTCATTTCTACAACAAAGCTAATCCCTTCAGTTGATCAGTAATATAAAGATTAAATGAGCTGATATATACAAAGTGGCTAGCACATTGTCTGGACAATGAATAAATTGTCGAACACAGAAGTGATTGCAAAATTATACAGTCTAGCTCTTATAGTTTAGATATGAGGTGCCCCCTCTCAGCTCCAGTTAATGCAGGAGTACTCAGAAGGGAAATGACTAGTTTGAGAGCTGTAACCTAATGAGCCCATTTTAGTTTGAATGGACTGACTGTGTAGTAATTTTGGGCAGCTGGGGCATGGTTGGAGAAGGTGGGTCACTATCCTGGAAGGGTACATCTTCCCTATGTCTTCCTTCTGCTTCCTGATCCCACCATGAGCTGAGTAACTTTCCTCTGTGAGGCTAATCCCCTATGATGTAATGCCTCATCTCAGGTTCAGGGCAATAGAATTGACCATCTTTGTACATAGACCTCTGAAACAGTGAGCCCAAATAAACTTTTTCTCCTCTAAATTGCTCTTGTCAGGTATTTTGGGTTTTAGTGATGAAAAAGCTGACTAAAACAGAAATTGGTACTGAGAAGTGGGGTTGCTATTGTGACTAACCTGACCATGTGGTTCAGAAGAATTTAGAAATGGTTTGCAGGAAGAATTTTTAAGATTTTAGAGATGCAGGCTGGAAAAGCTTTAGAATGTTGTAAGCAGAACTCAATAGTCAATTTTGGTGGGAGCTCAGAAAACCAGAATGCTGACAGGAATGTAGACTGTGCTTACGAGGTTTCAGAGGAAAATGAGAACTCTTCTGGAAATTAGAATAGAGGCCACTCATGTTATATTCTGGTAAAGAGCTTGCCCAAATTTTTCCCAAGTCCTGAGACTTCATGTGAGGCTGAATTTCAAAGTAATGAATCTAATTAATCTGGTGGTCGAAAGTTCCAGGCAGCACAGCCAGTGACATGGATATTGTTGGCACATTTAAGAGAGGTGTGTTGTGAGAACTGGGAGCAGAAAGTAGAGTTATGTTTCCAGTTTGCCCAGTGGAGTGCATGTCAAACTGGAGCCAAGAAAGTTGTTTATGTTGAAGAGATTAAAACCCCCAAAGAGATGCTAAGTACTTTGCACAGAGATAATAAGAAAGATGCCTGAGGGGCATCTCTGGAATTTGCAAGAGCATACCCACTACAGGTTCCAGGGTACAGAAAAAAAAAAAAATTCCTTGAGATGAGATCATGGAATTCTAGTCTGGCACAGGGAGATTTAAAAAGCTGTTTGACCATGCTAAGGCCTGCAGGCATTCAGAGGCTATTGTAGTCATGATTACAGGGGGCTCACATATGATACAAGCTGGCAACATATCTTTGCATCATCCATGAGGTACTGATTCAGCAGAAAATGCTGGATGTTAAAGTTAAGGGTAATGGAAGTTTCCACCAAGATTTCAAAAGAATGTCTGGGAGACCAGGAAAAGTATAGCAAGGTCAGAGTCCCTGTGAACTTCCCCTCATAGGATGATGCATGAAGCTGTGAAGGTGAAGCTAATGTTGGAATGGAGTCCCCAGGAATTAAGAGATGCTAGTAACATGGACTGTCTGCCAAGAAAAACTGGTAGCTGTAAAGAGAGCCAGGCTAAAAGAGAACTCATGCATGCTACAAGCAAGGTCAAAGGGGCTAAGTTGTCTAAATCCTTTAGAGAGCACATGTCCCCACCATGTGTCCTAGGTACTGTACGTGGATTTGGGGGACCTGTTTGCCCAGCTGGATTTTGGTCTTGTTTTGGCTGCACTTTTTTCTCTGACTCTCTTCATCCCTTTTGAAGTGGAAATGTTTACTCTGTGCTGTTGTGTATTAGACACATGTAACTTGCTTCTGATTTTTACAGGGGCTCACAACAAATAATTTACCTTGAATCTTAGATGAGACTATGCACCTGGACTTTTGAACAATGCTAGAATTATTAAGATTATGGAACTCTTGGAGATAGACTAAATGCATTTTGAGTTATGAGCTTTTGGGGACCAGGGGCAGAATGTTATGCTTTGGATGCGATGTGTTCCTCCAAAGTTCCCATTAACATAGGTGTGTTTGAAGGTGGAATGCTCAGATTATGGGAACTATAACTTGATCATTCTATTGTAGTTTGAATGGCAACTACAGGCAGGTGGGGCATGACTGGAGAAGGTGGACCACCGGGGGCTTGCCCTACATTTTCCTTGTGTGCCTCCCATGACCCTTTCTAACTTGCCATGAGCTGAGCAGCTCTCCTCTACTAGGCCCTTCCTCCAAGATGTACTGTGACATCATAGGCCCAGAGCAATGGAGTTGGCCATCTGAGGTCTAAGACCTCTGAAACTATTCTCCAAATAAATGTTTCCTCTTCTAAATAGTTCTTTTCATGTACTTTGGTCACAATGATGAAAAATCTGACTAAAATATCAGTAGAGAGGAATATAGGTTTTTAACCATGAAAAGTCAACCAATAGGGTTATTTCCAAAAGGACTTAGAAATCTAAGGAAAGCAGTTTGCTTTTAAAAAAAGCACTAGGTAATTTTCTGACCATTAGTAGCATTTGTAACTATCCAAGCTGAGATAATGATAAGGGTAATTAAATTCTGTACCTGACTGCTCATGATCATTGGTGTCATGGAATTTGTTCTTCAGGGAACTTCAGCATGACAATAAATCCAAACTCTCCTCCCCAAAATGAAGCTCCAAAACAACAAGTTTAAGATCTGAGAGATGTACGGATGAGAACGTCATTTAAGGACCACAGCAGCTCATGGGGTTCAGTAGTTGAACCATTTGCATTTTGGTTCTGATTTGCCAGTTGCCTGGTTGACAAACTTCCTGTTGTAAACTAAAACCTTGTCAGCATCTCTGGGACATGTCTTATGTCCCAGACAGCAACCACAATCCTCTTTGATCCTTATGTCCCAGACAGCAACCACAATCCCTCTAGCACCAAGAGCTTGTCTAGGTGGTAGTCATATCAATATTATTATAAAAAACAATTTTACTTATTTTATAGGTCTTTCAACAGTGACAGGGCACATTTCCATGCACATTCATTTGATCTACCCCATAATCCTATGAGAATGTCAGAACAGTATCTACATCTCTCCTGTTTGCATAAGATTATTGCTAGTTGGTAGCAGCATTGGGATTAGAAACTGTATCCTCTGGCTCTGGGTTAGAAGCACCCATGCCAACCAAGATAGAAAAAAATGCAGAATTCTGGTGAGCAGAGTGGAATGACCAAGAATACACGCTGTAATAACTGCCAGTAAAGACAAAAAGCCATCTCACATGAAAGAGGTGTGACTAAAAGGTATGAAAAGATAGCTGCACAACTACTTGACTTGAAAATCTCTCAATCGCTTTGATTTCTGTAACACTTAACTATATAGGTCATCTCCTCCCCTCCAGCCATTTCTTTTTAGCTCACCTTTTCCTCCTTGTAAATTTATTTATATATTTCCCAAGTTCCTATTCATTTATCTCTCTGGAGATCTTAACAATCCTCAAAGCTTACACTGTCATTGCCAAGCAGTGAATTCTCTAGCCCCTACTGATAGCACTGATCTCTCAACTGAGTTCATTATACATTTCTAATCAGATGTCTCAAGGGGCTGACTTCTTATATTTTGCATCACCAAGGTGAATCTCTTGCCTTATAAACTCTGTACTTTTCATACGTCCCCTGTTTTCTTATTGCTATTAATGTCATTATAACCTTCCCAGTCTAGATATTTCTAATTTCTCTCTCTTTCAATCCATCTAGCTAGCAACATCTATTGATTCTATCTCTGAGATGTCCTTTGATTTCATCTGCATAACTTTCCTGGGATCCTCATTGTTAAATAAATCTTTAAAAACACTTTTCATAGACTTCCTGTTAGTTTACAATTTTCTTTGTACCCAGTAAAAAGCATTCTTTCAGCAGAGCCAAAATAATCTTCCTAGAAATTAAGCTTTGGATATTATGTCTTTCACTCCAAAACTTGCAATGTCTTCCCCTTGCTTTCAAAATTAATCTGTCATCACTATGGCACCCAAATCCTCCATACTATATCTCTAAAGTCCTTGAGAAGGAAAACAAAACAACAACAAAACAAAAACCACTGCTACTGATCATCTACTATGAACTTGATACCTGTTGGGTATTTTCATATATGTTGTTATAAATATTCACATAAACCTAACAAGGTGGCATTATTTTTACCATCTGCATTTTATAGATCAGTCGAACAATTCATCCAAGGCCACAGAGCTCGTTGGAAGCAGAGTTAGAGTTTGAATCACAAATCCTCACCTGTGAAATATGTGCTCTATTTCACATTGTCTGCTTTTGCTCTCATGTCATTTATCTGGTCAAACTGAACTCCTCACTAATTTGAGAACACACCCTCTATTTCCTTCCTTTGATGTTGTTTGTGTTCATGCTCTATATTCACCTGGTGTGTTCCTTCTTGCCGGGTCTACTAGCCAAACTCTGATCCACCTTATCTGTGTACATTGAAAGCATCTCAACAACCAATAATATTCTTACCTTCACTGATTTACAACAGTCATATGTATGATGTTCATTTCCCTTCTAGATGTTAATCTTCTTCACATCCCCAAAATTCCAAATAAACTGCTGTTACCCAAATAGGCACAGTATTAAAATGATTACCACTCTATGTTCTATTCTGAAACTTTCATTTTAGGAGAGTAATCAGAATAAGAACTGGATTTGAAAGCACATTCAGCCGTTTATTAGCAGTGCTATCTTGGGAAAATTCTTTAACTTCATTAAGCATTAGTTGCTTCATTTATAAGATGAAGATATTAATAGTGACTACCTCATGAGTCATTGGGAGCTCCTATAATATAATGTAAACAAAGTTTTTGCACAATGTCCTGAACCTGGTACTTTGTCAATCAATATCAGTAGTAAGTGATCCTAATGGTAGTTATGCAAGATCTCTGAATAATAAATGTATCTTCCACTTTACAGAAAATAGAGTGGGAAAGATAAATTGAATTGCTGAGGTTAACTAAGGAGTCAAAAATAGAATATGAGACCTAATTGCCAATCATTTCTTGTCATCTTGTGTATGAATTGACTTCAGGATGAAGGCTAGCTCTGTCAAATCGACAGGGCTTATCTAAATGTCTTTAAGTGATTCTAGGCTCCAAGGGTGTCATCTCAGGCCAGGAAACGACAGGTCTGGCTGTCAGTACTAGCTTTGAGGCTAATCCAATTGTACACTCGCCTCTGCCATCTATCAGTGAAACACTAACAAGTAGAAACAGCGGTGGTGACAGCACCAGGATCTAAGCATATGATTCTGTGGAGTGGGTGGCTAATGAATTCCCCCATCAATACGCTCAGCTTCTATGCCTTCTGAATGCAGCTGGGGATCTAAAATCCATCATCTGTACCTTCAGGGAGTCAATGAGTTATTTCTTGCCCTGCTGCACTGAACAATACCCCAGGAGTAATGAGTGGTAACAGAGTAAGCACTAGGACAATGAGATAATTCATCTAACAGGCAGAGTTAAGACAGCCTTGTCATTAAGTCATGAGTCCCAGCACTCATTTGATGGCACCTAGAGTTTGCTTAGTTTGTTGTGCTTCAGATTTATGTCTAAAAAGTCTTTGCTACTCAAACTTGTTTGGCTACTTTGATGACTACAATTATCTAGGATATGGGCCACCAGATTGGCTTTAAAACAGTAACCACCTCACTCTTTCCTAGAATTTTATATTACTTAATTTGAAAACTCAGGCCTGATTTGTTTATCCATTGTTTAGGAAAATCAAATACAGTATTTTCTCTGAATTAAAAAGTTAATTGAAGAAAAATTTAAAGTACCAATAATATTAGAATCTATGCATGATTGAAAACTCAGTAAGGGTCAGGAACCATGCAGGAGTTTCATATAGTCACTTTACTGTGGGTAGAAAATGTATTTTCATCTCTTAAGTTTTAAGCCCTTTCAAGTTTGTTAGCTCTATGTAAGCCAAGATTGACACAGCATTGCCAAAACCTAACAGTTTGCTTGGTACAAAGTAAGTTCTCAATTTAAATACAATGAATGATGCTTATGAGCTAAATTCTCTTAATCTTACTTTTTCAAAATTCACATTATGTATGCATTGAGGATTCTGAAACATGACAGTGTAAGAGGCACTGATGTAAATGATAAATGAGAAAGATACGGGCATTTCGACTTTGCCTCTCCTAACTGCCTACCAGGCATGATATTTTTATGCACTTTGTCAACTCAATTTTGGTGATGGCATTATTGTATATTTCATCTGCATGCTAAATATATAATTCATTTGCCCTCATTTTTTTGTGGGGGGGCACCAAAATCTATAAAATATTTTCATTTGTATTACCTGATACCCACTTGAGGACCTTGGATCTATTGAGGTCTTTCTTGGGCTCTATAATCCCAAAGTGTAGAGCTGAGTTCTTTGTGTTCAGCTGGTACCCTGCTGGGCCCAAACCAGTTTTATGTTAGCCTATCTAGAAGGGTTTTCCTTTCTTTTTGCTGCTGTTACTGTGGTTGGTTTTGGTTGTTAGTAGTGTTCATGACAGTTCCTGTCATCTTGTTCTCCTCCTTTTCCTTCTCCTCTCCTTCGTGCAAAGTGGCTTATTACCTTTTTCATGATTAGTACAACAGGAGCAGGAGCTTCAGGCCAGGGTGGGTTACACATTCACTGAAGGGCTTAGGAGTCTTGGAGAGTGATAGACTGAAGGAGAATAGACAGACAGGACATCACCCTGAAACATGGTGTGGAGATCTAACACAGCACAATGAGGCACTGAGAAAGGTTTAATTACCCTGTTGACCTAACCTGGCATAACTAGTAAATCTCAAACATAAATCTGTAAAATTTGTTTTTGACCAAATAAGATGGGAATTTTCTTTGCAAAAGTAGTCATAGAAAACTTAAATACATACTTAAAATAAAACTTCACTTTTTATTGTAAAACATATTATTCTTTTCACTGATGTGAGTATGCATGTGTGTGTGTGTGTGTGTGTGTGTGTGTATGCGCGCACACATTTACACAGTCATTACCCTGAGGCAGTCATTAACTACTGTCTAACTTTTCAAGAAAACTACCACTCTACATTTGCACAGTCCTTTGCTGGTAACAGCTTCTAAATAGTTTATTTCAATTGATCCTCAGCAGAAGCCTGCAACATAATATTTCCATACCCATTTAAAAGAGGAGGAAGCCAAAGTTCCCAGTGATGGAGTGATTTGCTCAGAGTCAAATAGTGCACTTGGTACTGAAAGAAATGGGACCTGAATCTAAGTCTTTTGGTTTCAAATTAAGGTTCTCCTTCTAGTGTGGTATGCTGCCTCTTAAAAACAAGTGTGGATAAAATGAAGAGATTTAGATAGAAATAGCTTGGGAATAATAAAGATCCTGGGAAGCACACACCAACTCCCAGGGGCATAGCTGCCTCTGGTCCAGCTTACATAAGCAATCACATCCTCCCATCCTTACTTTCACTGCCTTCTCCCACCTTCTTCTCCAACTCTGCTGGGATGCACAGCTAAGCTGGAAGCTGCAGGGAGGATGCGCAGCAGGCCCTCTCTGCACAAGTGGCTAATGATCTGGAAAAGCTCCTAAGCCCAGAAAACCCAAAGAGGGCTTTTTCACTAAGAACAAATAGCAATGAAAGGAACTACTGAGCCAACCTGCAGTGCACAGCACTCTGTGGGAAACGAAATTGCATCTGTTGGACACCTTTGTTGTTTTCTTGTTCTTTCCCTCTTTACTTACGTTACCAGTATCAAAAACACCACTAACATTCCTCTGTACTCCATTGGAGATTCCCCTAAATACAGTTCCTATGTCAAATCCAGTTCCGTCAATGGCCGAATCCAGAGATACATCTGAGTTAACAGCAAACTAACTTCACTAAGGACTAACCCAGCAGATGTTGATGGTTTACTGCAAATATCCCATATAAAAGACCAAGATGATGCCTTTAGCCTGGCAATTTTTAGATGCAATAGATGTGAGGAAGTCGCCATTTGTCATGTTTCAGCTCTGTTCCCATTTGTTCTGCAGGAGTCTCTTTGAATGCAATAAATTATGGAAAACAATATTATACAAACGAACTTAATAAATAGCCTATTTCTTCACATCTGATGTTGAGAGAATATTACCAGTATCTTTTCTGGAGGGCCAGATTTTTGTAAGGAGAGTATTTTGCCCTTACAATAAAGGGTTCTGTCTGGATGACACTCTTTCATCTTCCTAGTTGGTATTAGCCAAGCATGTACATTCTAAGTCAGGACAGAAAGTGTTGAGAAAGGTTACAGATTCTTGTCAAAGAAAGCAGATGCCCTGACACATAAATTTTCACTGTTCCTGAAAGACTCATAATTAAAAAATGAATCTAAGAGGATTTACTGTAAATTACACACAGGGAGAAAGAAATTAATAGGATGTCTTTTTTACACCCAGCATTAACTACATGAAGGGAAGCTAATTGGTGCCCAGTTCTCCCGACCTTCTATTTTGTAGGTGGTGAAAGGAGGTTGTCAAGAGCTACATGATAGCAAGAGCACACACTTCATGGTAATCTTTTCTCTGGTCCTATTCAATGTTTCCCTTTTGTATAAATGAAGGTGAGTGAAACAGGACACAGCTTCGTGAAGCCTAGATGTAGGGTCAATAAGCAGATGTCACTCTCAAGTAACAGCAGCTGTTCTTCAAATATTAAGCAGATTAACTCCTCAACAATAGATTTCAGTGGCAGAAAACTTATATTTGAAATAATAATTAACAACAACAAAAGAAATCCTGTGCCCTAAAATACCCTTCCTCCACAGACTCTCATTTCATGTACAAGTACTTCAACAAGGAACATTTTTGCCTTTGTCAAACACATTCCATTCATGATTTCATTAATATCTTGAGTCACAATTGATACAGAAAATAGTGCATCATGGAAGCTGAACCAAAAAGCAAAGAAATGTTAGTTCATTTGAAATATGTAATTTCTAAATTATTTTGATCTCTTGACCTTTTCTGATTTATTTTTCAAATGATTCAATTCTTATCTTGTTTACTACTGATTGTCAAAGGTCATTTAACCCCATGAGGGACAAATCAATGGGAAGACTTTAGGTTTAAAAGAAAGTATAACAAATGTGAAGGAACTTCACAGGAGCAAGAAATAATCTACTAAATCATGAACTTGGAAAAACCATGCCAACACCACCTATCCAACTCAGTTTAGTGCCTTTTTCTTTTTTTGTCCCAATTATTTCCCATAAGGCATGAATACCTAAAATTTGTCCAAACTTTCTTCACCCATTCCTACCATCTTACACAATATTGCATGTCCTTAAATTGGTCATGGTCACTTACCCTTCATTCTCTCCCTCTCTCCAATTGAAACTCAAATTCTTTCACCTTAGCCTGCTGTGAGAAGGATTACAGTAAGACTGACTACTTTAAACTAATTAGTCAATGATTCAAGAGGCTTCCAATGAAGCATGAGTTTAAGAAAATACTTACTTTCCTAAATAGGTATTAAAGAGTAGGGATTTCAAGAAGACAGGGAGAGAAGAGGAAAAGTCCAACCATGTGTGTAGGGATGGTGTGTAGCTTAGAAGAGGTGTGATAAGTGTGCATTGTACATCCACAAAGGCCCACTTCAAACATGCAGCAGACAAGCCTAGTGGAGGGCAGACCTCAAACCTGCTGGAATCACTGCTGCCTGCACAAACCTTTCCAGTGTAAAGCTCAAAGCAAGAGAGTGAAAGGCCAGCAGGATGAAATTCATCTGCCATTATTGCTGTGGACTATTCTAGGATGGGTGCCACCTCAGAGTCAGGCTCCCTGGTATTCTTGGAAGAGCATTTTCACTTCCTTCAAATAAGCTAACTTGGGAATAAAAATGAATTATTCCAGTGACAATGTGGATACAGTACAGAACATTTTAAGAATTTCTAGAAGTTGCCAGTTTATAAAATACAAACTTTCTCCTCTGTCTCTCCATCTTGTTTGAGTCTCTCTCTCCTTCTCTTTCTCTCTCTCTCTCCTTCTCTCTCTCTCTCTCTCTCTCTCTCTCTCTCACACACACACACACACACACACACACACACACACACACTAATTTTTATTTATACTTTCTTTTTAAAACAGCCTTATTAGCCTGACCACCATTACAGGTAGCACCAAAGTTCTTTCCACAATTAACATGCATACTCCTCCAAGAATGAAGCTTCACTCTTATATAGTCCCTGCTGATGCTGCAGGCAGATACCCATCCTTTTTCTTTCTCCCTAAACTGGGGATGTAGCTGATTGGTAGAGCACCCTAGGTTCAATCCCCAGTACTTCAAAAAAAAAAAAAGGAGGGGGCTTACAGTAGCGGGTTCACTCTTTTCTGCTTTTCTGTTCTCATGCTGCATGGGAAAACATGGCAACCTTCCCTCTAGAGGACAGAGGGAAAGCACAGAGACCAAGTTCTAACCTGCTGCCATCTTGATCTTCTTGATCATCCCTACCTCTCAAACGGAGAAATAAATTTCTATCCTTTATAAGTTATCAAATTGCAGGTATTCTGTTAGAACAGCACAAAATAAATTAAGACACAAGCTTGCATCTTCTCTGAATACTGTCATCATTTTTTTTGTTTGTTTGTTTTCCCAGAGTTCTCTTCTCCTAAGCAAAAGGCAAGGAGGCGTGAAAACTTTTGCTTCCTGCCCAATCTTTTTCACTTTTGCTAATTACCCCTAAGCTCTTTTTGTTTCAAGTAATTTTCTTTAGCACAAGAAAACAAACCACTGAACAAACACAACCACATTTTACAGATTGTAATAGTCTTATAAAAGTACCTTAATAGATATTCATGACTTTATTTCCCTGATATATCTACATACATATCCAAAACAACAGACTAGTTTTGTAATCAAGCCTTGCAGTCTTCTACTTGGATTCCTTTATTTTCAATTATGATAAGGAGTATAGAGAAAGAGAGAATCCACTAAGAAATAAAATATTGTTTCAAACAACTAGACCAATGAAGGAGCCCATGCTTGAGAGGATCATGAATGAGTCAGGTTCACTATTTAAAATTGTGTGGATTTTTCATATTGTAGGGTCCTTTTGTCTTTTTGTCTGAAAAGATCAGGCAGATGATATCACATTCTAAACCAAGCTTTGCAGGAAAATCTACTGGGATGTCCCAGAATGTTTAGGGAATCAAAGAATCATTGGAACAGATACACAGCACCCCAAGAGGGTTCTACATATTTTAATATAATTTTTCTGCTATTTTTGCTTTTTATAAACAAATCAATATACCATAAAACCTAATATGTGTGTTTATACAGAGCATACACACTAATGAATACAAATGTATATTACTTGAACCCCAAAGTATGTTTCAGAAGCATTCATTTTCTCAAAACATTCAAGAAAGGACAGAATATTATAATACCATAATACAATATACCAGAATATTCTAGTTCCTCCTAGAAGTTCTTAGTATTCACATGTCCATTTTATAAAAACATCACTAATTCCAAGTAAGTTGCCAGAAAAATAAAAAAATAAATAAACCTCTTTCTTAATAGCCAGAATGCCCTACAAAACATGAATGGGGAGAATCGGATAAACTAGTAGCATATTAGCTGACTCAAAAAGATGCTCATGGCTATGCCAAATCATATTTTTCTGAGTAAGTCACACTGAACAAAAAAAGAAGATAAATCACCATGAAAATGCAAGTGAGCTGGTAATAATATCCTAGTTATAGCTGCCATGAAATCGTCATTAAGTTATATGCAGCATAAATCTCCAAGAGTTCTGTAAATTATGGTGGTTCCTAGAGACCAAATAGAGATAAACTGTAGAACTATGGCTGCCTTTCTCCTTCCTTTTGATGTGGCTTTTAAAATGTTTATGTTCAAGCTCGTAATACCATATAGTTCTTAAAACATCTAAGAATTAAACATTTTGCATCTTTCTTTAAGACTCCTCTTTCACATTTCAAAGGAAGGATTGATTTCTAACCAATCCTTTCCAGGGTTTGTAAGTAGTGTCTTTCTCTGCTCTGGCTCCTCCCAGGCGAGACAAGCTTCCAGCTCTAATCTCAAAATTGAGCTGCTCCCATTTCCAAGGCTGTTGGAGGGACAGGTGCTAGAGATGGACACTTCCAACTCCAGAGACCAGCAATGAAATCTTAAGTTCTGCCTCTCTCCCTGGACCTGTATATAAGCAAAACTCTGATTCAAGGATTCCCAGTCAGTGTTCCTTTTTCTCCTTTTTACAGATTGGTAGCAATCCCCAGTTGATCTTTTTTCTTAACTGCAGTTTTTCCCCTGCTATTTAAACTAAATTCTTATTGCTCCAAATTAAATCCATTCTTTCTAGCCTTGTCATTGCTAACTAATGAGAACAATTCCTCTCTTTGCTCTTGGAGGCTGCACTTGGGGTACTTATAGATGAGAATCATATCTTTAGCCTACTTTCTTAGCTGCAGACTGTACAGGTGATAAAATGGGTTAATTGTTGCTATAAAAATATTTTCTATCCTCATAACAAAGTAGTTTTTTCCTTCAAATCATTTTAATTTCTTAGACTTGTAATATGTTCTTAAGATCTGCAGGGACTGAAGGTATAGCCCCTATTGGGTTCATACATATACAACCTAGAGCAACATTTTAGATATATGATATGCATGAATAAGTAAAATCCTGGTCACTGTGCTGTTTCCTTGTGCCCCACCTACTTTGGAGCTTTGCTCAGATTTTATCCCACATTCCTTACACCTCTACAGTCCCATTTGCTTCTTAGAAAAGGGTCACCAAGTACAGTTGTGGCCAATTTTGGCAAATAAATTTTTACTGCAATTCAATCTTATTCACTAAAAAGATGTATTATCTATGGCAAAACTGAGCAGCTCTGATAGAGACTATATGACCCGCCTGTAGAGTCCAAAGTATCTACTTATTGGCCCCTTAAAAGTTTGCCAAACCCCAGCCTAGGAAACCTTTACTTAATCTTGCTATTTGCACCAAGTCAGTGAAACCACACACTTGTCTACACCCAAGTGATCTGCTAGATGTTTATCTGCAGGTCAAACCACAAGGTTGGGAAAGCAAGCCTGATTTTTTTTTCCTCTCTATATTCATGGGACAGAGGGAAGAGTTTTTGATTTTTTAAACAGAAGCATGTATGAGCATGATGGTTCACACAATTGAAGGCAATTCCTGTAAGCATGTGCACCTTTGTTGTATCGGTGTGGAGTGTTCCGCTGCATTTATCTGACTCACCAACTCAGACCACCAGGGAGACAAGGGAATCCAGGCCAAGGCTGGGTACTCACTATGTGAAGCTGCAGGAAGTCTCCAAGACCTGGAGCGCTGTCGATGCGTACTAAGATGCCATCCTTCACTGTGGTGCTGAAGCCCACCGCCAAGCGGTCAGAGCGCGTGCTGGGCCTGTCATTGGCTGGCCAGGTGTAGAGGATGAGGCCACCGCTTTTCCCAAAGATGTAAGTAGCGCCAGCTGTGAAGGCAAGGAGAGAGCGAGATGTCAGGGCACTGTATTGCATATCGCCAGCTCTAGCACACTACTGAGACTGCACAGAACAGCTGCAGAGAGGAAACGTCCCCCATAGGACAGGATTTGGTTACTGAGAGGGATGACTTCCAAAGCCTCCCTCGGAAGGCATCTGTCACCCCAAATTAAAGTTGCCAGTAAAAGAAGGTAAAAAGAATGAATAACAAAGCAGATGTTAGTGAGAGACATTTCCTAACATCCTCAGTTTCTGCTGCATATTAGTAGAGAGAAAATTACATGCTGTGTCTAAGAGCTTTGGTACATCGTGACAAACAACTTCTCTGTCTTTCCCAACAGAGGAATTAATTTTCCATCTTGGCTAGGGCAGACACGAGATAAAGAACTTGTCCCCTGTCTTTGGCTACCAGACTATTCTGATGATCAGAGCAGGGAAAAGTTCAAGGACTGCCTTACCAACATCAGTAATGAGGAAGTCAAAAGGCACCATTTCTCTCACACCTGTACCTTCTCCACCCACAGAAAAGAGAGATGCGGTCTGAGAAAACCAAGTTCTGTAGGGCAGTATCCCTTAACTGAAATGCTTTGGGTCAGAAGTGTTTCTTATTTTAGATTTTTTCTTTAAATTTTGGAATATTTGCATATACATAAAAAGATATTTTGGGGATAGGACCTAGTGGTAGAAGCTATCTGGTATCAGAGTAACAGTTTTAAGTTCCTTTTCCAAACTAAATGAGACATAGCAAAAAAAAAAAAAAAAAAAAAAAAAAATCCCTGGAAAATGAATTTTTAACATGAGAAGTGGTATCATCAGCTACAACTAGTGGATTTATCAGTATCTTTTACTATTTACTCATGAATTTCCTCTTATCAGTGTGAAACCAGAGGCTACTAAGAATATATAAATTTGAAATTACCTATAAGACAAATAGGAAGAAAAACAAAGAAAAATTTATATTTTGAAAATGTTAAAAGTCTATTTTAAGAAACAAATTTAAATTCCAATTTGGGGAAAAATATTTCAATTTGGTAGCCAAAATAGACTATGCCATTGTAGCCTTCATGGTTTTCTGCTTGTTACCCATAGCGAGTACTTCCATATGTTGCTCAGCTCAAAGTCCAAAGAACATTTGGCACTAGATTTTCTTGTGAATATCCCAGAGAAAGTGTTCCAACCTTTAAAACTATTTTAAAAACACCATTAGACAACCATTCAGATATCTTTAGCAGTTACTAAAAATCTCGAGCACTGGTCTACATTTATTATCAGACCTAGTTTACAGAAAATATTGGGTGGAATTATGTTGGCTGAAGAAGAGATGAGTTATGCAGCTTGCTAAGAAATAATAAACTATGAGACTAGAATTAGGTGTATATGTCATATGTCATCTTTGTAAAGCAGGAAGCCACATTAAATTCTGAGGTATGTAGAATGTCATTTGTCCTTGAAAGGTCACTATCCAAGTCATTCCAATTTGGTCAGCCTACATATTACATGTAGCATGACATTATTTTGCTTTTATGAATTTCTCAATCCTTAGGCAATGGTCTCTGGAAAACCTCCCACAGTCATCTGGAGAATTTGGGATTGTGGTATGCAAAGTTTATGATGAAGTCTATATGCAAAACAATGTTTGCTCCTCACTATCCACAAACACCCTCAAAGCTTCTTAAAATTAGAAATGTGGGTATAATGATTTACCCTTGATATCTCTCCATCTGTGAAGAATTTAAATAAGCCCCTTTCTGTAGATGATTACAAATGTCATTGCTCCTTTCTTTCTTTATTTGGAAAACTGAAGGTTACTCAGTGATTAATGTATAAAATCACCAAAAATGCAAATCAGCCTGTGACATTTCATAGCAATTTATAAAGTCTTACCCGATTCTATCCCAAATACATAGTGAATTGTGCCACATAGTGGATCCTGCCACAGGGTTATATTCATATTCTATCAGGAAATAATTTTGTCACTACAAATAATCAAGTGAGAAACTCATTGCAAAAAAATAATATGCAATAGCTTAAAAGTTGCAAAGCCTATATCAATTTATTTGATGAAAGTTCCCTACAATTATATGGAATATTTCCATTGTTAATAGTTTTATAGATTTGGGAATAGAGGCTTAGATATCTCACTTAAATCAGTGGTGCCTCCTTCAAATCCCCAGCCTGAGCCACCTGTCACCAAGTCTTTTGTCTCTACCTGCCAATGTAATTGCACAGTAAACTGGACCAATGGGGCAAAGCTATCTGTATTTAGTTCTTTTCACTTCTTCTTCTAATACCAAAACAGAGTGAACACAAAGCCATCACCCCAAATCTGCATCAAAAGCTTTCTGGCCCTTTTCACCACAAAAACTAACTTTATAAATCTTCTATTCTGCTTATATTATTCACTGCCCTGTCCAGCGAGTCTCAGTGGGAAGAACATATAAAATGATAAATATACAACTTGTTATATATGATGGTGAGGAGTTTGTGGTGATTAGTTTTTAAATAAACAAAGAACAAAACCTCATTATGACAATATTAGATGGGATGAATTGATATAAAATCTGATTTGAAAAACTAAAGGTTCTGAATTCATGATAGATATATACAGCATATTATATATATAATATATGTTAGATAATTCTAACTCTATATGTGAAAAGGGAATAAAAGATAAAAGTGCTTAGTTTAAGGCTTATTCTACAATGTAGAAAGTAGTATTAAAACATGTGTTCTTGGTATTGATCTTACTACTATTCAGGGTGAATAAGATCCTGAATGCTTCCACAGCCTAATGCTGGCTTTAAAGGAAGATAAATAATAGTTGCAATTTTCTACTCTGATAATGTGATTTTTTTCTCTTTATTTTTCATGATTTTCTATCTTGCATGGTTTATAGAAATAAACACACACTTTCTGTTAATTTATATAAAACGCCTAGAGTCCCAAAGGGAACATGGAATTATTTCACTTCTATTTTCACATTTAAAAAGCTAATTTTTTTAATTTTAAAATGTGATTACAAATAAATTGGGGGAGGGAGCATCTGAGGAACTATAAGAACCATTAAGGATTTTCATTTCCAAGCCATGCAATACAACATCACATACTGTCTCCCGTGAGCCAAGAATTACAGATTGCTGGTTTCTCACTGAGCTCACGATGTCAGGGCTAAGATCATACTACATGTATTAATAATCAGAACCATGCAATTTTCTTTCATGATAGCAAAAATGATCAATTCATCTGAAGAAAAAATGGCACTTGGGCTATTATTTAACACTGCAGCATTTGCAAGTTCACAACAACTGAAGTCACCTTGCTGAGTTCTAAGACACACAGTATTTCAGGAATGGAATCTCTACACAGTCCCTGCTAACCAGGATTAAGTGGATACAGTTCATCTTCAAAGATGTTAACAAGTATGGCATGTTATTTGACCAACAACCCACAAATAATGGCTTTGACTTATTGTTTCACAATTGACTAGCTATTTACTGGGATGAAACTGATCATGAGACTGGCAGAGCCAAGGTTAAGCTGGTGCTGATATCTGTTCTCTATGCATGTGTGTGTAGTGAGGAGAGTAGCTGGCAAGAGAAAAGGATCTCCATTATAGTCCTGCAGGACTTCAGGAGAGTCATTTAATTTAGATAGAAATAAGTTGATGAAGCAGATGAACTGTGACTTCTCTAAGAGAATAAGGATACATTTTCTTCCAGGTCACATATTTTCCCAAGATTTTTAAAACTTTGGTACATTTTACAGCTTATCTTACTAGAATTTAACTGCTGATGGCAAATCACCTTTTCCGTGTTTGGGAACTTTTGGATAGTTATTGTTTTTGTTTTGACTTCTAAACTCCAAGTCCCTACTTTTATGACACTGTTCCTATTTCCAGTCCCATATCTAAACAACATATCACTTTTTTTGGAAAATATTCACAGAAATAGGATTATGGTCTTGTTTAAGATTCACTCTAAATATAAAAATAATAAATACAAGCCCTTGTGTGCATGCATGTACATGCGTACATGTGTGTATACACATGCATGTGTTCATGTATGAAAAATAAGCATAATTTAATTAGAAAGTAAAATTGACTACCTGTAATTCTTTTATTATTTTGCTCATTATATAATTATGGGTTAAATAACTTCATGAAATCATTCAAACATATTAGTGGTTTTAATGTGCCAGAGTTCCCTAAAATGATTTTTTAAAAATTTTTTTACAGGCTGCATTTTGATTCATTGCAAAATGATTTTCTATTGGCATTAAAATAAGTTTTGGAAGCCCAAGGGGCCTCAATTTAAAAGGAACTAGATAAATTACTTGTAGACATGTATATTAGGTAAAAATAAAATTAATAAAATGAGCGTGATACTTTACAAACTGTGTGGTAGCTCAAACAAGAAGAGAAAGGGGATGCCAGACTGAGGCTCTTTGAAGACAGCCTGAGAACATAGTCTAAAATCTCATGATAGTAACATGCAGGTTGCTTCCTCTGTTATTTCAGGTTCCCTCTTTCTAGTTAAGTACTCCTTCATCAAGTTTCTCCAAAATTGTGTTCTTTATTGTAAATTGGCAAATCCTTTTGGAATACAAATGGACTATCAGTGACATAAAATATACTGCATTAGTAGATATAGTTATTTGTTATAAAAATTAAAACTATCTTTTATTCATATCAATTACCATATAGCTAATAAAATCAAAATGGAAAGACTTGACTTTGAAACTGACAAATACCTCGTCTAGCTAATGGAGACATAAAGCTACATGACTAATGGCCCAAAGAATACTGTTTTATGATTTATTTCAGTTGGTTTGTTCTATGGTTTCCTTCTACCCCTGTCTCCCTAGCTATTTGGGCTGCATCCTGTGCATTTTCTCATAACAGTGGGAACTAGTAATTCCATACCACTGAATGGTTTTTTCAAATAGCCTTCTTTGGCTGTATCTTATTTGATACCTATTTCCTCAATACTCACTGAAGGTTTAGTGACAAATATTTTTGTTACTATTTTAATAAAAAAAGAAAATGGAGGCTCAGAGAAATTCAACTACTCCATGTGGTGCTCAGTGTGAAGTGGAGAACAGACTCAGACCTCCCTATCTTAACTTTGACCTCTTCTCCCCAGGACAGGCTGGCCTACTCACCCATGGGATGAAGCTCCCTAACAGAAGCCCTAGCTCACCTCTCCAGAGCTCTGCAGGGAGAAGAGAAGGGTGAATGACGGCTGGAAAGCTGCAAAAATGACATAGCAGAGGGAGTCACAAGGGAGCTCAGGGTAAGGGATACAAATTTTACAAACTGCCCGAATGGATGACTTACTGATCTATTCTGCCTTTCTCTGAATTTTTTTATAATGAATATCAAGATCAATAATAAAGTAGTCTTAAATGAAGGAAAGCTGAAAAAAATTGAATCTTCAAAGAGAAAGTATTTTTTTCCCAACTTTTAAGAACATCCTTTTACTTTGGGAAAGAAGTAGTATATTTGCTGTTCAGTAAACTGGTAATCTGACAATACTTGAGAATCAAATATAACCTCAGGGATAGCCAAACTCATTTTCTTAAACAGTGCTCAGGCAAGGTGGGTTTTCCCTCCATCTGGGGCAACCTCTTTCTCTCTCTTGAAGGAAGAATGATTAAAACTAAATGGGCATTAAGCCCAAACCCATTAGCTTCTGAAATTTAGAGAGGCAATATTGCATAGCATGTCCTGGGATCCCAGAAATAAAGTCTCAACTCAAAGGCTTCCCAGCAGAGCCAGTACTGGTTCAGTGTAGTATTAAGTGTGCTCAGTAACACTGAAACTCAACTTGTATGCAGTGAAGGCCTTACATGTTCTATCCAATGCCATAATACCATAGGCACCGGAGGAGCTGGTGGGAGAAAAACATAAAACCCATAAAATTTTACCAACTAACTCAATGTTTTCCCATGAAATAAAAATTCTGGTGGTAAATAGCATCAAAGATAACCATTCTTCTTGGATATACTAGGTTACTTGCAAAAATCTGTTCCTTCACATACATTTGGTTGTAGTAGTTGATAGAAATGCTATTATGGATTTTCCAAGGGATGATGAAGAAGAAATAAATTGTGTTGTGTCTAAATCTGATACCAACTATTGAGATGTCTTATTGCTGTGTTACTTTATGTATACCTTTATTCCCCCAAAACTTAAGTAAAATAAAAATCCTAAATAGGTTCTGAATATATTCATGAATACTGACAAATACACCCTGATTCTAAGACTTTGGGGGTAATGGTGTTATCAGATATACATTACTTCAGAAACATGCTGTACAGGAAAACATGAAAGTCATTGTTATGCATAGATTCCAAGAGACTCCTACTAAGCAAGAGGATGATAGGTGGTAGAATATGCAATGTTTTAGACACTAAAATTGATCAAAAAATAAAACTTCCAGGGACATTACTAAATTCTGTCTTTCCTGAAGGAATTTTCCTAAGTGTATTGTTTTTCCTTTGGGACAACTATTTCTTTCACAAATTCTTTGGTTCTGCTTAGCAATAATAATTCTAATACTAATGTTAATATTAGTATCTATATTCAGCTATACATATGAATTATTTACTATGCATTAATTATATCATTCAATATAGTATTTCAAATCCCTTTATCTCTCACTTCAGATATTATTGCTATATTAATAATTTGCTAGAGCTATATGAGATACTATAGCTAGCTTGGGTGGCTTAAACAACAAAATATTATTTTCTCACAACTCTGGAGGCTAGAAGTCCAAGATCAAAATATCAACAGAATAACTTTCTTCTGAATACTCTCTTCTTGACTGGTAGAGAGCCATTTTTCCCCTATGTCTAAACATGGACTTCCCTCTGTACCCACCTATGTCCTAATTTTCCTCTTCTTCTAAGGATAGCAGTCATGTTTGTTCAAAGTCCACTCTACTGATCTCACTTAACTTAATTCTGTCTTTAAAGACTGTAGCTCCAGAACACAGTTACTTTTTTTTTTTTTTTTTTTTTTTAATATTGGGGGATTGAACCCAAGGTTGCTTAACCACTGACCCATATCCTCAGCCCTCTTTTGTATGTTATTTAGAGACAGGTCTTGCTGAGTTGCTTAGGGCTTTGCTAAATTGCTAAGACTGACTTTGAACTCCTAATCCTCCTGCCTCAGCCTCCTGAGCTGCTGGGATTACAGGCCTGTGACACCATGCCCAGCTATGGTCACATTCTAAGATATTAAAAACTATATTCCCAATAAGGTTGACCTTATTATCCATGGGTTCTGTTCTTACAGATTCAACAAAGAGCAAATCAAAATATTTTTTAAAATGATGTGTGTACTGGACATGTGCAGACTTTTTTCTTGCTGTTGTTCTCTAAATAGCACAGCATAACAATTATTTACAGAGCATTTACTTTTCATTAGATATTATAAATAATCCAGGGAAAATTCAAAGTATAGAGAGGCATGTTCACAGGTTATATGCAAATACCAGGTCATTGTGTGTAGAAGGGAATCCAGCGCCTGTATATTTTGGTATCTACAGTATTTCCTGGAACCAGACCCCACAGAGACCAAGGCATAACTGTATATGAATTTTGGGGTTGGGGAGCACAAGGTATCATGTAATAGTTACTATCTGTGTTTTAAAGGTAAGGGAGGTTATAAAACAAGGCAAAATAACTTACTGATATCCTTTACCAAATATCTAGTGAAATCAGGAATTTAATCCAGATCTGTCTGATTTAGCAATCTTCATGCTTTTTATTTGACCATACTGTTTCCCTAAAATCCTCAACTCTTTTTCTTGAATTTATTTTAGTTGTCAATAGATCTTTTATTTTTATTTATTTATATATGGTGCTGACTATCGAATCTAGGGCCTCATAATACCAGGCAAGCACTCTAACACTGAGTCACAACTCTAGTCCAAATTCTTAAATTTACATTCACTTTGTGTCTGGGTAAGGAAATGAATAATGGTGGGTTTTTAACATGTGGTCAAAATAAAAATAAAGTCAACAAGCTGGAAATCCCATCTTCTCCCAATAGAAATGGCAGGATGGGGGTGGGGTGTGGATAACCATTTTATCTTACTTAAACAACAGTGATCTTATATGAGGTCATCTGTTCTCTTGTAAAGTGAGTAAAAAGATCAGGCAGTAGGTTGCTCATGAATAATTACTCCACCCACTGAACACTAGAGGGTGAACCCAGTGAGCTTTATGTCAGAGATTACCTCATTGAACTTTCAAGACCAGGTTGGTTTCTTAAATAGCCAAACAAAATAAGTCCTAGGAAATTGCAAAGTTTTCAGGTTTAAGAAAATAAATATTAAGTTTTATCACCAAACAAAATGAAAATCCAGAATCCTGTGTAATACAAGTAACTGGAGCACAAGTCTGTTTAATTTATCTGCCTACACTATGAATGCTCAGAAAATAAACATTGTTGAATTAATCAATGAAATTTACTCACCTATACTTGCATATCTCATACTGCCATTCAGGCAAGAAAATAGAAGAAATAAGAAACTACAGTGCCCATTAATCCAGCTAAGCTTTTTGCCATTTAACCTCATGTGGAAATATTTTATAAATACTCATCAGTTTGGCTTCACAGTGTCTCCTATGATGGATAGAACACAGTTTTCAATTTATAAAAGAAACCTAACCACAAAGACATTTGAATGATCTTTCTTCAGTGAATTTTTAGCAGGCTCAGATAAGAAAATCATACTCATTTTGAGTTAAATTGTTTTATGTTATCCTTCAGTTCCTAAATCACACTGCAAATTGTTTCTGTAGAAATAAATAAATAAACAAATGCATCTTGAATTTTACTTCAAAGGAATATATGGTAGAAAAACAATGTGGCAAATTTAAGAATATCAATGTTATCATTTTGTTTGATAGAGTATTAACCAAGAACATGTATACATGTGTCCTTAGGCAATACATAAATATGTGAAAATAAAAATAAAGATGATAGTTTTATAATTACTTGGAAGCCCTTTCTGTAGCATCATTTTTTTTTCCCTAAATGCATTCCCTCTGATGACATCTCACAAGACAAGGTTAGAAAAAACAGGAAGTTCAGAACACATTTATCTGCTTCCTTTTCCTCCTTTTATTCTGTAGCTTTCAAATTCTTTCTCTAATAAGAGCAATCGAGGGACTTCCAAGTACTGAATATTCTCCGAAAAAAAAAAAAATACAGATGAGAAGTAGTTGCCTATTTCCAAGAGCTTTGATTTAAATGCCTGATTTATATGAATGCCACACTTTGAAGGGCCAGGGGCTATACATAGATTAGTTTAGTGTATTTGTGGCTCTAATTCACAAAATGTGATTTTTCTGGAAAAGTTGGCTAATACTTTTGAAGGGTAATGACTCTTGCTTATATGAGGTACATATTTCTTAATCACAGAACCCATCATAGAGTTAGGAGAAAAGGAAGCCATGTCAACTATTGTACCCATGCTCCATAACACGTAACAAGCATTTATCTTCCTAGTGTCTCAGTTTTCCCATGGTCAATACGATACTGCTTCTCCTGCCTAATAATCTTAAAGGGTTGTACTAAAGATCAAAATAGCTAATATGTATATAATATCAAACTCTAGAAATAGTGCAGTATTGTCAGATTTTCATGAACAACTCAAAGTAAAAGACTACCCCCATTTTTGGTACCTGTATGGGATTTTATTTTACCTTCTCAGCACATGTTCTGTCTTCATCTGAAAACACTGAACCTCTTCACACAGAAATTGTGATTTGCCCCCAAATCACTGGATGATGCAAATGGACACTGTCCATTGTCAAAGCCTTAAAGGATTCTGTACTCAAGTATAGCAGATTTGCTAAGATATAATAAATTAATCCAAACTTAGCCAGTCAGAGCACTTCACTGAATTGTTTTGTTTTGTTTTAATATGGAGCCAGAGAAACCCTCTTCCACCAGCACCTTTCTGATGATGAAGCCGTGATATGAGAGGCACATAGTTGCTCTGACCATACCCCCTACCACTGAAAGGCATTTTGAGAAAATACACATGGACTCAAAGAGTGAAGACAAACTCTCAAACACCAAAAGAGGAAATCTTATCATTCTTCAAGTATTTGGTTTAATGGTCCATACTATTGAGTCATGCCCTTCTCTTATAGTAAATTTTCAATAGCTGATGTGTTTAGCAAAAGCCAGTTCAAATTCATTTTCTTTCATATGTAGAAAATTTCTAGATAGAAAAGAACCCCTGATAACCATGACAGGGCCTGAATCTCACAAGGACACAATAAGTCCTGGTTAAAGGATCTGACAAGGAATGATAATCATGAATGAGTGATAAGTCAGGAATTTAACCAGAGAAAAGGAGTATACTCAGTAATTCCCATACAGCGTTTTTTGCACTGATAATGTTCTTGCTGACAAATAAATTCTTAATGGTTTCTATAACAAGGTTATACCAAAACATTGTGAAGTTGAGAAAGAAGATGATGTTCATGAGATTACAGGCCCTCACCTGACACCAGCAGAATCTGCCCATATTTTAGACTCCCAGGTTCCAGAACTATGAGATATAAATATCTGCTATTTACAGTTTAGGACCTTTTGTTATAGTGGCCCAGATTCAGATGCTCCCTGCCTCTTACATATCCAATATGGTCTTAATATCAATACCTGATAAATCTATGGCATAAGTGAACACAATAATTTTACTTATAAATAGTCAAAAAAAATTCCTGAATAAACACATCAGTGTTACATTAGAAGACTAAATAAAACACTCAAGGAATATGTGAAGTAGCGTATTTCAACATAAAGGTATCTACTTACCAAAATTTGTTATATCAACTAATTAAAGTAGAATTAGAATATAATTTTATCCAGGATTTAAAAAATATCCTGGAGCAATCCCTTCAAAAAAATTAATTAAAACAAGAATTGAACAAAATGTTCTAAATAGGATAGTATCTATTGAAAACAAAGTAACATAATATATAGTAAAATTATATATTCTTGCCACTAAAATCAAGAAGATAGAAATGTTCCTTATCACAGTATTGTTCCACATTGTTTTTAGAAATTCATACTAAAATAGAGCAATAAAATAAAATGAGTTGTAAAATACCGGAAAAGAATACAATTATTTTGAAAACTACATGACTAAATATATACATGTCCCAAATAACTTGTCTAAAATCCTTAAAATTTGTAAGTTGATCTAAAATAAGAGAAATACATAAAAATTGATATCTTGTCATCCTGCCAAAGATGATGCAATGATTTATACAAGAATACTAAGACTATTTAATGAGAAAAGATAGTCTTTTTAACAAATGCTGCTAGGAAAACTAAAAATCGATATGCAAAACAGTCACACTGCATACTTACCTTACATCTTATAAAAAAATTAACTCAACATAGATTAAAGACTTAAACATAAGAATGAAAACCATACACCTCTTAGAAGAAAACTTAGTGGAATCTCTTCATGACATTGGATTTGGTAATAATTTTTTGGACATGACATCAAAAGCAAGGACAACAAAACTGAAAAGTGGATAAATTGGGTTTCAAACTGAAGATCATTTTATGCATCAAAAAACCATAAACTGAGTGGAAGAATAATGCATAGATTGGGAGAAAGTATTTGCAAACCATATGTCTGATAAGGAATGAGTATTCAGAATATATAAAGATGCTAACTCAAAAATCAACCCACTTTATGGGTAGGGCTGGGATGTAGAAGATAGAGTTCATGCCTAGCATGCAAAAGGCCCTGAATTTGATATCCAGCACTACCAAAAAATGAAAAATAAATGGACTTAAGTGTATGTTTCGCCAAGTAATGTATACAGATGGCCAATAAGCTCATGAAAAGATACTTAAGGTCACTAATTGATATGGAAATGCAAACTAAAATGTCACTGAAATGTCACTTTATATAATGTAGTATGATTGGTATCAACAACTAGTATTAGCAAGGATGCTAATACTAATAAGTAGTATTAGCAAGGATGTGGAGAATTTGGAAAACTTTTGTATTGCTAGTAGGAAATAAAACATTGTTGCCACTGTGGAAAGAGTATGGCAATTTCCCAAATTAACTCTAGAATTATCATATGGTCCAGTAATTTCACTTTTAGCTACATTACCAAATGAATTGAAAGCAGAGACTGCAACAAATATTTGCATACCTACATTCATAGCAGCATTATTCACAACATCTCCAAAGCAGAAAAACCCAAATCTCTACTGATAGATGAATGCATAAACAAAACGTTGTCTACTATGCAAAGGAATATTATTCAGCATGACTGTATACTTAAAAATAGTTATGGTAAATTTTTTAATTTTGTTTTGTTATAATTAAAAAAAAAACAGTAGCATGGTTTGGTTTAACCATAGAAATCAACAGGTTGAAATATGAGAAGAAATTCTAAACAAAACAATAAAAATCCATAAAATATCTTAAAATAAATTCAACAAAAAAGTTATGTAAAGATAAACATATAAAGAAAACTGTAACTTTCAAAGGACATAAGACTTTTTCATATATGCACAGATCATTTTGTAGTACTGGATAGGGAAAATATAAATATGTTTACTATGTTAATCTGTAAGACATCTCTAAACAGAATCTTAACTTTTTGAAAGTTCACAAAGAAAAATAGGTGCACAATTTGTCAAGAAAAATGTACAAGTTAGGATGAAGAAAGATTTGCTTTGAAAGTCACTAAAATATACTAAAGTGATCCTAGTCAAAATAATCTTTCCTTAGGAGACAAACAGTATATTCAGTCAGTAAAAATTAAATGTAATAATATGTGAGATTTAAGAAAGAACACTTGTTGACTTCCTTTATGTACTAAGACGCATACTACAGGTATAATACAATGTGACTTGTTTAGTAATGTTCAAAATGAGATGGGCATCCACAAGTATGAGTCAGAATGTGCATTTTTAACCTGTTCTAAATCTTAAGAGTGAGATAATAGTTTCCTGATTTTAAAGAGGGAAGGACATTTTATTTGGAAGCCATGAGAAAAGATGTGATAGAGCACAGTGTATTTGGAGAACAGAGCATAATCCCCCGTGGGTAGTGTGGAAGTTGAAGAGCTGGGAATAGCAAAGATAGTTCCTGAAATTAGGGTGGTGGGAGGCCTGCGGAATACTGAACGTCATAGTGAGATACTTGTACCTTAGTAGGTAAGTCATTGCTTTCTGGATAGAGTTGTTGTTTTGGTAACAGAAATACTTCAAGGATCACACCTACTATTTCTACCAGATAATTTTTTTTCATTATTTTCTAAGCACATAAGCTTGTCTATTTTTGGCAGTGCAGAAGCTATAAGCCAGGGAAAGTGCCCTACCACTGAGTTATGCCCCCTGTCCTGAATATATAAGTTTGAATTTAGTAAATCTATTGTTGTTCAACATCAAATTTTTAACAGATTATTTGTAGCATTGAATGAGTTGGAAAATGACTGCTTTGGTCAGTGGGGAAGCACATACTTACATATTTGAGAAAAATTAACATTGTGCAGTGTGGAAGGAGGTCTCTATGTGGATGAAGAGATAGGCCATTGCAATAACCCAGAGATAAGAGTGGGAGCTAGGTGGGGTTGGGTCAGTGAACCTGAGAAATGAAAGGAGGAAACAGATGCTGAGAACATGAACAATGAAAAGATTTAATGTCCTTTGGATATCTGGGGAAGAATAAAGGGAGGAGCAGAGGTTGATCCAGTTTTCAAATTTGTGACCATAAAATTATAGATAGAAAAGGAAGCACACTTTAGTGTTTGAAGATGGTAAGTTTTACATGGGACTTATTGAGTTTTCTGTTCTTATGTGATAGTGGTTCAAATGTTCTGTTCAAATTCTACAACTGTGAAAATTCATGATTTTAAACTTCAAGTGAGACCATGTGCCTGTGTCATCACAGAATGCACTTAGATTTTGCTCAGCTATTTCCCAAATAGTTATCATTTGTTATTTGGAGGACCTGAAAGAATATGAAGATTAATTTCCCTAGGAACACCCATGGAGTTTTTTGTCTTTTTCTCTGGCCTCCATCTAAAGAAAAAAAGTTGGCACTTGGTTGTAATTATAGTACTTATATAATCTTGAGACCTTTTACCATTTAGGTATTTGAACCTGTCTCTTATCATATTACCTTTATTATTTTAAGTGCTTGCATAGTATTTCATGAGATGATCAGCTCTAACAACATATCTCTTACTGAGCACGTAGGTGTTTTTCTGTGAGGCTAACAAGGCAGAACAGGTAGATTATTTAATACCTGATTGACTACTTAACATATGTAACATTTTCAATTTTTCAAATAAAAACATCTCTAGGAATATTAGGCCACATGGTTTTGTTTTTCAAATCATTCAGAGCCAAGAGTCACATAAGAGATCAAAATGGATCAAAATCAACTCCAGGTTGTCAAAGCCATTTTCATTACTCATTTGGCAAAACTTTATCCCTCACCTCTTATCAATGGACAACCCCTCAGTGCATTATTACATAAGAATTTGGTAATCAGATTATAGTTTACTTTTAAAAGCTGATCTCTGAATAGGTAAGCTCCTGATTTTTTTCATAGTTTATCCTCTCCAAAGCCTCAGTTTATAACCTTTTTTTTTCCTTTTTGATTTTTAGCAAGGCAATTGCCCTTTGCTAATATTTGGTGATGCTTATCTTTCTTGCCTAATTAAATATATTTCAAACATATCCCCCATCTCATTCTCTCTGACTCCCCTCAGCATCCTTTCTGAATGATTAAATCAATTTTCTTATTTATTCTTTACCCTAGACTTAATAGGAGGTGACTGCATTATCTCTACTTTTAAAAATTGTCCTCTCCCCCTCAGGCCCTGGAGTGAGGCACTTTCTGCTCCTAGTCCTGGCCTTGTGCTTTTATTCAGGAAGCCATACCACAGGTCTATAAAATCCCATTTCCTAGGCCCTCGTCTTGCTTCTAATATGATAACTTTAGCATTGATTCAATAGTACAGATATGACATGTTGCAAATAAACAGCAGTCGCTTCCATCAAAGCTTGAAGATTTGTTATGATGGATATATTCAGACATACCCGTCTCTTTTTAGAAAATGCAATTTTATGGAAAAATACAAGATAATTGGTCTTTAGCTCTTGCAATAAACTTAGATAGCACCTGCCATATTTAAATTAATACAGTGCTTCCCCTTGTTAGATTAGGCCTTCTGATTAAGTCAATCATGTGAAAAGATTCCTACATAGCCAGCCTGCACTTGGACTGTAGGCTGTTTTTGGATGTGGGTGTTTTTTTTTTTTTTTTTAAATGATGCAATACTTGTCCATCTACTATGAAAAGGAAATTGAAAGTTCTTTATTCAGCCATATATCCTGCCTGTCCTTATCTCTCAGCCTCAGCTTTTGCTTCACATTGTGCCACATAGGTAGCAGGTTTTATTGGGCACTGGAAGATTCTCCAAAGCAATGTCCTAGTATTTGAAGCCTCGGCATGAACACTTGGGTCTGCTTCCCAGAGATCACATGTACATCACTCTCGAGGATTTATTCCCTCTCCCATTGTCCCAATTTCCTCTGACGCTGGCCACCACCATACAGATTAAGAAACTTAGAAACAGCTTTGCTCCTTTTAATCTCTCATAAGCCAGCAGCAAGAACGAATCAGACTCACATGGCCAGAGCAACAGAATGTAAAGTGCCAATGCTGGCATTTTAATTGGTCCTCCCATATCCAGAGAAAGCCTGGATAGTGAGGAATGGGGCGATTCCTTCTAGGGAGGACCTACAAGATCAACGTATCTCTCTGAACTGGAGCCATGGTTGACCCAGGAGTATGACTGGTCTGACTTCTTTAGTATTAGAGAACACATTTTGTCTGAAGGGAGTTGGTCCTCTTACTGATTACACCAAGTGATCATCCAATTTCCATAATCCACCCATTTAACTCCATTCGTTAACACATGTCCAGAGTTTTGTTTTCAAGAGAACATTCTAAAGTCATATGCTTTTTGGGAGAAGCCGACAAACTGGGACACGTTATGCATATGGTGAGGAAATCACACTCAAAGATCACAGAGTATTTTAAAAGTTATCCATCTTTAATAGTGAAGACTGACCCAGCTGGACTGTTTGCAGTTGGACCCATCGCATTCAGTTCCTCACAGGTGATAACAGTGTCATGTATTTCTGTTCACCACCATGCACACATGGACACACATGATCACGTGTCAAAAGGTGGAAAGCAAATCCCTAGAACCACCATTTGTGTCCTTATTTAAACATGCAATTACTGAGTCCCTTAGAGGGTATAGAATCTGCTCAAGGTCACAGTTGATAACTGTCAGAACCACATTAGAACTCCATGGTCTTGATTAGAGTCCAGTGCCCTTGTAATTCCATATTCTTTCTGGTGCCTTTAAAGTGGGGACTAAACTTTTATTTAGATTTTTTTGTATTTTAAATTTTAAATTCATTTTTATTTTCAATATACAAGTTATAATTATTGGGTATAATGTTATGATATATATTTATAATGTGTAATTATTAATTGAACTAACACATCCATCAATTGCATACTTATTTTGTGGAGAACTTTCAAATTTTATTCTTTGCAATTTTGAAATGCATAATACATTATTATTTATTACACTGTTCAATAGATCTCAAAATTGTATTCTTCTTACCTAACTGAACTTTGTAACCTCTGACTGACATCTTCCCCTTTCCCCTCTACTAGCGTCAAGTGTCTGGTAACCACTATTGTAGCTCTTCTGTAGATTCCACATATACAAGGACTTAATACATTTTAATTTTTTCATTTATGAATTATCCCCTAATGACACTGTTTGGGAGGCAAGAATCACTATAGGTCATTTTTGGTGTGTATGAGAGAGAAAAAGAGAAAGAAGGTGAAGGTGACAGAGGAGGAGAACATGTCTATGTGACTAGAAAGGGGTGCAGGGGAGAGGACAGAAGTAAAATGACATCTTTTACTCTGTCACATCAGCATATACTCTGCAAGTATATGCTTTATTGGGTACATAATGATTTGAAGCCTTATATTTTGATGCAAAGCAAATGATACATAGAGTAATCCTGTTCAGATTCAGTATTCTTAGTCCAAGAGGAAGTGAAAGGGCAAAGATGAGAAAACAGCTGAAAAAGTTATAGCTTAATAACTTCAGAATCTAAGCTAAGGTTTAGGAAATTTGAAACTTCCTGGAAAAAAATGTTCTGTGAGCTTTGTGGTATTTTCCCCCAAACCCCAAGGTTCTACTGCAGGGGAACAAGCAAATGGAAGTGCCAGTGACCAGATTTGCCTGGTCCCAACAAGCAAAGGCTGAAAGGGGTGTGCTACAACCTGAATGGGATTCCTTTAAAACCACTGTGCAGCAGAAAAGACAAGTATAATGGCTATTTAATCATCTTCACTATGAAGTGCCAATTCTTTAGACTCTTATGACACTCATGAATGATGCAGGAGGCGGACATGATGAATGCACAGCAATTCCCTGCGACAGATACTTTCAGGGAATTTATGCCCCCTCCCCCCAGGACAAAAGGGCTCCTGGGCTCAGTTATCATTTGTTCTGGGAGAGAATTTACAGTCTCGCCAGCAACTCCTTTTACCCTACTCAATAAAGTGCTTATTTTGATATACTGCCTGTGATTGTTCAAGAACAACTATATCCTTGGAAATTCGTGCACAGTGAGCAGTCTTCCTGGCTCAGTTGCCTTTACTCCTTGCCCATCTTTTTCAGATCCAAGTTCTGAAATGTTGAAGCCTTGGATGAAGGTCTCCAAGTTTTTATCCACCTGTTTGGTCAGAGATACATGCATATATATGTATAAAATGTGCATGTGTATGTTTATATGTATGTGAATATATATGTTTATATAAATGTGTGTGTACAAGTATATATGTATATATGTAGACACAGACACACAGATGGTTCTTTAACATCTGAAAGCTCAAATGCTATTTGCACTCATTTTGAAAAAGAATTCTTCAGTGTCTGGCAACATTCACTGTTAAAATCTTATTCTGTATCCTCTTCCCACAGATGATCCTATTTTGGGAATAAATTAGTTGATATGTTACAAACATTTATTTAGCTCCTACTACATGCTAGGAATGTTTCTGGGTGCTGGAGAGACATCAGTGACCATAGCAAGGCCCCTTCCTCAATAGAGATGGTATTCTGGTAACAAAGCAAAACTATAGATGAGTAAATAGATTTACAATACAATGTCTCGTAGTTATAAAGTGCTAACAAGGCATGAGATAAGAGAGTAACCCTCTTTGGGGAGGGTCATTTTCAATTTTTGGGTAGGGAAAGGCCCTGAGGTGATCACTATAGCACCTGGGCGCAGAGAAGGGCCACATTATACTCTCTCGGAGGAGGGCTCAAGGTAGAGGGTAAAAGGGCACAGGGGTGAAATCAACTGTGCTTTTCTTGCTTAAGGAAATGCAAGGAAAGTACTATGCCTGGGCTGGAGAGCACAGGGGAGAGAGTGGGGAGAAAAACCTACTGCAGAGGTCCAAAGAGATGAGATTACATAGGGCCTCCCAGGAAGTACATCCTACGAGGGAAGGTGCTCATTGATTCTATTCAGCAATGACTACAGAACTTTCCAAGTATCTCTGTTTGCAATAGTTAAGTAGGACACTGAACAGCAGGATTGAGAGGAAAGGTAACCAAGATGGGGAAAGACCTAGAAATGCTGATGTATAAGGAACAAATGAAGAAGACTTTGGACAGACCATGTTGGCTGTCTTCAAAAATGTCTAAGATGTCACTCAGAAGATGGATTATATTGCTTCAGAAGGCAGAGCCAGGACCAGTGCTTGAAAATGACTGGGCTCAAGATCAGAGGACAAGCTGGGCACGGTGGTGAATGCCTGTAATCCCAGCAACTTGGGCGGCTGAGACGGAAGGATCTTAAATTCAAGGCCAACCTCAGCAATTTAGTGAGGCTTTAAGCAACTTAGTGAGACTCTGTCTCAAATTAAAAAGCAAAAAGGGTAGATCAATGGAAAAGTCCCCCTGGGTTAAATCTCCAGTACTCCCCTCCCCTCCAAAATAGTTCAGAGGTCAAATATGCAAGGGCATTTTCTGGAGTTATCCAATGACAGAGTGGTCTTCCAAAACTAATAAAAATCTCATCAGTACATGTGTTCCAGCAAAGGCTGAATGGTCATGGTCCAGGCATGTCTGCAGGTCCTTTGCACATGGTTCTAAAGGGAAACATTCTAAGGAAAGAAGAATATATGAAAAGAAAAATATGGGACTCCTATAGAATAAGCATGTCTATCTAAATTAACAACCATAGAAATGAAATTATGTACCCCATTTGTGTACAATGAATCAAAATGCAGTCTATAAAAAATTAAAAGCTAAATAAAAATTTTTTAAAAAATCATTTTTCCTTTTTGACAAATTGCTGCTACCTCTTTATTGGGAAAATTAGTAGCCATTTTGGAAAACATGAACATTCTATCAAGCCATATTTTTACTACAAATTCTTTAACACACTTGGCAGAAACATCTTTGAGGGCTATACTAGTAAGGGTATTTTTGGCATATAGTCTGCCTTCTAGGAAAATCCCACTAATAAAATCATCTATTTAAAAATATTCCTCTGGCTGTACTGAAATAGTAGCCAGCTACAGCTCCATTCCTTTTATCCTGAAAAAGCCCGGAATGATGATGGAGTGGTAGCAGGTTAAAATTGATCTTTCTAAGTCCTGGTATACTAGAGAGAACATTTCCTCACGACTAATTTTCTGATTTCTTTCTTAATGGAACTTGATTCCAAGACAGCAATAACACCAAGGGTTAAAGGTCATAGGTACGGGAACATATAGCTTATGACATCTTATTTCAAAAGGATCTTCAGTTGCTAATTAATAGGTACAAAATATCAGGTATAGTAGATAACTAATTCTATGCAATATGGTAAGCAATAATGCAGTGTTCATTTAGAAATCTGTTCAGAAGGTAGATCTCACTTCTGGTATCCTTAGCATAATAAAATGGGGAAGGTGAAGTGATCTTCAGAAGGGCCTTATTTTTAATGCCCAACTGTTTAACAAGAAAAGAAATACTTAAACAAAAAAGTTCATTGTGAAGAAGTTGCTTTTAAAAGTTTTAAAGAAGAAAATATACTGACCTAGTATTTTAGATAAGCAAGGGAGAAAGAAAGGAAGGAAGGAAAGAAGAAAGATAGTATCTATCAATGGGTACCTTATAAAAATTATGAAATAATTCCTTTTCTATATGCTGCCTAAAATATATTTGAGTTACTTATTTTTTCCAGAATAATTTTTTTTAACTTTTATGTGACTAGAAGAGGAACAATGAAAATAATGAAACAGATTGAATATGGAAAGTTTTGGAAATCCGTCTCTAGAAATAAAACAAAGGAGACAATCAATTGCTGGTTGAAGAAATGAAGTGTTTTCTTGGGATAAGAATTTCAGAAAAAGACTGTGCACTATATATGAGGATAATGGAATAAAAATCAATAGATAGAAACGAAAGAAGACAAAACGAGGAAGAATTTCTTGACCATAAGGAGTTAAAAAAACATCAGGAACCCTGAAGTTGAAGTTAGTTACAGAAGGAGTCATGGTTGTCTCCAACCCAGCAGAATTTCCAATACCCCATCTTGTCACTCTTCATCACATAAACTTTGTATTTTCTTCACAGTCCATATTAGTTTCTGTCTCTCTCCTCAAGAGAATATAATCTCAGCAAAGGCAGAAACCTGGGTTAATCTCTACATCCCTAGATGGCACAGAGTAATCTTTCATTTAATATTGTTGAGTCAACAAATAAATCTGTAAGGAGGCCAGTCTTTAAAAATAGAAGCATAGATCAGATTATCTTCCATCACATATTGACCATCGGTCCTTTCCTCTCTCCTACTAACCATTCTCAAATGGATTCCAATTGTCTTAGAATAAAATCAAACTCTTTAAAAGGGTTCAAAGTCTCCATAATGGGGTCATTGCCAACCTTTTGACCTCACCTGGCACCATAGGTCCCATCTTTCACTGTACTCCATACACTGGTATTTCTTCTCTTTGTTCAAGGAATAAATACCATTGTGCATTTGATTACTTTATATAGTCTCCTTCCTCTTCCAACAGATCCTTGCATGGTTGGTTCCTTGTCAAACTGATCTCCAGTCAAGGGTGACTTGCTGAGAGCCCTTCCTTGGGGCACAACCAAAGGAAACAACTTCCCTTTATCCCTGGTAGTTCTTTATCCATGACCACTAATATTTCCTCTAAAGAAGTTACCACATTTTTTTCATCCCCTTCTACTAGAATGTAAGTCCATGAAAACAGGTATCTCCATCCTGATCACGACTAGACTTTCAGTGATCAAAACAATACCTGGCTCAGAGTAGGCACACGACAATATTTTGGGAACAAATAACTAGAACCCTAAGAAAACCTATTTTTTAAAAGAAGACCTGGTGATTTCCCAAAGTCTCTCCAGTGCTATTTTGATTCATATTCAACCTAAGATATAAACCAAAGCTTATTTTCACAATTCCCATCATATGTTCATCTTTATTTATAATGGAAAGAATAACAGTATCTTCTATTTTATCTATTATTGGAGAGTTTATATATGCAAAATCCTATTGAACTTCTGTAAGGAACAGAAAACCATAAATTCAGAGCAATGGTCTGACTATTGATACTTTGTGAATTCTGCAAGAGAACTTTTTATGAAGAGGGTCAAAGACAAGAGAAAAGCCAGTTGCAGTGGTGCAGAGCTGTGGTCCCTGCCCTCATTAGGATAAGCAGGGCAATCCAGGAAGCCAGGAGTTAGAGGCAGGCTAGCCTGGCAAGAGAGTGAGACTTCATTTCTTAAGAAGAAAAGAAAAAACAGAAAAACATTGCTCTTGGCCAGGAGTCATTGGAGCAGCACTCTTTTTAAAGGCACGGCAGTGAAAGAGTCACATTCCAATGGAATCAACATTCTCAGCCCAATAGTTCATCTGGGTGTTTTTTAGAGGAGTTAGATAAATAAACTCTGAAAATCCTTCTCTTTCTTTTTCTCTGCTGTAATGCAATATATTGATTTAGGTCCCACTATTTCATGGCATTCACATGCTTCAGTAATACAGAGGATTTATGTTCATCCCTTCATCTCAAGGAGTTGAGGCTGCTTTTAACCCCAGTGCCAGCAACATCGTTTCTCCATCTCCTCCTGTCCTTCTGTACCCAGTACCCTGACAGGTAGGGAACAGGGTTAACAAGATGACTACTACACAGAACACGCCATTTTGAGGTATGTTATTTTGTTCCCTTTTCCAAGGCCAATGGGGGAAAAAAATCACAAGGAAGAGGTTTGCTAGCATTAGATCAGATGAGCTAGGGTGAGTGGAAGGTAGCTAATCTGCTTGTTTACTTTATGAGAGGAATTAGTTGATGTGGAAAAGTGGAAATAGTTAGGAGTTTCTTAAGAATAATAGATCATGACTTTTCTTGCCCTGAAAGATTCCCCATTCAAGACACCAGGGGGAAACTTCCTTATTAAGTAATTTTCAGTGCTTCAGAACATTTCCACTTGGAAAGTAAGCCTCTTGGTTCAAACAGAAAGACTTGTAGACCAGACTGGGATTCATGTTTTACCTTTTCTGTTGGCTGGACTGTAACACTGGCTATTTGCCCCAATCTCTTGTCAATGAGACTCCTTGGCCACCTCCCACCCATTCTACAAGGTCTCCGTCTCTGTGAAGCTTGTTAATCCATTCAGTTGGTCATTTGGCCAACTTTTATTAAACACCTATTACAATTTTTCAATAAATTCTTATTTAGATCTACTATGGACCATACGTAATGCAGTTGCTAAAGATACAGGGGGCCTAGAGAGAGAAAGAAAAAAGGAAAAAGGAAACTTAGCCTTTCCAATCCACCTACCCCTTATGATCTTGAGACTTTTTATCCTTTTTCTACATACTATAACTAAACAAATTTGTGAATGCTATAAACTGAAGAAACTAAAGACAGGAATTTCATAATTCCCTCATTCGTTTAATGAGGAAGTGAAGTATGTGAACTTTAAGGATCTCTGTTTCTCTAACACCATAGATTGCCAGTGACTTTCTATCATCTGCTATATTCGTATCAAAGTAACTTTGACTAGTTGACAAACACAGCCTGCTATGAACGGATGATCACCAGTCTGCAAACTCTTTGAAGTGGAAATTCTGCACACTAAGCCAGCCCAGCCTAGCAAGTCACAGATGCTGCTTTTGGCCCCACCTGCTCATTTCTCTCCCCATTGGGAGAATTGCCATAAACACTAAACTTCATGCAAAGCACAGTGCAGGGATGCAGACCTTTCAGGAAAGACACTGATCACACGGAACAGCTGAAGGTCCAGGGCATCCCTGCTTACGTCCGTGATCTCCTAGAGGATGAAGCAATAAGCCAAAAGGAAATTCTGTGTTTATTGAACAGTAAAATAACTGGACAAAAGAAAAAGGGAACATCAGAAAATTAGACTTTGTGTGCTGACCCAATAATAGTGTCTTTTCTTTCAGTTGAAGCTGGACATAGCATTTCAAATGCCTACTTCATGGAAACAAGATGCAAAATAATTAGGGTTCATCCAGGTTCCTTCTAGTAACTGTACACTGACTGAATTTCCTCCCTGGTTGCCACCCAAGTTCTGTCTGTGCTGTGAAGCAGCAACCCTATTTTTTCTGAATAATCAAGGGTATAACAAAACTCCATTTTTCTTTTGCAGAGTTCTATAGGCAAAAGGAGCCCAAAATAGGCAGGCCATAAATTTAGCATCCCATTTAGTGGAACCATTATTATTACGAACCCTGATAGAAGCAGCTTTTTTCTGATAAATCATCTATATGATCTCCTTATGACAAGTACTTGAAGAAACTTGGCTTAGTTTCACATCTCTGGATTAAAACAAACTTTATTTTGTTTTCCTAAGCATTTGTTTATAGTTTTCAGCATTCCAGACTATTAAAGATAGTAGATAAACTAATTTAAGGAAAACACAATGCTTAGATCATTCAGAGAACTCTGTAAGTGTTAAGTATTTTTATTAGCATCAATATCATTATAGTCACTTTTCTCTCATTTAAGTCATTATTCACTGAATCCTTAAATCAGCATAAAAATAATTATTGGAATATTTACAATTCTCTGTCTTCCCTGTGCAAAGTTTTTGACCACATATTTTGTGGCTCCTGTCCTGATTCTGAGTTCACTCATTCTGAATAGGGAAAAGAAGCAATGAGGAAAGTACAGAGACAAAATGAGATGGAATAATGAAAGACAGATTTGGAACACAGGGACTGGTGAAACCCTCTATCCAGGATTTGGAGGAGGAGGAGAACAGTTCTTCTTGAACATTGCACTCATCCCAAGTACTAGTTCACAGGTCATTTCAAACTGGGCTTTGGCTGAAGATTTTTTGTATCCTTTTCCTGTTCATAGTCTCCATTCATATGATTTGCTTTCATGCACCTCTAAGATTCTCTATTAGCCAAGGGATATCCTTTCAGCAATTCATTCGGACAGCTGTTTATTTCCCTTAGGACAGTTGAACCTGGAAATGGAAGACCAGGCTAAGAACTTATTACAGAGAGATTCATTTCTCTTTGCTACTTTCTCAAGTGTGGGGTTTCTATAAAAGAGCTTTGCTGTTTGTTTGAAATCCCATGAGGTTACTTAAAAGGTGATTTTTGCTAACAAGGAAAATTTCAGAACCTGTAACCCATAACAACATTAATTCAGTACCGATCATACTGTTGATTATTTTTGGAACACAATTGCCCTTGCCACATTGGGCAATTATCAGAGTTGTTGGGTTAACATAAGCATTTCTTCCACTTCAATTAATTTTCTTATGCTACTTGATTCTGAAGCAAGGTCACCATATACTAAATGTATCTCCTGAATAGCATATGGATTCAGCAACCTATTACCCTGGAGCCCCACATATTTATTAATAAGGAACTAGAGCCATCTAGGCTAGCACACCAGATGGTGCCTAATTTACCCATAAATATATTACTGTAAATACACATAATTAGTTCTTGTACTATGATGCTGGTTTCTGGGAAGAAAAAAGATATTTAAAAGCAGCCATTTTGAAAATCAGAAAATTTGCTTTGGAGCACATTTTTTTCTCTTGTTACAATTAAAACAATAACAGATATTTATTAATAACCTGTAATGTGTTAGAATAAGAGCCTAAGTTCTAGAGTTATAGATATTCATGCAATCAGGACCCCTGTGCTCAAAAAACATCCCTGGTGCTATTCAACTCATCAGGAAGGACATCAAGACATATGAACTACTAATGTGATATGGTGGTTGTGCTGAGTCAGGAGGAAACTAATCATTTCATTTGTATTAGTTATGATAATAAATAAATAATTGCCAATTAAGGAGAAGATACCTTTTGCCAGACACACCATTTATGCGTCTTGTCATCGATCTTTACAGTAATAACAGTAACAATGTTACTGGGTAGATATTAGCATTGCTATTTTAAAAAAGAGGAAACTGAGGCTTAGATGGCAGGTGGCTGTTACAATGTCATACAGCTTAAGAGGTCAAACTAGAATTCAAAATCAGTTTCTGCCTCAGTCTCATCATTAAGCTCTTATTCATTATACCAAACTTCTTCCGCACGTTAATTTTATCTTGCTGTCCAGACTATAGGATTCAAAAGGGTAAAGGTTAAAACCATCCTCTTCTTTCCCAATGACCCTTACTCCTCTGCTAGGCTTGTGCCCAAATAATATTTTTTGAAAGGTTTGCATTCAGCAGTAAACACAGAGCTCATTTCTCTAAGGAACAGTGAACTCTGCAGTGCTCAATACTTGCTTTGTACAATTGATATTGCTCCACTTTCTCACCTTATAACAAAAGCATACATCATTCCTGAACCAGCAGGAGCGTTTACAAAGAACTGAGTGAATTTAAAAAGCTCACCATTGATGTTTCTATATGGATCAGCAATTATTATTATTATTATTGATGATGTGTTGTTTACTGAGTCATAACTATTAGCACATATGTTGTAGAGTGGCATATAATGTAAAAACCCATTCTGGGGGGAAGACAAAGTAGGAATATGATGTAGAAATCACCATAAGTTGACTTCGAAATTTTTAGTATGAGTGGCCAGAATGAGAAAAGAACTCCCTGAGATATAAAGTTGAGTTAGAAAAAGACTTTTAACTTCTCCACTGAATATTTATTTTTCTTTAAATAAAAAATACAAATGATACCTGGCTGGTAGTGTCTCAGGAGACTCTGAGCTAGGAAGCTAAACATAGTTTTGGGTTTTGATTTTCTGAAAATAATACTCAGCTCAATGCAAACAAAAAGTGGTTTCATCTCTGGTCCTGGAGCAACATCATTAGGATGCAAGGCAGGGGATCTGAAACTGTATGGCATTGCAGTGGCCATTTGGAAGTGAATGACTCTGTTTTGCATTTTTAATACCCAGGGCAAAGAAGTGTATATGTGTATGTATAGACATATTTATACATATGTAGATATATACACATATATGTATACATATATATATAATACACTTGAATGTATATATTAATAAATATATATTTAATTAGTAACCTTTAATTTCTACCTAAGTCTTCTAATTCAATGATGTGTGAATATAGTGTTCACATTCCAGGTGATAAATGTAGTTTGTACTGTAAGTACGCTGTCGACTGAACATTTCATCACACATAACATCCACACGCCCACCCACATGTTTTCTATAGACAACAGACTGTATAAAAACTCTTTTGTGGGTGGCGTAAAGGTGTTGCATTTCTCAGCAGCTCATAGAATCAAACCTGAGGATTCACAAAAGGAGCCAGAATGGAGCTTGCAGAGAAAATAACAGCATGAAAGCAAGTGGGAAATACCATTCTATTTATTTCAAAACATTGTTTAAATGTATCTTACAAGACTCATGCCAAACATCAGGCTAGCAACTGTGCACAAGGCTTAGTCTACCATAGATAGCAAGTTGCAAAAAGTGCACTTCTGGGGTGATCAGTTGGGTACCAGTAAAGTAAAGCATCAAGCTCCTCTCTGAGGCTCCATGACACCCTTCTTTTTTATCTCACACATTTTTATTCTATACATACACAGATGGCATAAGCAAAGTCTTTTGTAGAAATGCATTTTTATAGGTACTCTTAGCTCAAATTCCAGTTTACACTTCACAATCCATTGCAATTTAAATAAGAATAATTTTTTAAAGTGACTACAGAGGTAAAAACTAGTGGATACTGGCAGAACAGTTCTCTCTCGCTACCTCTCTACCCAGCTAGTTGTGGACGGAACTCCCAGAAACAGTGATAAATGTTATAAAATGCTTACTTAAAAAATTTAGTCCAAACTATTTAAAGGGAGGTAAATATCAGTGACAGAAAATCCATACATTAATAAAAACAACTTCTTAGAAGTTATTTCTTTAACTGGAACCACTTCTGAAGCCATCTTTATCAAGCACTTTATCAAACACCACTCAGTAGACAAAGTACATTCTTCTTCCATTTGCCCTAACCAGAACAGTCTTTACAAAGCCAAAGCAAACTTTTATAAGCAAACTCAAAACGATAGGTAGATAATATCTTAGGTTAGGCTGAGTCCAAAGAATGACCCTGAGCCAAGGGTTCATGTGCAAATGATTTAATAAGGAAGCACTCTCAGGGACAACTATGGAAGCTGGGACAGGGAAGGAGAGGCTATCAATTGAGGGTGTAGTCTAGGACACAGTTACCCTTAAGTGGCAAGAGTCAGTTCTTTGAGAGAACTTTGGTGTGACTTGTACCTGAGTTTTTCCAACCGGAGGCAAGAGTATAGTGAGCTTAGGAAAATTTCCCAAAAACCAAAACACACTTAGGCTGTTGCATAAGAAGGTACAACAAAGCTGGGGATATGCTAAAATGGCCAAAAGGGATTGGGATTGAATGCTCACATTACTGAACACAGATAGATATTCAACCAAAACATTGGAGAAAAACTGTGAACATTTAAATCTAAAACCTCATTTTATATGAGGACAGCATGAATCAAAGAAGTCAAATGAGTTTCCCAGGGTCACATCAATTATATGTAGCAATGTATGTTGAGGTCCCAGTTCCCCAAACTTTCGATTCAAGTGGTTTCTCTTGTCTCTAAACTACCAACTAAAGCTCTGAGGTTGGAATCACTCCAGAAATCTACAGAGATTGCCTACTTCAGGATTGTCTGAGGGTCAACAGCTACACCAAGTTGAGGAATACAGTTTTCACCTGCAGGGAACCTTGCATTATCAGGGCCATTACAGCACAATGCTGCATCCATCTGGCATGACTGTGACCCCATTTGTTACTTGGAAAAGCACTATAGCAAGGACAATGAGAATTCAATTTTTGAGACAGTCTGGGTTTTAAACTCAAGGTTTCATGGGTTCCCAGATGAAGCTTTGTTTTAGAAAGCACTTTTCAGGATTAACATGTAAACTCTCTGTACTTGTAAAATAGCCTGGGAAAAATTGTGGATGCTATAATTTTATCAGAGTGAAAATTAAGTTTCTGAAGTTAGAAAGAGGATGTTTCTTGAGGAGTCACAATTAATCCAGAAGATTGTTCCAGATGCTGGGACCCTCAGACACCGAGGTGCTTATATGGAAGAACATACAAGTAACTCAGAATTTTGGAAGCAGGAATGAGGAAGAGTAAAGAGCAAAGAGTGGTGATGTGGTGGCAGAGGTAATATGGACAGAGTGAACTGGAGACAGATTCTGTTTATATTTTAGTAAACAATATGGTTTATTGTTCTATAAGGAGCACTGGAGGATTCTCCTGGGGTTGAGATATAATCAGGGTGGCAATTTAGAGAGTTTAATTTGACAACTCTGTGTAGGGTGGACGAAAGAGGTCCTGGAAAGAGAAAATGGTAGTAAAGCTATCACAATAAGGCCTGGGATGTGGATAACAGACCACAGAGTTAGTTTTTGAATAGAAAGTAGATAATACATTAAAAATATTCAGTATTCGATTACAGAAGACTTGACCCAATTAGTAATTAACAGCAATAATTTTAGTTTAGCTTCAGTTCTCACTGTTGTGAAAAAAGATGAATTCTAACCAAACCAGACTGTTTTTCAATTCTCTTTTCCTCTAGGATGCTGCCTGTCAAAAATAAATAAATAAATAAAAGAACAGTCTGAGTGCCTTTTCTTAGGCAATCAAGATCACTTACAGATGCACTGTACTTGAAAAGCTCTTGGCCACTCAGAATGTGGAGTTTGGGGAGAGGGAGGGAGGGAGGAGAAGGAGGAGGAAGAAGAAGAGATCATTACTGAAATAGAAACAAACCAGGGACTTGCAGCTGGGTGAAGAGTCTGAAATAGTTGCAAACAGCTCAGGAATTATTATAATTAGAAAATATGTCCATGGACCTTCACATGGTGATGCTCTAAACGTGTTATAGCTCTCAGCGTATTCCCTGAGGCCACTGAAATGACACTGGAAGGCATTCAGCTCCAGGGAAGAAAAGTGTCTCTTAGAAATCAAGAAGGAAAATGAGGAGCAGGGAGGAAGGGTGAGGGGGAGGAGGAGGAGGAGGGGGAGGAGGAGGAGGAGGAGGAGGAGGAGAAAGAGGAAGAGGAAGAGGAAAGAAAGACATAGAAGAAAGAAGTACTTTCTGATTAGTTTCCAAACATAGTCACATACAATGATTTTTATCATGAAGACCCCTTCCTGCCATATGTGGTTTTCATCATGACAGTTTAATCTGGTTCCAGACACCTTTTGAAGCAGTGCTTCCCAATGGGAAAACATCACCTCCATGAGAAATATCATAGGAAGCAGTGGTCAGAGGTCACTCTGTGCAGAGCACATTTCACTGGGCAAAAGAAAAAGAAACCCATGACCTACTGCTTCAATCAAGAACAGCCTGTCTCCCCTTATAATAGAACAATTAAATATACTTATCCATTAGTGTTCTACATCTTTTCTAGTCAATTGTCATAGGAAAGAGAAGTATTCATTGACAGGACCAAAATAAGGAAAGATAAGTATCCTTTATTTAAGGTTAATAGTTTATTTGAATGTAGCTTTGACTCAACTTTTCAAGTGAAATTCTGTCCTGCAACACCTCTCTTCCAATTCCTCCAGCCACACACACACAAGAAAGTCCTTTTTCCTTTTAGCAATCTCTGGCAGCTGCAAACTTTCTCTACTTACCACATCACAAACCTCAATTAAAGCAATTGCCTTTTTTGGGAGTAAATTTCCTCCTTCCTTCCTTCTGCCCCTACTTTGATTCACCTGTCGATTGACATTCTTGCTTCTTTACTTGCTGACAGCTCAAAATGCAACCCTGGTCCCTTAGCAAATTACTTCTAATCATTTCCTTCCTTAACATTATCACTTCAGTGGACTGTCAGGGACATTCAGCAGCCTGTGGAAGATGAGAAGCTGTTGTAGCTCTGAGCTCCATAATTTTTGGCCATGAATCAGATATTCCATGGTAGTGGTTGTGCTAATGGATTCTGCCTTTAAAATTGGAGGACCCATTTCTCTAGTTCTTGGGAAGACTGGCTGCTGACTTCTCAAACCACAGTCCCTCATTACAACTGGCCTTACCCAAAGTAGTTGCCGTCCATAATGACCAGATGCTTGGATGGGGATAGAAGAGACAAAAATTTAGATCCCTTTACTCAATTTGGATCATCTCATCAGAAGAGACAATCTCGCTCTGAGCTCACTGTGGGACTGGTTGAGGCTTTAACTTCACGTGTCCCTGTCCCCACTAACCCTTTACCCTGGCTACTGCCCTCACTTCCATGCACAGACTGTTTCACAGGTCACCACCCCTCCCCATGAGCCTCTACATAGTCTCCATCTCAGAGTCCGTTTCCAGTAACCTGATCCAAAGAAGCAGGGAAAAGTTCTGGCCCTTTCGGTTCTGGGACTCATTTGCATACTGTTTCTCATGAAGAGATTACATTACTATACCTACATCAGAAGCATAAATTTTTACTTGTTAGATGGATTGTTCATTTTAAAATGCATAACAGTGTCTCTGGCCACAGGCCTTTTTGCTTGCCTGACCCATGCTCTGAGGCCTGGTCATTATTCACCAGATGACAGAGATGACAGGTGTTCATTAAGAGATGGAAAACATGGGGCCAGTTGTAAGGGGATTTACATTTTTATTAAACTTCTTTGACTTTAGCTTCTTTTTTGTTGTTGAATTGGTCTCATTTCCTCAAATTGTGCACCTGTGCTCATGGCTACCACTGGGCTGAATCCCATTCTTTATATTCTAATCTAGAGCTAAGTGGGGCACATGGATATTGGATAACAAGTGCCAGAGATTTCACAGTGTCATATGCCACTTGCTTTGTTTTAGAAAATGTTATTGCATCTTGTTACGACTGTGTACGAGTCTGGCCAAGAGTCGAGTTTTCCCTGATTAATGTGACAAGCTATAGGTGAACCTACAGTGATCCTGAACCTCTAGCAAACATATGCGTGAACTGGAAAGGCTGTCAAATGCAGATTCCTGGAATTCCAACCATAAGGACAACTGCGCTTCTCTCAGATCACAGCACTTGGGATTAGAAACATAAGTAGGTGTTCAGAGAATTTGCAGTGAAGTTTTTGTTCCTCTTCACTCTCTGATCCACTGTCATGCTCTCTACCATTGCAGTTTGAAACACCATTATTCATCCAACTGGTTTTTAGGCTTCCAAATAGTCATGGGCTGTGCTGCCCTGAATGAAGTTCAGTTATACCTTTATAGACCAGTTTTCATGAATAAAGAATGGTATTCACCCAAAGGGCCAGTGCCATCCCATATAAAATATTCCCATGTATTAAAATTCTTATTTCTCTGTTTCCCTCATGTCCCTTCCTCAATTCGTGATAACAGCCTTGTGAAAACAGAAAATGTGCACTGTAAAGTGGTGGATTTTTTTTTTTAACTGAATGACAAGTAAAAGAGAATGTGCGTCCCAATGCTATTTACCTAAACATTTTTTTTTCTTTTTAAACAGTGAGATCCTGGAGACAGAACAAAGACTATCCATATCCTCAGAGAGAATGATAGTGGATCAGAGGAGTGAAGAGGGTCAAAATCTCCCATGGCCAATTCTCTAAACACTTTCTTACGCTTACCAAGTGTAATATTTAACATATAGTATAGGTGTCCTTATGATTAGAATCCAGCCTCCAAATGGCTAGAATATCCCAACAAACCCCTTTTTTTCCTTTTTCGGATTCTTCAAGTTTCTAACAACTATCTCCTTTATAGAAAGAACAAAAACCTGAATTCCCTTTAGGAAGAAAATTGGAAATTCCTCAAAATGTTTCAATTACTGAACACCTGGCCTTCCAGCATTTGTTCCTGTAGACTTCCTTTCCTGTGAATTATGAAGGACAATAGATCCAACCGCTTTCATTTACTGCACTATAAATTTGGAATGTAGCACTGCGTTGTGACGATTACATTATTAAGTGCCAGTGGAAAACCAAAACGTAACAAGAAATATCTGACTCTAAATTAAGAGGAAAGTGAATGGCAAAGGAGGAATAATTCGGGCATCCATAAAACACATCTGCTGACACTCCCCTCGGCTTCAGTCCACACAGTATTTTTAGTTAACTGGCGTTAGAAAACTCAGTCAGCAGGACTGCATGTCTTTGCATCTCAGCAAAATGTGCCAATCATCAAAGATTCAGAAGTCCACTGGATAAAACATAAGGGCAATCAAAGCCTAAGAGAAGGACCTCATGATCTTTAAATTTGTATCCTTGAGGTAAAGGCCCACAGTGTAGTATTTGCAGTGTTATCACTAAAATCATATTTATGAGAATAGTAAAGCAAATGTGTCAACAAACTTTGGAATACTAAAGATGTATTATCCAAGTCTATGGAATAATGTGCATGTTTAAAGGGGGATGGGAGGAGACAGAGTCTTCTCTATTATTCTCCTTCCAGACTGGGAATCTTCTCAAATTAGTACTCTAACCCAATCTATGGACTCTATTTAACTAAAATGAATATCAACAGAGAATGGGAAAAAGTGCAGATGTTTCTAGTCACTTCAAGAGAAAAGGTCAGCACCTGACCTCCTGTGACAGTGTAGGTAGCAGCAAAGGAGAGATCAGTTTCTCTCGGTGTCAGGACTAAGGGGAGCTCCCAGGAGGTCCTTCCAAAAGAGAAACATTTGACATTTGAATCTTGTGGATCACTGCACTGGCAGGTGACAGATGAAGTAGGAAAGATGATTTTTTTCTTTTAAAGAAGATCCTGGGCAAGGTATGGAAATGTGAAAACAGCCATTTCAGGATGCTTGGTCTAAGAGAGTTAAAATGAGTTAAAGACACATTGTTAAGCAATCACCAGGTGCTATGTGCAAAAATAAAGAAAAATTGGTAGAGATGAGATATCACACTAACGGATGGCATTCCTCAGGGAATAGTCAATTCTATAATAGCTGAGAACCACTGGAGGCTTATTTACTTGGAATGATATGATATGATCAGATTCAATTCATCAATGATAACTTGGACTGCATGCAGAGGACAAATTGGCAAGAGGAGGAAAGATGTAGGAAGCCACTGATAAGTCACTGTCAGGTGGGAAAGTGGGATCTGCAATTAGATCACTAAAGAAAAAAATTAATGGAGGAAAAAGGCACATTTCAGATAAAGAGTCAATGTACTTTAGGATAAATTTGAAGTCCACCAGCAGAACTGAAGGCTGCATGGTTGATTTTCTTCCTTTTTCTTACTTATTTTCAAGTAAAGCTGGCTCATTGGAAGCTATGGACAACAAAAACTTTCAGATTGTGTTTTGCAGAAAGCTCTGTCAAGCTGACCTCCTCTATCCAGTATTTGCAAAATGATATCTTTAACCCAAATATAGGATTTTGCAAGTATTTCCTCTAAAGTTTTTTTTTTTTCTTGATGATTTTTTATCTCTTTGTCCAGGCTGTCAATATCAATTCTAATATTGATCTAACATGTGTGGTTATTGAAAATCTAAGTATAAATTTAAAAAAAAGTATTAGTTTTATACAATATGGATTAAATGTAAAACCATATATTAGCATAGGAATGATCTTTTAAAAGATTATTTTTACAAATAATGAACTGTACAAATTCATAGTTCAGGGATAGAGTCAGTCCTCTCTTCTCAGACTTACACTTCTTAGCAAAGTATTCCAGTTTTTTCTTTTATAAGATAAGAAGAATTCACAAAGAGAAAGACTCTTTTACCTTACAAGAATAAAAACTGAAGTCCTCTGTTCATCTAGGTATTTGAAGCCCTTGTTCTAAGTAAAGAGCTGATAGCCAGAGGTCCTAGTCTGTGATTCCAGGGAGAACTTGTGGCTTCTGTGTGTCCACAACATAGGAGAGAGGGTCACAGAGCAAGTGTCCTCTTTTGAAGGAGGGAACCTCTGTCTGTAGATTAACAAGGTTTTAAAAAATAAAAGTGGCAGAATTCTAAGGACTCCTAAAAACCAAGAATTATTTATAGGTAAATAATTATGAAGAAAAGCACAGAAGAGGGGTTAACCTAATTAGTAAAAGACTAAAATTATCTCCTTAGATGACATTTTTTAGCAATAAATTTAAAAAATTTCTCAGAATATATTTCAAACATCAGTGACTCTCAATCGAAACCATTCTGTGGTATCTTGAGCACGTTTTTGTTATAGTGAGCAGAGAATTATCCTTCCAAGCAGCAGAACCAAGTATTGCTAGTGGGTCTTCCACACTAAAGACATTTAGGCAAAGGGATTATCTTTAAGAGAAGAAAGAGAAGGCAGTGCAGGGAGATGTTTGACTCATCAGCTGCTTCTCTGCTTGCCACAGCTGCAGGCCAACATTCACCTTGGTTCTAGACTGGTCTCAAGTTGAAACTCTAAAGCAATAATTGCATCTGAGACTGCCCCATGTGCAAATAAGCCTGTTGTTTTTTAGGCAAGTAAATCTCTCTCCAGGAAGTGAGAAATCAAACATGACACAATGAATATGTCACCTCTACCACTCATCACTGCATTGAGGTGTCGGGACATAGACTACAGAACAGCAAAATTCTCACTAGCAGGATACACCCTGTTTGCAAGATGTAAGGAGGCTTCACAGATGAAGTTTTAAATATCAACCCTGATATAGAAGTGTGGAACTTTTCTTCTTGAACTCTTGCAGTGTTTATATGGTTGAGGTCAATTTCATGGAAAACCAGATTAGGGCTTATTGTTTAGCTCGTAGGTGAAGAATTTTGAAAATGAATTTTTCTTGCATACTGATAGACCTTTTCAATCCTGTTAATGGTGAAAATTATACAACAAAAACATCTAGATCCTAGGCAGAAAATATTCAATATTGAAGTAAGTACTCTTTTTTTTTTCTAATAAAGAGATAAGGATGCAGAAATGAATGAAGAACCAACCTATCTGCAACCTGAATGCATTATAGCCTTAATTTCCTATATCAAGATTCTTAAAACTCTTCATCTTTCCAAAAATATTGTGCACAAGATAATTTTTCTTATGTGGCATTGCAGTCCCATGGCTCAAGAACTAACTGTCCTTCTATGGAAGGATGTTCATTTCTTTCACTATACTTAGGGTAGGTGTTTTCTGATTACTTCTTCAAGAGGGGATAATGGATCTGTTCTGACCACTCTGTGAATCAATGATCAGAGGTTCTTATGGAGATGTACGTACATCTGCAAAGGTCTTAGGGTGTTAGTCTGAGGCTGCTATCACCAGAACATCATAATGACTACTTCAAGCATACATAACACCTAATAAAATATTCAGCTCGATTATAAGAGTTACAATGACAAAATCATATTACATGCCATGTACAAGACTAGGTGAGTTCTATTCCCCCTTTACATGGTTCATATGAGAAACTCCAGTGATTCTTATTTTATAGATGAGGAAACTAATGCTGAACAGATTACAAAATTTGGTTGAGACTCTCTGGCAAAAGATTCAAACCCAGAAAAATCTCATTTCAGTGGTGGCACTCTTAATCATGACTGCCCATCATTGCTTTTACAAATAATGTGAGTCAGACAACGCAGCCCCATTGTTAAATAGGAAAAGTAGGTCACTTTTTACAGAGGGATCAGACCCTGACCCCACCACCCTCCAAGATGATCTCTCAAAACCAATGCCTGACATCTTAGATATACCAAGAGACCGTATCTATGTTTGCCTATCTTGGATGGAAAAAAAAATCAAATTCTGTGATTTCAAACCACCTCTAAGTAGATTGCATCTGGAATTAGAGACGCTGGTCAGGGAGGTGCAACAGGTGGGGCTCCAAAATGCACAGATGCAGAGACCTTCTGTAATATCAGGAATATCCTCCAAGAAAAAAAACCCCTTTTCTCGTTAGACTTTATTTAATAGCCTAACCATTTATAAAAGGTGAAAATGAATTTATGAAGAATGTTCTGCATTTAGAATGTTCTAAGGACACATTTGTCCACTCCCATTACACCACCTTGCTCACTCCTACTGTATTTCTTTTAATCCAGGCTTTTATAGATCTGTTTCTAACTCAAAACTAAGAAGATTTTCAGGAATTAAATTCATACTAAGGAAGCTCGTCTTGTGATTCTAATCCTCAGTGTTGCTTACTTCTCATTTCTCACATTTTGTACCTCTTAAAGGAAGGATTGACACATTTCCAACTCTTCTCCCTAAGTTGATTTGGTTTGTATGTTTAAAAGAAAGGAAAATGTGAAATACCCAAATAAGTTTAGAAGTGGCATTTCTCCCAAAGAAAATGATTGTCAGCTTTACATATTCTGTCTGACTTCTAAAGAACCTGGTTAAATATTCAATAAATGGATTGATTATTTAAAATCAGACTTTAAGCAAATTAGGCATGGAAATGAAGGAGAAAACTAGAAACAGAGACATTATCAGATATGAAAGCAATGCCCCCTAATCAGAGTTGGGTACCCCTAACAGTTTTAGAGAACAATAATCATAGTACTTGCTAAATTTTTAAATAGTTTGCACAGACATCCAACCCATTGACATACTCACATGTGCACACAAGCACACACACACATTCACATTCAGAACACAGGATCTTTGATATATGAAGTGTTTTCCTACTGCAATCGCTGACCCCTCAGTGGAAGTTAGCAATTCCTTGAATAGATGAATTGTTGCTTCAATACTACAGGGTTTTTTTTTTTTCCCCATTAATCATGTTTATTTGCATCTGTGTTTCAATTGTTGTGTTTTTGTTTTTCTGCTAGGGAGAGTGAGACAGAACAGGAAATATAAAACTTAAAAAATGGAATTTCCTCATGTTTACCACATCAAAGAACAAACCTTTTGAAGAAAGTTAAAAAAAATAATCTGGTGAGTTCTTCTGATATTTCTGTTAGGAACATTCAAATGTTTGACTGAAGTTGATGCTCTTTCACCAAGGACACTGGAGAACCAAACTGAGTTTCAACATTTCTGAGACTGTCTACAGATGTTCCTATCACTTTAGTAAAACCTGTTTGCATCTTCCCTCCAGGCAGTTGACACCAATCTCTCAAAAAGCAGGTCAGTGGGATTGCCAACATCTGTCCCTATCTGACATGAGTCCTAGTTTTAGCAATTTCTGTCAAGTCTCTCACAGAAAGGGAAAATAGTGGATAAATGAGAATGGGAAATATTAAACTCCAAAACTTATAATCAACTAAAATACCCAGTATAAATTTAAAGCATTTGTTGGGGGGAAACCCCAAAGAACAGACACAAACAGAGCAGGCAAAAGAATAAAACACTCAGGAGAATTTTTACTGACAGGTTTAAAAAACAACACTAATATAGTTTAAGGATTTTTTTAATAGCACTTCTATGTAGAAAAACTATTCCAATATTGCATCCATTCCTTATCTTTTATCTCTTGCCTCCAGCAACTCCAAGACCCAAAAGCCCCCTCTCCAACAACTACTTTCCTCCCCTGAACCCCTACACACTAGTCACATAGAATCCCTTGAAAATTTATTAACAATGACATTTGGAAAACAAAAAACCATTTCCATTCAATTAAATAAACACACTGGGTTAACCTTCAGTAAAAGAAGTGGCCGTTCGTTTTTATAGGTGGCTGTAAACAGACTTTGAGCTTCACACATCCAAGATCAATAGAGCGTTGGCAAACAATAATAATCTCATGCACACTCTATCGACAGTCACTCAGAAAATATAGTTTGATTCTGATGGGCCTGATGATTGGGCTCAGGGCCAGCCATCCGCCTTTCTCTGAGTGAATGTCAAAATGTCAAGAAAATGCCCTGGAGGGGAGAGAATTCCTCTGCAGAGTCTTCAGAGGAACCAGATAGGCTAAGCTGTGACACCTGCCCAGTGCAGACCCATGGGGGAGGCCAAACCCTGAGAGAGGGGCTGCTTGCAAATATGATGCTGGTGTCATAGCCAGCCATGACCAGGTCAGAGGGTTCCTGATCTGTGGATGTCGCTGTTTGCTGCATCACTATTGTCACAGTGGTGACAGAATGGGAACAGGGACAGATGCATCCCCCTTGTTGTCCCTATGGTTACTTCTGCCTCTCCTGATGGGTAAAGATTAGCTCAAAGATGGGGGAGCTCAGGCTCTCCATACAGACTACCCTGGCTCTTGATCCAACTCCACATATGAGTTTTTTCTTTCTCTCTCCCTGACCCTCTCCATCACTCTTCATCCCCTTGTTCTGTGTCCTCCCTCCTTCTCCACCTCTCAGCCCTGTTTCAATTTTTTTTCTTCTTCTCAGAACATAAAAATCACTGGAAACAACAAAGTAGCCTCTGATGAAAGATCTCTACACCAGAAATGGAGACCCAGGCTGGAGGGTCAGCTCTTCCTCAAGTTTCTGTGTGACCCTCAACAATTCATTTTTCTAGTCTAGAGCTCCACTATCCTGATCTGTAAAATGGACTGGAGCTTGGTCCACAAGGTCTCAAAATCTTTTTGCTTTACAATTGAAACAGGAGTGCTAGGGCAAGACCTGGATTTGTACTGCAGTTTGTCTCTTAACTGCCGGGGTGACTTTCTATTTATGGTCTGATTTCCAGTTCCCTCATTTGTAAAAATGGCTATAATAATCTCTAATGCATAAGGTTATAGGGACAATTAAAGGATGTAATGTAAAAGTGCTCAGCTCTTTGGTTATCATTACGAACTTAAGACTGAGGGAGAAGTAAGCAAGGGAGTCATTATCAGCAGCCATAGCCCAGCCATCTTTGAAGGACTGCATTGGAGAACCTGCAGATGATCCAAAATCCAACCTGATTTTCCACTTTGTGAAAAAGATCTATGAATGAGATTTTTGTCACTTTTATCAAATAAATTATTACAGACTAGATTTGTTGAATATTTATCACATTCCAAGCATTGAGTTGGTATTTTACATAACTTAACTGTGTGAATGTTTTCAACAATCTTAAAAAGTAGGTACCATTATTGGTTCTTGTATATAGCTATTTTTAACTATGGTATATCATATATTACACTATATTAACAATTACTGGTTCCACTTCACAGAAATCAATCATAGAGGGTTTTAAAATGCACCTAAAGAGCCAGTAACTTGGACCTGAACCCATGTATATATGGTTTAAATGTCTGTGTGATTAACCCCTAAACTAAGCCATCTCTGTCATCTAAGGCATATCTGCAAAGTCTCATGGGAGATTTCTGATGTTTAAAAAGCCACCTCACATTTTCCTCTGGAAGCTACATTCACATAAATATACAATAGTTAGTGACTTGCTGCCAATCAGTCACTCAGCTCTTGAGGCTTAATCATACACATGATTATGTTCATCATCAAGGAAAAAGTGGAAAATGAAAAATAATCTAAGGCCAGGGGCTCTGCCTCTGTCAACTGCCTCTATTTATCTCTTTCCAAAAGCAAACTATCACTTGAGTAATCCCAAAGATAACTGAGGAAAGGGAATTAAAAGAACTAGTATTTCAATATATGCCTTTGAAGAGAAAGATACAGCTAGAATAATCCAAATCCTGAATTCAGTAGTGTTATCACAAATAAAAGACTCTCAAAATGTACTAAGAATGTAGCAATTAAAATCTTGAAAAGAAATTGAGAAACCTAGGTTCAATTTCCAGTTTTCTTTTTAGTAGTTTTGGACCTTATGCAAAGGTCCAAATTTCTCTGAGAGATAATATAATTTGGACATTTGTCATGAATTGTACATGATTTAATATGTGAAAGATGCTAAACTTGCTCAGCATGGTGGCTGGCACATAGCTCAAATGGATGGCAAATGCTAGCCACGATGACTGTTGTCTTCTACTTCCCTTTCTTCTTTCTCTAATCCTTGGAACCTGTTATTAAAGAGATTAGAAAATGAATCATAATTTGTGTCCATCCACAATGGCCTTCTATCTTTACTTTCCAGACTTAAAATTTGTTTTAATGAATGATTGTTTTGATTTGTGTATACATATATATGAATCTGCATGAATTAGTGATCTTCCATAACCCCATATGACAGTCTCTATGTGTGCCTGTTTTAAATAACATGTTTTACAAGTGATTCCATTGTCTGAAGAGAAAATAGGCATGTATCTTAACACCTGGGTAATTCTCATTGAATTTCTTATACAATCATTCTGATTCTAATGAGTTCATCCTCTGTGCATGGAGATCTTGTACCAACTTTGAGAGGAGTGTAATTGTGACTAGGCGTCAGTTAAATCAATCATTAAAACAAATTGCTACCTACAGCCTTCCCATCAGAAGCTATGCAGTGAATAGCTTGTTTGGATAAAACTTTAGTTAGCTTCATTTCAACTTCATATTTAACTACCCTGAAAGAGAATATTTCAGAGCCAGTTGAAAGGCAATTTGTTCGTGTCTCCCTTTGAGCTGGTGTCCTATCTATCTCTAGTATTGGCCTGTCCATTCAGTGCTTACCACACAGTAGCCACCTCCCATGAATGCAATTTATAGTGAGATAGAGTCTACCAGGAAAACACAGTTGGAGTGATTATGAGGCTGTGAGAGCAACAAACACTCCTATACTGCTAGACAAACACTAAAGGAGACCCGTGGAAGGGAGCTTTCCAATGCAATCTACATTAAAGCAGTATTCTTACTGCAGAAAGAGGCACATTTAAGGTTCACAACCAGTAACTTAATCATATGAGGACTAGACATAGACATCAACTAGTCTTCTAGCCCTTAGGATGCAGTTTCATTAAAGAATTGTGAGTAAAACTTGTGTCAAGGCTATCACCATTAGATTGGGATAAGGATGGAGACCAGAAAGGGAAAACATAAAGAGGTACAAATCAGAGAAAGGACAGCAACCCAAAAGAAAGACAAAGAAAATTCCTGTTTCTACACGAAATTTGTTCTATACTTTCACCAATAATCCTCATGTGACAATCTGAGAGAGTTACTGTGTTTGCTATGACGAGCATTACATCAGATGAAGGACCTTTAACCCCTGGCCCTGACCAAGACTCTGCAGCCCAAATCTCCAGAAAACCCAAGATACCTCAAGTGTTCTTCCAGAGTTGGAGTTAATTGGCTGAAGGAACTCATGTGAAAGCCCTTGCCCATGCCATTCTATTTGAAAAAACTAAAGTTATCACCAGCTTTAAGATGAAAAATATGTAACCGAAACATCAGAATGTCATGCTTGATCTAGAAAGCTATCCCTTTGACTTTCACTCCAATATGGAGAAGTCTTTCTAATGCAAAGTTCACCAGTCTCTTCTCACTGCTGTTAGTTCTATAACCACTCCCAAACTCAAGTTTGATCTTTAGGAACAAAATCTACTCCAAGATTGCCAAATTTAATTCCCCTATAGACCAACTTTTTATGCAATTCTACAGTACAGATATGAGTGGGCACTCTCTCTCAACCCCCTTCAATTATCTTCAGTCTCCTAACTGCTAAGGGCTGCTTCCTAAAGAAGGCAGATGCCACTGAAAGCAAATCCAGGTAGTGAGCATCAAAATGTCTGCTCACTAATCAACTTGGAAGGAGCAGATGGACTGGTTTTGTCAGGACGCCCTGACACCTGCAACTTCACTGTGTGTGGAACTTGAAAATGATAACAGAAAGAACAGAACTAAGAAGGATGTGAAGTCTGCATGGGGAAGTTTGAGAGCAAAGCAGTAGTGTCCAGGATTCTTGTTACTAAGAATCGTATTACTAGTGCAAACCCGCTGCAGAAATCACAGAACACGGTGCATGACCCTTCATCCATCAAGGCATCTAAACACTTACAGGGAAGAAACCATATTCATAAACCACAGACCTAGAGATAACATTTCCCCCTTTTTTATTATTTTACATTTTCCCCTTTAATGCTTTGAAAGATTGATAGCAATTAAAGTGAAGGGGGGCAAATTAAGCTTTTTATGTATGTTGCAACTGCTTTATCCTCACAATATAAAATACTCCAAGCACAAACTGTCTCAATGTATTTCATTAGGCAACTTTAAAATCTAATATTAAAGGCGAGTGGATATGTCATAATATTGAACTGTTCCTACATTTTGTAGCCAGCAGAAATAAAAATAGAAGCTGCTCACTTCAGCTTCTTATACCTTAGGAATCATTTCTGCCCCTTTTTTTTCCAGAATCAATTTGGGTCCTACACACACTACCACGACATTTTGCCATCTGGCTCCCATATGATGAGAGTAAGCACAATCATAGAAATAAAAGAAATGTGAAAGGTTCAATTCTAAAGGAAACAGAGATAGCTTAGTCAAATTACCACTGTTTATAGATGTGAAAAACTGAGGCTCACAGAAGGAAGTTTGTCATAATTCATATCAGTAGCAGAACTCAAAGCCTCTAGACCAGAACTTTTCCCGCTGAAGTTACTAAAATATTTAAATGCAGTAAGACCTACATCTGTCATCCTGAAGAGTGAGCTGGCCTGAAATGACTTGAAGCATACCCGTTTAGCATCCAAACTTAAAATCAAATTACTCAGTTCTTGCCAAATCCTTAAAAAATATCATGTATACCTCCTTTACAAAATGGGACAGAATTTATCATTTCTTTAAAAAACTTGAACAAACGCCATTGCATACAGAAGTTCAGGAAAGGCCCAAAGGCCAAAATATCTGGTAACTGCAATGATTGCTGAGTTCTTATTTTGTTTAACAATCATTTTTTTTTTTTTTAATCTCAGAAGAGGAGGTGGTCTGTTCCTATTTGTTCACCAAGTTAAAGTAGTCTCTTCTTTCTACTACAAAGTTCACAGGTCTCTTCTCATTGTTGTTAGTTCTACAACCACTCCCAAACACAAATGTATTTCTTCTGCTCTCCCTTGAACAGAGAATGAGATGTACATTCCTTTATAACTGAGTACAAAGCTGAAGTATAGGACCTAGGTGAACACCTTAGGTTTTTCTGCATTGGAAAAACCCATGACAATTTGTCCCTAGATTTTTTTTTTTTAATTATCATTTACCACTGTATCTTCTTTTGCTTGCTTTTTGTCTACAAAATTGGAGACACTTAATTTTAACCAAAGCAGGTTAAAATTACTGTAGAGGACCACTCAGTCAACTCCCTCGTTCAGCCCAGGGGTCCCCTTGCCAATATTTATGGCATATAATCATCAGGCTTCCCTTGCATAGTTTAGGTCCCCTATAGCAGAAAAGAGAACATATTTAAGAGCCAGATCGCTTAGGTTCAGAACCCATCTCTGTTGTTTCTAAATTATACACCCTTGGGAATTTGCTTAATCTCTCAGTACATTAGTTTCTTTATCTGTAAAATGGGAATAATAATTATTACTCCTACTTTGCATGGATATTCTGAGAACTAGACAAGAATGCAAAGTATTAAGAACAGGAACTCTCCAAAATATTTTTATTCTCAAATACTACTGTAACTACTTTCATTGATAGATGGCTCTCTGCCCACTAAGTAAATCTATCCTAATAACTAGAATACCTCCAAATGGAAATTATTGTATCAAGGAGACCACATATAAATAATTTCTAACCACGGCCCAGGTTCTTCCTTCTAGAAGTAGGCTGATTAATGAGAATACCTTTTCTGCATAATAATCATTTGAATAGTTGATGACAGTTGTTATACTCCTCTTAAGCCCCTTTATACAGATGTAACCCTTCCAGTTTTGCAACTCTTCACCTGGCTACCAACATTCTTTAAAAAATAACAACTCCAAGTTATGAGGTAGGCTGTGTGCTGAGCCATTTACCTGCATTATGTAGTCTAATCCTCAGCTCAAGCCAGGGCAGGAGCTTGTACCCTCATTTTATCAGTGAAGTAATTAACTTTCCCAAGGACTCAGTGGAACTGGTTTTTGATAACTAGCACATGGAGCCATATAGACAGATATGTCTGTCTCTGTCTCTTTTCTTAAAATGTGGCAGCAGAATGTGATGCTGGGGCTCTTGATGATACCTAACAATAAAAAGTGAGAAAGGTGGTTATCTAACCATACCTTGAAAATTATGTAATTTATGGTTTTTAAAAATTCCTAAGTTACCACATCTTTTTAACCACATAAACATCTATTTAAATGAGGTTTCTTCTATCTGGAATTAAGGTAACAGCTTTCTTTTTCTTTTCTTTTTTTTTTTTTTTTAAACTAAGGGCATGACTTTGTGTGGACTTACTGCAATCCATCCATTTCATTTTGGGATAGTTGCTGCTTCCTGCTGAGATTTTGAATTTTAAACTTGCCATTTACCAGTTGAGCTACTGCAATAACTCTTCACCTTGACCATGTACCTTCAGGAGCATTATAAATGGAAATGTGCAAAGACCCAAGACAGGCAACAGGTCTTCTCCCAAGATGCTAATCAATATTTCTGAAGTCTGGCACTATATTGAGATTTCATATACATTAGTTTAATTCTCACAGATTAATCTATTCTTATAACTAACTATTATGCTTGTTTTTATAGCTATTTAACAAGTTACAGGATGTCACTGAAAGGTAAATAAGTTGCCCACATACAAATGAATGTCAGGTTTTAATACAGTTCTATTTACTTCCAGAACAGTCCTTTCCACAGTTCCACTGTCTCTTACTTGGAGTGAGCAGGTTCCATTTACACCTCTGCACTGAAAATCTGAATTTCTGCTTCCAGCTTCGTTTTTGTCCTCAGTCAGCATTGAAGAACTTAGAGTTCTACATTGAGAAGGCAGTGTGAAACAGGCCAGGAGCTGGTCTCCAGCAGTCAATGTCACTGTGGCAGATCCTGGTTCTTGTCTCAGTTTGGTGCCAGGCAGGGCTTTCCCTCTCACTTGAGATACCCTGCATTCATGACCTGCAGCTCAGTCTGGTGCATTCTTGGACATTTGACTTCAACTGCTACCAGGGCACTTCTGTGATGGCTATGAAGGTCTTTCCTTTAGAATGAAGGCTTCTGATGGCCATCTTGGGGAGGGCTTGTATGTGTCCCCTCATTCTCATTGGTCTCTCTGCTCAGGGGCACATGTTGATGCTGAGGCTTCTTTGTTACTTATATCCTTTGAAGGTAAATCTTCATTGAGGTGACTTTGTCCAATCTAACATCCCTATCAGTTGCAGCTTCATTCTCCTGTCTAAGAAGACACTTTCTTTGATGTGTGTGGAAGGTATTCATTGCCCACAGTTTTAATCTACTGAAACTCCTTAACCCCTCATTGAAATGAAACTATGTTTGAAAGACATTTAAAGCTGCCTCACAAACAAGCCAGATTGTCAGGTCAGGCTCAGTTTCTGCTGCTGTGTATCTAAGCTGGAATTACAGTGGAACACGTAAAGAAGCAAAAGGTAATTAGAGACTTTTAATTAGTGAGGACATGAAGGTCAGCACCCTCTGCTGCAACACAGCACTGGGCTGCCTGACAACTGAGAGCAGTCAGGGCGTTGGCCATGCAACCCGAGGCACTATGCGTTTTGCTCATGCCTCGTGTATGTGTCAAAGATATACAAATGCAAAGAAAATTAATGTATATTTTTCAGTCTTGGTTTAACTCATTACCTGCCTTTACCCACTTCTTCTTACACAGTTATAAACCTGTTCTGTTTGGTGTCTTTTTGCCCTGTTTCCCTCTTTCATTCTTGGTACCTCCACCCCACTTTTTCTTTTTCTTTCTTTCTTTCTCTTTCTTTCTTTCTTTCTTTCTTTCTTTCTTTCTTTCTTTCTTTCTTTCTTTCTTTTCTTCCTTTTTTTTTGTATTAATCTCTATGCTTTTAATGGATTCCCTGAGCATCTCCACTCAGACAAAAGCCAGAAATAAGCAAAACAAAAACAAAAACAATGACAACAACAAACCCCCCCCAAGATTTCTAATAAAACAAACAAACAAAAATAAACTCTATCTGGCATATCATTTCAGAGAACCAGAGTATGCATTTCCTAGCATGGGGATTCAATTTTTCAGTCCCTACTGTATAAAGACAGGAAGATGCTGATGGCAAAATAAAATACTGTACTTCTCTGCAATTTGAGCTATCCTCTTCACTTTCAATCAATGTATTATAGGCTTTATTAGCAGAAACTAAAAGGACAAGGGGTGATTAATGAAAGCATCATTATCCTTGCCCAGCCCCAGGACATCACCACCATGGGTTGCAGGGGGGACTACCACACTAGATTGGGTCCACTGGAAAATAAATGAATTGTGTCAGCAGCCTCTAGGAACTGTGGGAGCAGCAGCAGTTCTGGAAGAGCAATAAGAGTAACAATAGGAGTGATATCAGTGATAATGTACAAATACTTTTAGCCTTTGCCATAATCAGGTTCCTAACACAAGAGGTGAATGCAGAACAAAAATAAAGCTTCTTAAGAATACAATGGAGCAAATAAAATTAACAGAATAGGTGAGAGTTTTAATTAGTAAAAACTAGATGTCCAGATCTGTAATGAAAATAGCAATTATAATTACAATTATCATAAGTTAAAATACTATTGACAATTGAGTACTTAGATATGTTAAAATTGGGCAAGTTCTTTCATTGCATATGCCACCTGTTATGGTTTAGATATGTATCCCCCAAAAGCTCATGTATAAGACAATATAAGATGGTTTAGAGGTGAAATGATTGGGTTATGAGAGTCTTAACCCAATCAGTGAATTAATTCCCTAGTAGGAATTGCTGGTAACTGTAGGCAGGTAGGATATGGCTGAGGAGGTGAGTTCCTGGGGCATGCACTTGGGGTATATATTTTGTCTTTGTTGAACAAAACTCTCTCTCTGCTTCTTGATAATGTCCTGAACTGCTTTCTTCCTCCAGTCTTTCGCCATGATGTTCTGCCTCACTTCAAGCCCTGAGGAATGGAGCCAGCTGTCAATGGACTAAGGCCTCTGAAACCATGAGCCCCAAATAACCTTTTTCTCCTATAATTGTCTTTGTCAGGTCTTTTGGTCACAGCAATGGAAGAACTGCTAAAATGCCACCTATTCCTAACCTGACTATCATTCCCGGACTACATGTAAGTATACCAAAATACAGAGAAGCTAAAACTTGCCCAGGAGATGCATCTAGTAAGTGCAGCTGCTAGAAATAGATTCTAGATCTTTCTCACTCCAAGGTCATATATATAAGTTCTATTCTCTACAGCTTTCCACTGCATATGGGACAGAATGTGTCATGGGAATATTCTCAGGTGTCTAACAGTATCTTCACTATTTTGTCTAATTTTCTGTCTTCTAAAAAATGATTAGGCATATTATGCTGATGATATTCCACTCAATAGCCACCCAAAGGCTGTTGTGTAAAGTTATCTTGAGTTTGTGCTTGTAATCACATTGGCAGGAATTACTACTTTATTTGATGAAATTTACACAGAAGTGGGCTGAACATGAACAGAGATTGGATTTAGTTGTAGGAAGGAAGGACATTCTGAATGGTATGGATGAAGGTTTGAAGGGTTCAGAGATAAATCATAAGGGAACTGAGAAATCAAAGGCACGTAGCAGTACTAGTTGCTAAAGAACATACATTGTAGCAATCATGCTGCATTCATGTTGCAAATGGATATTTAGTCTACTATTTATCATCTGCCACATTAAAATAACGTTCTTTATTCACATGGTATTGTTTTACATTCCACTGGTAAACTTGCAAAAACTTTCTAGTCATATAGAATCTCTAAGCCTATACAGCATTTGCATGTGGCTTTTTGTATACACTTAGGGAACATCTCAGTATTTATGCTCAATTGTGAGCATGTATGAGACTGTTTGCCCTTAACAAAAGGATACTTGATTCAGTCACATTTGAGATAAACTCTGACAAGAATGGACTTGGTGGTGAAAAGCTGAGCAAACACCTAAGATAATCTTAGCCTGGCAGCTAAAGGTAGCTGTCAGGGGGTCAAAAGAAAAGAATGACAAAAATGATGATCCTGAGAACCACTGTAACATATATCCTTCTCAGATATTGTGTACATCAGAATTGCATCTGGAATCATTGAAAAAAATAATAGTCCTTGGGTCCTATTCAGATTTAATCTTAGGATTGGATGCCAAACATATTTATTTGTCAAGTTTCATCAGTGATTCTGATATGCTTCCCCCTCTACCCAATTAATCATCATTGCAAATCCGGCACTAAAAAATGAAGGTATTTCTTAGATGACATTTTCAACTTCTAACATGTAATGAATCACCAAGAGAAATGTTAAAAATGCAGATTGTGATCCAGTATACCTGTTATGAGCCCTCTGGTTTTGCATTTCTAGTACACACCTCAATGGACCAGGGACTATTCTTAGAGTAGCAATAATTTAGGAAGATAGTGTGGTGGATATTTCAAAATACATAGAAACTGGATAAGCCATTAAAATTCAAGATGAAAGTTGAGATTTTTAAGTGTGGTGATGGTTACTTAACCATGTACATGTGATAACATGCCATACCAAGTACAGAAAAACAAATACTGTATGACTTTACTTACAAGTGGAACCTAAAACAATTGAACACATGGAAACAGAGTAGAGGGTAGGTACCAGAGGTCAGCAGGTGGAGGAAATGGGCTGATGTAGGTCTAAGAGGTATAAACTTGTAGCTACAAAATTAATACATCCTAGAGATCTGGTACACAAAAGGGTAACTGTAGTTAATAATGGATTATATAGTTAAAATTGACTGGGAGAAGATATTTCAAGTATTCTCACCACCAAAAAATAAATAAATAAATAAAGGTAACTATGTGAGGCAATAAATATGTTCCTTAACTACTGGTTTTAGTAATAATTTCACAGTATATATGTATATATATATATATATATATACATACACACAGTATATATGTATATATATATATATATATACATACACACAGTATATATATATACACACACACACACACACACACACACACACACTGAATGTATACAATTTTTGTTTGTCAATACTAGCTGGGGGTGAAAAGGAATCATATCCAAGTCTTTCTTTGCTGCAGATTTGGTTTAGTTTCTTTACTTGAAGACAAAAAACAAAAACAAAAACAAAAACAAAAACCCTGAGCTTCTCTATTACAATTCAGAATTTAAAGTTATAAAAAAAATTGATCTCAAGTTTGGAGTAAAAAGAACTAATATCCAAAAGGAAAGAGAAAAAGAAAAAAAAAAAAAAAAAAGACTCCCCATTTGACCTGAGTCAAACGTTAGGAAATGATAAGAAAAGGGAGAGGAGTCCTAAGAGGAATTGTGAGGTGAACAGCATTGGAACCCAGATGGCATGGTGTTATGATGATTAAGTCATCAAGTTGTAGGTTACTGACCCTCTCTCCCCTCTCTTACCCTGCCTAAACATATGGTCCTGTTATGCATTTCTTACTCAAACATCAATCCTCTAATCTCCAAGGACAGCATGGCCAAGAAAGGAAACAAGCAGGACCAATGTCCTGTACAGGATGGGAAGCATAAAATATGGATCTTCCTGTACAAGTTATTTCAAATAAACTTCTGGCATATTCCAGACACATCAGTATTATAACCAGCGCAGTCAAATATAGAGGTCAGAAGTCAGCAAAACTTTTTCTGTGAAAGACAAAATAGTAATATGTTAGGCTTCCCAGACCATGGACTCTGTCTCAACTATCCTATTCTCCCATTGTAATCATGAAATAGGTTATCAATAATGTGAACTCAAGTGATTGCACGTGCATGGCTATGTTCCCCCCAAATTTGTTTATGAACAGTTTGTTAATGCCCACTCAAGGGCACCTCTCATAGTCCCCTTAAACACAAACATTCATTGATCGACTGTGTATTTCAATTTTTGGAATAGGAAATCTGAACGGCATCCTTAAAGCACAGACAATGAATGAGACACAAATGGGAGGATGGGCAGCAGAAGGGGTGAAAGACAGCCCTTAACAATGGCACCTCACCATCATCCTCAACTTCCTCCACACATACCCTGTAGATTTTTGCAAGGGTGGAAGAGGAATGGGGCAGTGACAAAAAGACTAGGTACTGCCAGTAATATGCCACATCTATTGAGGGCCATGGCTGCTGGGTCAGACTGTACTCCCATCTCATGATGGGTTCTCCTCTCATGATGCATGTCCAGGATCAAAAGTTCTGGCATGATCCCCATAAACCCTCGATGAGTCATGTATCTTATTCTTACAACTTACTGATTCTCTTTACTAAGCCAATCTCAAAAAACCAAAGGACAAATGATATCGCTAATAAGTGGATGATGACACATAATGGGGGGTGGGAGGGGTTAGTGTTAGGGTTAGAGTTAGGGTTAGGGAGGGGGGCAAGAATGGAGGAAGGAAGGACTGTATAGAGGGAAAAGAGGGGTGGGAGGGGTGGGAGGGAAGGGAAAAAATAACAGAATGAATCAAACAACATTACCCTCTGTAAATTTATGATTACACAAATGGTATGCCTTTACGCCATGTACAAACAGAGAAACAACATGTATCCCATTTGTTTACAATAAAAAAAAAAAGAGAGAGAAAAAAATTATGGGTGAATATTTTGAACCCAGATGGGTTAGGACCTGCTGTACCTCCTATATGGAAGCATCTCTGCCTGAGGAAGGAGGAACAGGCTGTGATGTCCCTGGCAAGCCTCAAAGGCAGGTCTTGGTCTGTGATATCATTTCGGGGACTTGGAGTCCAGCAGTTATGGGGTCTGTCTCACTGTGAGACTCTTCCCAAATACATTTACAGCACCAACACTGGTATCAGGCAGCAGAGAACCTAAAACCGTGTGATAATAGCAACACTGGCGAGTGAAGAAGCCATGTCAGCCAAAATCCAATTTACAGTATGACTGAATAGTCCAGATGGGAGGGAGGAGGTACCCCTAGGATCGCATGATCTTCTTAGACAGCACCCCTTGCTTGGTTATGTATCCATCATCCTACCGAGGAATCTGCCTCCCAGGTTTATAGAGGAGTGACTCCAAAAGTTAAGGAGGAAGAAGCTTTGATCATGAGAAATACACTGGGAAACCAGCCAAACAAAAGCTAGCGGGAAATAATCCTGGTGGGGGACCTGCAATGAGCCCCCAAGCAGTAACAACTATCACAGTGCCACTTTGTCAAATTTGAGAAATGAGTTAGGTCAAGTGCCTATTGGAACATGATGAGAATGGCAAGAACAGTCAAATCAATTTGATTACTCAGCAAGTGATAGATGATTTTGAAAATCTCCCAACATTTGACTTGCTGGGCCCTACTACCATTTAAATTAAAGACACACCTTCAACTGATGTCTTTTGGTTTCTGTAGTAGGCTTGCAATGCATGCTATTTTTGTTAGCTCCATTTTAGTTTAACTAATAGCAATGATTTTTGCAGCAGAAACTTGATCCTAGCTTACTCAGACGCCCCCAAAACACTATTTTCCCTTAGATTACAGAAACTTTCCACCACTTCCCCTGGTGCCTATGACAGACACAACTTCTTTGATCACAATACTCTTTATTTAAGTGCAGATGTGGCCTCAAACCTTTCACAGGCTAGTGAGGATTCCTCACCAGTTCACACTTATTTTTCTAGCTATGATATTTACTCTCCTTATTTTCTGGTGAAGAGATTTAGGCAAACACTTGACTTTTCAAATATCAAGCAGTAAGAAAGTATCTGAATCAGGGCTAGAAAATTTGCCTTGATTTCTAAAACAACACTTTCACATTTCACTCTTTTCTCCTTTTGAAAAGTCCATGATCTTCGGGGTGGATAGATTAGCCACCTCCACCACAAGGAAACCTGGCAGAGTCCTAAGTCAATGATACTGTGCCTTATAATGGTGGAAGTGTCTAAATCATAGACAAAATTAATTGTGTGCTCTTCCATACTCACAGGAAACCATGGGTATATTCTGTATGTGTTACAGCACATCTCACAGTACACTCAGAAAAATCCGCTTACCTGTGTTTCCTGAATGGACTGTGGGCTGCTTAAAACCTGGGATCACAGCCTACTCACACATCTCAAGCACCTAAGACAGAGTCTGAAATATGTTTGGCATTTATCAATGCTATTTATTTATTGAATTAATATGTGGATATATAAACAGATGACTGAATGACAGTAGAACTAGTTAGAGAAGAGCACTAGATTTAGAACAAACTGTCCTGGATTCTAATTCTAATTCTATTACTAGATGACTGATTTGAGGCAAACCACTATGAAATCAAGAAAGTAACTTAAGACAGGATGTTTTAAAAGTCTTTAGATGCTATAAAGTACATGTGGAATTATTATTATTCATTTCCTTATCCAAGTCATGATCAGTGATAACCATATCCATAGTTTAAGACAAAAGTCAAAAGCCTACTCAGGTGACTGAACAAGAGGATTGCAAGTTTGAGGCCAGTCTGAGCATAGTGAGACCCTCTCTCAAAATAAAAACCAAAAGGATTGGTAATGGTGCTCAGTGTTAGAGCAGCTCTGGGTTCAATTCTCAGTACTAAAAAAGAGTCAAAACTCAAATGCCAGACAGGATAAGCCAAAACATGTCAAGGGATAAGAAATGTCAATGCATAAGCATAGTGATAAATATAAATACCATGTGTGGGGTGGAAAGGGGTATAGTTTGACCATGATGAGTTAGTGCATGTCTCCACCAAAGAGGGCAGTTGCAGCTGGTTGCTACCTTGTGATTACAAAGCCAGTGTTGCCAGATCTTCTGAGATTCCAAGGAAAATTAGAATGTAGAACAACAACAACAAAAAAAACCCTATAATTAAATGCTGAACAACACTGTACCAGTCATTCTTGGAGTAAAAGTCATGTGCTTGCAAACTCTGAAGTCCATGTTGGCAACTCAGTAAGATTGGGCAGGACCCTCACAATGACCCCTTGGAGAAAATCCATCTGGGGTAAAACCTAACAGGAGTGGGAAAAGGAGATGGAATGTGGGATTAGACCTTGTCATTACTAACTGCGTGGACCTGGGTAAATTTACTGATTGTGTTTGATGAAGCAAAGTTCTTTACTGCCCCCGCTCCCAAGAGCTTTAAAATGTACTCTGAAGTTCAAAAGAGATAATGCATGAAAGAATGTGTTGAATCTGTGATCATATTCAAAACACAAGATGGTATCAACATTACTCAGGACAGTGGCTGAGACTCAAGTGTTGATAAAGAAGTGAGTAAATAAACTGAGCAAATGCCTGACTGGAGATCTTGAATAACATACTCATCCTAAGGGACAATGAGTAAAGTTTGGGCTCTTCGTGTTGAGTAAGGACTGTTTAGCCTCCATGTTACAAATGACAAAGGTGAAGCAAAAATAAGACTAAATTGTTGAAGGTCACATAGCAAGGAAAGCCAGAATCTAAACTGACAGTCTGCAACATTAAGTATGACCTGCTTTTGTCCCTGTGAGTACTGTGGCCATTCTTTTAAGCACTAGAATTTCTGGGGTGGAGGGGAATACCTAGGTCTTTTTGGAACGGTTTGTGATAATGGTTTAAAATAATATAGATTAATTAACAGGCCGCATTTTAAACAAACACTAAGAAGCCCCTACAAATAATACATTAATGATGAAGTACTTCGTGCAGTTTTGGACACTCTGGAGTCAGAAAGAACTCAGCAAATTAGTTTTAAAAGGAAAGCAACATTAGGAGGCTAGATGGTTTAATTAATGAGAAGATAAGATAAATTAACATGTGTACTTATTTGGCTAAGTGTGTGTGTGTGTGTGCATATGCACATGTGTGGCAAATAAGTACTACATTTTATGGTAATAAGGAATAATTGTGAAAATTATGTTGGACAAACTGTACTGAAATCCCTTTCTTCAGTCATTCTGATTATGATAATCAGTAAGGAGCCACTGGAAGTAGTAGGAACCTTAACCAGAACTTAGAAAAATTGGAAAAAATTATGAAATTATCCATTTTGTTGTTAAATCATAAAGACAAATCTAAAATCCACCCCTCTTCTCCTAAAAACAAAATAAGAAGGGCTGAGAGATGTTCTGTAATTGAACTTCACTTAAAAAGTTAGAAAATGTCCATGTTTCACACAGGACCCTTTTGATTCCAAGAGGTCAAATCTAGCAAGGTAGCAAATGACCATAAGACAGTATGAGGAGTTGGGCAGATGAACAATGGAGAGCTGGGGAATGGAATTGCTCACGGCATTAATGTTTGTCATAGGAATCTTTATATAACTCAGATACTTTGTGTTTTACTTAAAAATTTAGTCCATGCAACATTTTGAGGAGCTTTAAAAGGTGTGTGTGTGTGTGTGTGTGTGTATGTGTAACTTGGTACCCTGAATTCCTGTTGTCATGTTAATTAAAAAATGTGTTACCTTCTCTTAGCAAGTACTAACATATTAATTAACTTTGAGAAGACTGTAAGCAGTTTACTCACTGGAAGGTGTTAACAGTCTACAAGTCCCTACTCCTACTCATTCAGAAGAGAAGGAGGCACTAGTATTTAGACAGAAAATGATCTAATTACTTTGTTCAAAGTTCTGAAGAATTTCCTATCCAGAGATGGAAGATTTCTGGTAACTCTTCTAATGGTGGATAGGAATTCTTTCAAATCAAAAACAAACAAATAAACAAACAAAAACAAAAAGCCATGGATTTATTGGAATTGAATGATGTTCTGAGAAGTAGACACCTACAGAGCCCAAGGAAGATTTCCTCTTGTGTGCAGATTATGGAAAGGACAAGAAGTCCCAGGAATTGGACAAAAAAAAAAAAAAAAAAAAAGAAGGGAGTGAGGGAAGGTGAAGATGTTAGGATAAAGACTAAGGGGACAGTGTGCTTCCAGGAGGGAAGAATGTGAAAAGGAAGTTGAAGGCCCAGGAGGCAGAGGAGGAATGAGGCAGTCAGGAGACACAGAACAGGTTTCTGTGTCTGCATTCAGACCATCTTTAATACAAACATTTCCACCTGCTGCAAGTAAACCTACTGCTAAAAATTCTTTTTTAAGTAATGCATCAACGGGAAGCTTCAAATGCTTTAGGTTAGGTCTGCATGATAGATATAGACTCATACTCAGAAATATTAAATATTTCTCCTATTATAATGTTTTCATAAGACTATAACTTCATAGAGTAGTGGAATATTAGACACATTGTAATAGTTAGAAATCTTTCAAACCATGCATTATCAAAGCTAACCATAGTGATGTTTTCCTTAACTAAGAATTCAGTTAGTTGAACCATGTCCTAGAAAACTTAGGATGCATCAAACATGACTGAATGAAAACTACTATTCTCAGTTGGATGTGTTTGGTTTTAAGGAACAAGAGAATATCAACACTGCTTCTTTGAATATGCTAAACTGTATCATAGCCAAAGAGAAACAGGGTTGAGTTGAGTGCAGATCTACCAACATTTGTGGACACTAGTTATAATCTGGGCACAGGGACAAAATTTCAGTACTGTGATTCACCAATTGACTAGAGGCATGCTCAGTACCAGCCTAGTACCTGTGAATTCTGAATTGTGTTTCTGGTTCAAGCAAACACTTATCAGGTAGAAGACATAAACTCTGAGAGTTTCAACCCATGATAGACCTAAATGGATGTAACTCTATACACCTGCAATAATAATATTAGCTAATTCTTGATGTCTTGCTGAGGACAGGGTACTGTTCTGAGTAACCCATAAGCGTTCTACTCTTGATTCCCACTTTCTGGAACACAGAGCAGCTAAATCACTTTCCCAAAGTACAGCTAGAAAGTGGCAGTGCCAGAATTTGAATTCACACAGTTCTTTGCTTTTCTAACTATTTTTAATCATTGTTTTTTACTGTCTCCATCATTACTATGCCTTGTCTGCAAATCAATAAGAACTACATGAGGGCATAAGAAACACTATGAGGGTAATGTTTAAAAACTGTGGAAGTACACTAAAAACACAAAATAATAATATCTGCTAATGATTAATATTGAGATTTCATCATGTATCCAGCATAATAAGAAGAAAGAACTTGACTTGAAACTAAAGAAAATGAGGAGAAAGGGAGACAAAAAGTCAAATAACCAAATGTGAGGACACACAAAATGTAAAATCCCTCTTTTGTGCCTGGATTGAAAAATCTCCCTATAAATTCACTCAGTGCCTCCTGAGAGGAAACAATGGATTTCAGGCAGAAATTATGAAATCCCAAGGAGAGTCATTATCAGCATGAAGACAGCTGTGATATAGCATCCTTGATCATCCACATTCAAGGCTCAAACTCAGGGGGAAGGTAGAGGTCCCTGTGTTAAAATAAAGCAATCATTTCCAGCTTCATTAAGGAAAATATCATGGCATTATTAATCTACAGCCAAAGTCCCACATGCTATGGAAATACTAGTGAATCTTGCTTTGGGGAGCTGTTATTGATAGCAAATACTTATAAATAAGGCATATATAATGTTTTAATCATATATGATTTAACCATATTCACTGCATAGGTTTACTTTTGTCACTGGAAAACCTTGAATTACCTCATGACAACTGCTAAGCATCCTCAATAATACTTCTTTCCTAAATTGCAACTTGAGGACAAATAAATTGAGTAACTGAAAATACACAGATATAAATTTTCTTTTTTGGCAAAATGTTTTAAATGCCCTCCAGGCAGGCTGTTTGCATATCTCTCTCCCTCCCTTCCTCCCTCTCTCTTTCTCTCTCTCTCTCTCTCTCTTTCTCTCTTTCTTTCTCTCTTTCTCTCTCTCTCTCTCTCTCTCTCTCTCTCTCTCTCTCTCTCTCTCTCTCTCTCTCTCTCTCTCTCTCTCTCTCTGTCACACACACACACACACAAGCTGACCATGATGATTTGGATAAGAAAGCTGGCATGAGCTATGAGAATGAGGACTTCTGTAATCTCACCAACATAGAAGAATGTCAGGTGGATAGTACTGCCACAATTAAATTATGGTTTTAGGAAGATACGGATGAATTGACAAGAAGAATTAATATAACTTTTAAAAATTCTGCATTTTGTGTATTTAATGTATTTATAAGTAATTATTTATGTCCTCATTTGCAGTCTGTTCTCCCCAGATGAGCAAGGATTGCATTGATCATATTCCTGGGTGTCTTTCCAGCATTTACTAGATAGACTACATCAGGCACTCAATAAATACTTGAATAAGTGATGAATAATTAACCATTGTACAACAATGGGTCTCTCCTCTCCGTGACTTGGCTTCCAGATTGAGAACTAAGTTTCAGGATCAAAGTGAGACATGGGGAGATTCCTCCTTGCTAGCTTTTCTTTGACCATTGTCTTGAATTTCTATCTAGAGACCTGAAAAACTTCAGTGTCAAAGCTGTTGAATCTGATCTATTCAAAATTCAAATGCACCCGAGAAAGGGCCCTTCTTTTGTCTCTGCAACCTGTTTTGCATCATGTGAATTATGTTGCATGTGTTCTTTCCTTGACTATTTCTAAATAGTGTGGTACATTACTAGCCACTAGCCTACTGAATGACAATTGTGGTTCTTGGCTTTTTGTGTGTGTGTCTCTGTGTGTATGTGTGTCTTTAAATCGTCAACTTACCAAAGTAGATTAGATTTCTTTCTATCTATACTAAATGAAAGCATTTGGTCACTTGGGCATATTTTGTGCATCTACTGAATACTATTTTATTTTAAATTTTTATTTTTATTTCTTAAGTTAGGAAGGTAGAAAAATGAAATGTTCTTAAGAAGTTAATCTAACAAATATCTCTAAAGTACTTTGATTAATTCCGTCATAGATATTGAGATATTGAGGTGCCCTTTTGGGTCAGAAAGTCCAAGATCCATTTTCTCAACAACAAATCTCATTGATTAGCATTCCTTTTCTTCTCCTTCCTTGGCAAGTTTAATGGAATTGACTATGGTATCACGATCCCAGTCAACATGTCTGAAAATGATGACTTTTCCAAACAGAGGGATGGGGCATCTTCTGGAAATGTCCTGTGGGGTTATCACCTACTGTGTATGGACATCTTACATTACCCCAGACTGATTTCTTCCCTGTCCAGACCACCTTACCCCACACCCACCCCTTGCTCTGCAGACACACGCAGTCTTAAGGACAATAAACTTAGTAACAAAGCACTGATAGCACATCCCCATTTAAGCTATACACATCCCCATTTAAGCTAACAGCCTTACTATGCGCTCTACCCCCGAGTATGCTGTTTTAATTAGGAAGATGGATTTGGGAGTTTATATGTTCTGTTGTGCTATAATTCCTGCCTTTACAGTAATTTTCTCCTGCTTTTCACACTATAATGTGCCATAAATCCTAGTTAGGCTGTTTCACTGGCCTGTTGCTAGTCAGAGTCAATATTTCAGGCCTTTTGTTGCCATGGCAACCTTCTGCTGTACGCCCGTTCACTGGAATATGATACAGTCTCCTGGGGAAATTGCTATGAACTTGATCATCGCATGGATTTAGGCCCCCTGATGCACCAATTTTGCCCCATCTCTTTCTACCACCCACTGACTTCTCTCTGTCCCCACTTCATGTGTTTGTGTGTGTGTGTGTGTGTGTGTGTGTGTGTGCACGTGCGCGTGTGTGCACACATGTGCACCTGCCTACACACGTCCATGCCTTGCCAAGGCAGATGCGTGAAAGAATAAGAGAGCGAACTATAGGAAGTGACATCCTTTGTCCGTCCCTTTTGAAAGGGTGAGCCTGAAAGATGGTAAACTTAAGACTCTTCAAGCCTAAACAAACCAGGCACACATCTTTCAGCTCTGTTCTGTCTTCACCCTTTGTTCTTGGCTCCTATTTTCTTCCTATACTTCATTCCCATAAGCCCTTCATACATTTTTAAATCACAGTGCGTTTCTTTCCAAATTTAATCACAGCGTGTGCTCCTAGTTTAAATCTATTGTCCCTTACCTTTCATTAGAGAAACTCAAAACCTAACTGCCTTTTATATTCCCAAAACGTCTTCCTGATGTCTGTTTACCATCAACCACCTCTTATCTTCACAGTCTTCCCTGGATGTGAAGTAGTGGGGAAAAACATATACCTACTATCCAATAGCTCTGGGCAAGTTATTTAGTCCCTCTGTGACTCATTTTCCTACTCTATAAAGTAGAAATAATATTATCTATTTCCAAAGGTCATTGTATAACTTAAATCAAATGGAAACAATGGTTTTGAAGAACTATTGTAAAGTAAAGCCCCTAAAACATTGAAATTACTATTTTATTTATTTTATTTATTTATTTTTTTTACAATACTAGGGATTGAACTCATGGGTGCTTTACCACTGAGCTATATCCCTAGTCCTTTTTATTTAATATTTTGCAACAAGTCTAAGTAAATTACTGAGGGTCTCACTAAGTTTTGGGGGCTGACCTCAAATTTGCATTCCTCCTGCTATGAACTCCCATGTCATTGTGATTACAGGTGTGCACCACTGTTCCTGGCTTTTAAAGTATTTTAAATAAACCTATGAGATTCTGTTCTTAAAGCAGTACTTTTCCAACAAAAGTTCAAGAGTCCAGTAATGGAAGATAATTGTCTGCAATAAGATTTGAATAAAATTGAGGACATGACAGCAAAAGAAGAATTTCATCTTCTATCTACCCACAATGTCCTCCAGTTTCAGCTTTGAGGCACAACAAGTACTCTCTAGCACGTGGTACCACCTTGAATTTCACACATTTTATACCTGGGGCAATTCTCAGAATCCCTCCTCAATATCAACCATATGCAGGGGTCAAAGTTATTCTAGAATGGAGACTGACTTTTAAAACACTGGGTCTTCTCCCACAGCCTTAGACAGTCAAGCATGGTTAGATCAAGTAGAGACTCTTCAGTTTTCCTCTTATGGTTTGGATCTGAGGTGTTCTCCCAAAGGTCCTGTTAAAGCAGGAATATTCAGAGGTGGAATGATTAGATTATGAAAGTAGTAACCTAATTAGTCCATCCTAGTTTGAATGGACTGACCTGGGTGTTCAATATAGGCAGGTGGGGTATTGCTGCAGGAAGTAGGTCACTGGAATTGTGCCCTGAGACCCCTTCCACTACATTCTTGCTGCCATGAGCTGTGTAGCTTTGTTCTGCTGGACCTTTCTGCTTTGATGGGCTTCCTCAACTTGGGCCCAGAGCAAAGCAGCTGGCCATCTGTAGACTGAGACTTTTGAAACCATGAGCCCAAATAAACTTTTCCTTCTATAAGTTGTTCTTGTCAGATATTTTTGTCACACAAAAGCTGACTAAAACACATTCTCTCCATGCAACGAGAACATGGATCATGGTGTCCATCTGCTACACTGCATTCCAGTTACAGTGGCTACTTTTGGAATAGTCACCAAAAGAGGGAGTGACAGGGATTGACATAATCCACAGACTCACGTCCCAATGGGGTTGGGGGCTCTGCTCTCCCACTCTTAAGCTTCCAACCAGTCAAATGACAATTTCCCAAACCTTACACCTTTCTCCTACATCCAGTCTTTGAAGATTTCCTTTATAATATAATTATCCTTATATTTGGGAGAGGCACATCCTCATTCTTAGCCAAAGATGAAGGTGACCTGTACTGGTGTCTATTCACACATCTGTCATTCATTGGAAGTGCCTTTGGATAACTTCTTTTGACTTTTCTGGGTCCCAGGTCCCTAGTATCCAAACAGAGGGCAAGTTTGGAAAAAGAATAGCTTCCTGTGACTCTTCTGAATCCTACAACCTATTGTTTTCCAACTAATTCCCACAGACTTCGTCCTTTGAACCTACCAAATCAAGCATCTAACAAATAATCTCTTTTCTGATATCCAACTCTCCAAAAGTTTCCAAACCATAGGCTCCTACATCCTGCATTTTTCTTCACAGGTATTGTTAAATAATTACTTTCATGTTATTTATGAAATATTAATTAGCAAATTTATTCAGTTTATTAAATTAGTTCTCTGGATGTCTTTCTGTGTAGAAAGTCTCATGATGTTCTGAGTTTATCTTGCTCACAACTCTATCAGCAACTCCTTGCATGGTACATGGAACAGAGTAGGCATTCAACTGACAATTGCCTTGTAAGTGACCAGATGGATGGATTATGAATAGATGAATGGATGATGGATAGTTGGATGGATGGATGGCTATTCAAGACTATGCTGACAATTCATTTACTGTGAATTTTTACTTTCAAATAATGGCAAATAGCCAATGTATTTATACAAAACTAGTTGAGATATTTCTACCAAATACTCCATCTCACTAATTAAGGGAGATGAGAGAAATTTCTTCCTGGGTCTGCTATAAGATGACATGTACATCTAAGAACTACAATCTAATTGATATTACTTATGCTAATTCATACAATTAAATACGACTCTTCTCAAAATCATTACAGTCTCTTAGACAATATATTACATGCAGTTTTGGGTCCCAATTATGTGATTTTTACAGCAAGAAAATAAGTTGTTGATTACCTTTCAGGAGTTAGAAAGATGGATTTCTGCAATGAATATGCATATGCTGTGCACATTTCTTAGTTTAAAAAATCACTTGACATAGTACTTGTTGTAGAGTTAGCAAGTTTATCTGTTGAATAAGTGAGAAAATTAGTGAATGAAAAAAACGACCTGCATCACTTTAGACAGGCCCCTGCATGTTTCTGTGTATGGAAAAGTAGCAGGTCCCCTGTATTGCTGCTATCAAGACCAGGTGAGCAAACAGTATAATAAAATGCACTTGCAGGCCAAGAGGACTGCAGAAATGTTCACCATTAGAAAAGGAGCAGATGCTATTCCTCTCCAAGAAAAGAGGAGTTTCTCTAAGAAATGGTAACTTACCTCTCTGTCAGTGCTTCTCAAAGTACCATGCATGTGCACATCATCTGGGAAACTTGTCAAACCACAGATTTGTGGGTCATATACCAGAGATTCTGAGACAGTAAGTGTGGGGTGGGACTGCATTTCCCATGTGTTCCCAGGTAAGCAGATGCTGCCTGTTCAGGAACCATACTTTGATTACCACTGTTCTAAATTTAGAGTGGCAAACAGAACTGCTTCCAGGAGCTAGAGAGCTAACATAAATATATAATTCAGATCAAGGGTAAACAATGAGTAAGGCTTACAAGAATCCTTCCTTCCTTAAAGTCATTCAAGTCCAAGATATATTTCAAGATAGTTTACTAAACAAACAACAGTTCAGTGGGTAGGATTTGGCCAATAAGTAATATTCCTGAACCATGCAGTGAGTTTGTGAAGAGATTAGACTGGACACTGCTCCCCTAGATACCTGCTCACTCTGCCTGTGTGTTCCTGGACCAAACCAATATTTGAAAATTTTAAGCAGGACATTGTAAATGGTTCAGTCTATATAATCCAGTGGGTCACTCAAGTGTTCTGTTTACACAAGTGTATTCAGTAACTGTCTAGCTCATAAATTGGAAACACAGGGAATATAGAAAGAATGTAAGAGTGTGCCTATGTAAATATAACCAGGTTTAATATAGTCACTTTCAATCTTCAAAGTGTTTTGAGGTTTAAAGAAGATCAGAAGCTCTTATAGTTCCATGATTCTCTTCTTTGTAACAAATACCAAAAGATAATTGATATGGCAAACTCAGATACAGAAAACACATCTAGTATGATGAACCCATCCGAGCTTTAAGTACGATCATGACAAATGTTTTGCTAAGGTCGAAATCACAAAGAGGGGGCTGGTGTTGTGTGGATCAGTGGTAGAGAGCTCGCCTAGAATGTATGAGGCACTGGGTTCAATTGTCAGCACCACATAAAAATAAAATAAAGGTATTGTGTACACCAACAACTAATATATATATAAAGAGGAATGAATTCTAAAAAGAAAAAGAATCAAAAAATGACCCAGATTCATGCTCATCTTTTTCTATTAGAAATGTAGTTCATTAGAAATACAGAATAGATTTTGAAAATCATTTTGTTTGAGTCCCAGTTCTTAGCTAGTAAGTTAGTTAAACTTTCTGAGATAGTTTCCCATCTATGCAATGGAAAGAATTATACTTATTGCAAAGACTGTTGCAAGATTAAATTAAGTAAACCAGTGTAGGATATCAAACCAGGCAGAGTGACCTGTTGTCCTATCTACTAGGGAGGCTGAGACTGGAAAATCATGAGTTTGAGTCCATACTGGGCAACTTAGCTAGATACCACTTGGCAGATTGCTATCTAAAATGTTATTTTAGATTCCACAGATGTAAGAAAATACAGCAATAGTCAGATATGTTCCTAGGTAGCCTTTTCTGAGACTGTTCAGGTATACTGACCTTCCTTCTCTGAAAAACCATGGCCTACCATGTATGAACCCCATAACCTAAGCCCTTATAAGATTTTTAAAGGGGATTACTGACTTGAAGAGCATCTCCATGGAATCTCAGACTGTGATCTCACTTACAAATAGAATCTTTGCTGATACAACTAGTTAAGATTAAGTCATACTGGATTAGGGTGAACCCTAAATAGAATGACTGGTGTCTCTAAGACCTGGCAAATGTACACACATACATACAAATGAGGAAGAAGTCTGGGATCCACAGAGACAGAGATTTAACTTGATGCTGCTGCAAACCAAAGAACACCAAGAATAAATGGCAACTCTCAGAAGCTAGGAAGAGTCAAGGAAGAATGCTCCACTAGAGCATTCAGAGGGAGTATAATAGAGTGAGCACCTTGGTTTTGGACTCCTACTCTATGAACTATGGGAAATTCAATTTCTATTGTTTTAAACCACCATTTTCCCTGCAATCTGTCACAGCATCCCTAGCCAACTAATGTAAGTGATTATATTATAAACTTAGGTGCATACCCCATAGCACTGATTCTCAAAGAATAGATTCTCAATAAATACTTGCCTCATGCATTACTATAGTTCTTGAGTTTATACTGATTCACATTATTCTAATAGTTCAGATGATTGCTCCCCACCATGCCCTTTGGACTCCCAAAGACAAAAACCATGCCTCATTAGTCTCCTATATTTTCAATATCTGACCCAGTAGTACATATTTGATCAATGTTCAATAAATGAATATCAATTTCACTATATACACTATATAATAAAGTACAAAAACATCTTGAACTTTTTAAAACTCTTTTACTTTCAGTTAGGGAAAGAAGACTGCCTTCCAAATGGACCACATAACAATGTGAGTATCTCTGGCAAAGTGTGGTAAAAATATTGTCGGCATAATATAATGAAATATTTTTCAGTGCTGAAGTGTTGGGAACTATGAAGCAGACCAGGAAACTTAAAATCCCAGGAGAATGAATATTATGAGGAAGACATATTTGTATCCAACTGAAGAGTCAGGTTTTATTTGGGTTTAAGGAACATAATAAGTTCATGAGATAAACTCTGCAGACTACAGAGACTCTTCATGGGACCAGTACACTTGAATGTGGAGAAATTTTAGAAAGCATAATTGCTTCTAAAAATTTGGAAGATCCATATACATTATGGTATTCTGAGAAGAATGGGCTTTTTAGGAACATAGTTTATGAAATCAAGTCAGAGTTGAATTCTTTAAGGATTGAAAAAAACCCAGATTTGATGTCTAAAGTCTTGACCACCTCAGTCCCTCCATCACACACTTCTTTTTAACTTTAAAGGACAGTTGCATTATCTAAATGGACAGAGATTGAGAACAGGCAAAAAGCCAAGAGTTTTGCTAAGAACATGATTGTCAAGACTCTAGGGATTTTGAAAAAGTCTTACACTTTCCTCTGGTTCAGGTTTTCCATTGGTAAAACAAGTGAACATCTTCCATCTGTTGCACTTAGATGTGCAGAGTATTGATAACTTAGTTTTTCTAGGTCATCCTTAGATCAAAGTCATGGTTTGAGTTCTGTGGTTTTCACTTTTGAAACAATTCCTTCCTGTCCTCTTCTTTTGCTGTGCATATTGAGAAAAACTTCCTGATAGGATATTCTAAGAAGACACCAGCTCTGCACAGGTGATTTTAAAACAGAGTTTGTAGTCTGGCACTGGAAATTTCACAAGACACCAACCTGGTTTTACTTACTGGAGGTGCATGCAACATGAACACCTACAGCACTGCTTGAACCCTTCTCAAGAAATGATGCTTGTCTCCACTCATTTAAGATTGGAAGGGGAAGGGAAAGGATGGCAAAAATATATAGTTCACAGAGTGCTCTTGAGATTGAGCTTCTTGTCATTTTAACTTCCCTGTTTGATACATGATGGAAGTTGATGGATTCAGTTGATGCAAAGGAAAAGAAGAAAATGTTATATATAAGTTCAGGGTCCTTATTCAAGACTGTGTCTATAAAGTGAAATGTGACTGGTAAGTCAGACTGCTGACCTGCTAACCAGGCACAGAACCTCATTAAGCAAAAGATACTTGAAATGCTGTCTCAACACTTCATTTAGATTCTATGTAAATCCACAATTTGATTGACCCAGCTATCAGCCAGTGACTTTTAGCTAAAGATTTTCTGCCTGTTGTCAATCTGCATTCCTAGAAGACATGAAAGTGCAGGCCCTAATCACTCATAGATTGCAAAACTTGATATATGCGGTATTCTCTCCCCACACTCTCTCCTGGTCAACCCTTCCTTCATGCCAGGAATGAACTCCAGTATTTAAGCCAAATTCATAGATTCTGGACTTTGATCACTTATCTCTTCCTTAAATTAAGAAGGTCATTGTTTTGTGATTATGTCCAGGTACTAGACATACCTTAAGATTGTTCCTTTTTCAGCTGGAGGTTGTTTAGCTTTATATTAAATTACCTGATATGTAGAAACTGAACCAGGAAGCTTAGGATAAACATGAGCAAAGCTCTGTCAAGAAAGAAATATGCAAGTCTCAAAAGATTACTAACCATTATAGTTGATTTGTTCATTAAAGTGTTCATTAATTCAACAAAAATATATTGATCACCAACAAGGATGATTAAGTCATGGTACCAACAATCCTGCAATTTAAAATCAGGCAGCCCAGTAAGGCAGACATTAAAGATGAAGCAGATAGAAGACAGTACAAGGGTGTAATGGGGGGAATGGTCCATTTGGGTGCAGAGAGAAGCTCTGTGAGCTTTTTTTTTTTTTTTTTAATCACGAGACTACTTAACTGAAGAACTATGTAGATTTGAGAAAAGAAAAAATATGTCAAGAAGGAAGCAAATATCCCTCTTTCCAAACTCCCCTATTTTAAATTATGCTCTGTCCCAGTAGCATTTACCTATTACGTTCTGAGACAGCTGCCTCTGGCCTTCCTAACAGCTCCCTCCCCAAAGAGACCCAGCTATCTTTTCCTTTTGCATTATACTAGAAGATCAGAAAATGGATTTCTATTTAATTCCCTGAAGGCAGGATTCTCCTCCTTTAGTGGGGAAAAAAAAAGTTTAGTAAGTAGTGCATTGACCAATAGGCCATGTTTGAAAAGTGACTATTTTCCCTTCAAGATTTTCTCTAGTAGGTTAGATAGCTAGTGTTTGAAAACAAGCAGAGATAAAAAATTAATAATACTCTTCCCTGTGACATTAATGATTACTATTGATGTTTTGTTTATATAAATCACATGAATAAAGTGAAAGGGTAAGCACAGTACAGACTCAACTGGTTTAACATAAACAAGCAAATGAACTGTCACCCTCTTAGGAGGGATTCTCCTGGCTTCTTCCTCTTTATGTATTTATATGTCTGTCATCTAATATCCTTTCTTCCTCATCTCTTCCTGTGCTCAGACTTCAGAAATGGTTCCCAAGCAAAGCAGCATAGTCATTCAAGGAACTTTCCAAAACACAAGGGCCAGGGCCCACTCAGGACATATTAAATCAGAATCACAGTCTTTTAAAAGTGATTCCTGCCTGCACTTAATTCTGATAAGCAAAAATGAAAATGTTTGCCATACCCCAAATTAGGGGTCTAGCTGGGTGTAGTGGTACATGCCTGTAATCCCAGCAATTCAGGAGGCTAAAGCAGGAGAATTCCAAGTATGAGGCTAGCCTCAGCAATTTAGTGAAACCCTGTCTCAAAAAAAAAAAAAAAAAAAAAAATTAAAAAGACCTGGGAATGTGGCCCAATGGTTAAGTGCCCCTAGGTTCAATCCCCAGTACAAAAAAAAAAAAAAAAAAATTATTCAAAATTAAGGGTCTACAGGCACATTCATAAAAATAAATATATTCCATATCAGTAAACATACATACCTTTCATAGATATTTGCAATTTTAGGTAAACACATTAGGAAATACAACATATATTATGGACATATCATCCCTACTATGTTTATATACAAATATCACATTACAGACCTTTTTCCTTTTTTGTTTTTATCAATATTAAAATTATTAATATGGTTTTAAATAATGGATTATGGGAGAAATATCTATGATATAATAAAATCAACTATTATAATACATGTCAGTATGTACATGTCTACATATATGTATCACACCTTTTTTTATTTTTAAACACATACACGACATATAACATCCTTCCCCAGACAGCTGCAAATGTTTATTGACAGTGTATCAAATTCAGAAACACCTTGAAAGGATAGGTGTTCTTTTGCCTTCCTGAAGATAATTCAAGGGAAAATGCTGCTGCCTGTGGAATCATGCCCTCTGTATCCAAAGCAAGGCAGAAGTTGTAAAGTGTTTTGGCTCATGGCACTTTGTTATAATCTGATGAAAACTACGAATACCACCCAACACTTTATGGGACCTCTTGGGCCATGCAGAAGTCAGGTCATGGATCCCCAGTTAGAACTCTTTTAGAAATGTAGAGATCTCTCTCAGAAGGGAGAATATTTTAATATCTTCCCTGTTGGTTGCCACAGCAATTACCATGGTGCTTCACACAGAATGGTTATTCAAAAGATGCTGTTAACTGGCTCCCTTTGTGGGTGTTCAATAGTGAGTAGAGTAAGGTGAAGCTGAGGCTAAAGTTAAATTCTGCAATAAACACTAACAAGAACAGGTGAATTTATGGCATCCGCTAAAATGGCTAGACACTGAGGCATCAGGAAGAATGTGGGTCAGACATCACTGCATTTACATTCCAGCTGAGCTGTTTGCCAGGTAAGTGAACTTGGTTGAGCAAGTCTGTCAGTTATCATCCTTGAATCTCAGGCTTCATAAATAAAATAGAAATCATACAAATGTATAGATTTTGCATTGAATATTAAATGCAGAGTGATTTAAAATCCTGACTCTATGTTAAAATCTCCTGGGATACTCCTTAAAATACCAATATTTATAAATACTAATGTTTATATTTTCAAAACTATCAATGCCAAGTTCTGTCTCCTTTTTCCAGAGGTTCTGAGTTAATCCTGGTGTGGGTCCAGCTTGACAAGCACTCCAGGTTAAGAACCACTGAGATAACTAATGTATGTGAATACATCAACTTAATATTTGGGTAGAAATAGTCCTTTAACAAATATTATCTTGAGAATGCCTGGGTAAGAACCTGACTCATTGCTAGCTGCATGACCTAGAGCAAATTCTTTCAGCTCTCAGGACTTCACTGTCTAGATCTGAAAAATTGAGATAATAAGTATGCTAGGTATTGTCATGAGAAATAAGAGACAATCCATGCAAATTGCTTACTATGGTGGTATGTGCTCTATACACAGTAAATGTTAGCTGTTATTATCACTGTCATTATCATTATTTCCACTTCCTGCTGACCTCGGAACCATGCTCAGTGACATGGGTGTCCACCATACATCTTAATTGAATAATATGTGAATATAAATGGTTATGTCTTTCAACACAATTTTTTAATTACATCATCTATTATTTTTAGATTTCTCTACATCACACAAAATATAAATCATACCTGATATTATTACTGTTTATTTTTGCAAAACACCCTTATCTAAATTAAGTCCTGATAGCTTAACTCAATCCACTATTTTTTTTTTTTTTGGTAGTTCTGGGGATTGAACCAGTGACCTTCCACACACTAGGCAAAGTATTCTACCACTGAGCTACATCCCATCCCTGAATTCCCTAATTTTTGGTAAAAATTTATGATTTCTAGCTTACTCTACTTCTTCATAATTATTATACAAAAGTAGAAGAATTCAGTCAATGTGTATATTGAAAAATTCCAGTAATACTCTTTTATCTAGGTCAACTTTATTTGCTGACTTGTATACAATAAATATTCCAAATTTTAACTGTTGTTTTAATCAATATATGCTTTTTAAAGTCCTTTTTTAACCTCTTAATAGTCTATTATATTTATTTTTCTTTAAAGTAGTCTTTTTATAAAGAATTCAATATTACCAAATCCATTATACACATAATAACATTTATGGGGGGAGGTGATATATTTTAACTCTGCCATCTCTTTAACCTGTAGTAATATGAAAGGCTTTCCATTTCACTGCAATTGTTTCTTCCTGTAAATAGCAAGTGGAATACATTACTTTGATTTCGTGCCCTTCCCATTTCTGAGACAGAGCCTTCTGTATGTGCTCTTGCTCTCTATGTTATTCTCTCTCAGAGTATATTAATTTGCTCTGCTGAACTTACAATTTCTATCTGGATACACCAGCATCCTTACACCATCTACCATCCGCCTGGAATGACAATTATCAAGCATATTTCTCATTACTTAATTTATGGCAAAACTATCTACTGAATACTAAAGAAATTCCCCTCTCTAGGAGGGAATATAGGATATGCATTTTTAAGCCCTTTCCTCTAAATAAAAAGCCAGCCTCTATCTTAAAAAAATACTGGAATTCTGAGCTAGACAGATGTATTATGATATAGTTGAAAAAGAGAACCAGCATATGTGATCACTTTGTAGAAACCAATGCAATTTCATGGCAAGTTATTAGACATGACCGATGTGATAATGGAGAAGATTTGGATCTGTGTAATTTTCATTAACTTTTTCTGGTGCCAAACCTCAATGTCCTCCTATCAAAAAATAATATCAGAGACTGCCTACATGTTCGTGTTTGGACATCCTATTATAGATAGTTTGATTTTCACCCCAATTCCTTCCAAATTGCAAACATAGCACACATTTTGGTTTTATAATATATATAGCATCCCTCAAAGGCACTAACTACACATGTCTATAGTTTGTTATATAAGACTACTTGTAGAATGCTTTACCATTTTCAGGTTACTTTTGAAAATATTATTTTACTTAAGATTCACATCTATGCCACAGGTAAAACAGGGTGGAAATCATCAACTTAACTTCATTTTACATCTCCAGCCCTTTTTATGTTTTTATTTTGAGACAGGGTCTTGCTAACTTGTCCAGGCCGACCTCAAACTTGAAATCCTCCTGCCTCAGCCGCTGGAGTCACTGGGATTACACTTGTGCACAACTGTGCAAGGCTAATTTTATTTTAATGATTAGGAAAATGGATTCCTAAAATGTCTAAGTGGCTTACCCAGAGTCCCCACGTAGTTAATGGTGAGATGAGGCTAAAAGTCAATTGATGTGCCTGGAGTTCAGAAATCTTTCTACTTAAAAACATTCCCTCTCAAAATGAATCCTATTGAATCTTCAGGATGCATCTGATGGAAATTTTCCAGGGTCTGAAAAGTTCTAGAGTTCACTATGGAGTAAGATATTAAAATGCTCTAATTATATTTTTTAAATGTAGAACACTTGGGTCCATTTCACTTGCTCAGTTAAACACAGAGTGATTAAATATAATTTTCTATGCATATATTGACTTCATAAATGATATATAGTATCCAAAGGAACTGTCATTGTTTCAAGTAAGCACCACTGTGGTGTGAAGCTTCACCTAGTGCCATTCCAGTATCTGGAGGAAGGGGCCATTTCTTATGAGGTAGGAGAGGAGCCACAAGTTCACTTGCTTTGGGCAACTCTCCCAGTCTTTAAGAGGTAAATCAAGGTTACTGAACCACTGCCTTATTTCTGAATTCCATTTATACAGTTTGAGGAATATGATTCAACTTAGCACTATGGCAGCAGACAGGGATGGGTAGAGTATGGTGTGGGGATAAGCGGAAAAGTGGAAGATAGAAATGATAAGGAAAGATGAAGGAAGAGGAACACGTTACAAGCAGACCTGTTCAGGTGGAGTTTTTAAAAATTGCCCATGTCTGCAATCATATTTCCAAGCTCACTTCAACAGTTTGAGTTGATCAGCCCCCATTCCTTTTCCAGCTAATGAAAATAAACAAATCCAACTCCAAAATACTTCTTGTGCTTTTGCTTCCAAGTACTTTCCGTATACAATTGTTTGAAGCTGACTTTCTCTGGTTCCTTTTTGTAAATCATAGAGAACTTCCATTAATGTAGCATCCTTCAGGGAATTCTCAAGGATAAAACTTAGTGCCTGAACCCTCTGGTGGTCAAGTCTTAGATTAAAGTAACAGGCTTACATAACCTAATGCAAACATATATGATAATGTAACCATTAAGTCAATGAGTCCTTGCTGTGTATAAGGCGTGGGATTCTTACAACATATTCACAATGTAGGTGCTATTATTTTCACAAATAACACACATGGAAAGGAAGGCTTGGGTGACTTGCCAGGAAAGAAAGAGGCATCCAGGCAAGACCCAAACAGGTCTTACTACATACAACTCTGCTCTTGTTCACAGGCTTTGATAGAATTGCTTGCATCCGTGATCCACAATGGAGGAAGAATAAGGGAAGCAAATCATCTTCCACTCAGAGGCTCTGAAAATTTCTTACCACACTTGCTGGCATGAGTACCCCTCTTCCTAAGAAAAGATAATTGCTTGTCCCTCCAGAATTTCTGAGTACCATGCAAATAGATCTAAGAGAGAGGCCTGATGATAGAGGTGATGGATTGGCAGCCCTGGATGGAGAATGAACTTGGATCTGGCACTGAGCTGAGGGCTGAGAGCCTCACTGTCACACTGTCATTAGGGACCACAAAACACCGTTCAGTGATGGACCAGTGCAATCATCTGAAGAACAGTCTTGGGTTCCTACAGAACTCAGAAGATGTCCTGCACACTCAAGGAGTCCCACACAGGCTCAACAGGGCAATCCATGCCCACAAATCATCTATAAATAGTAGCAACAAAATATAAGATACACTTTTTAAAAAGAGTTGCACTAAAAAAAGAATAACCAGTGCAGATGTTGCTGATTCAGACACAACTTAAATTATCACCTAGTGATTCTAACCAAACTCTTAAGCTAGCCAAGTGGGGAAACAGGGGTAGAGAACATTCTAAAATCAAATGTGAAAGGTTAACCAACCAATCAAACAACCAACCAACCAACAATGACAGTAACAAAGGCCAAGAATTACTGAGGGTTTGTCTTATGTCAGGTCTTGTGGCAAGTACTTCACATGCATTATTTTAATCATTCTAAGAATTCTAGTAAGTTTCACTCTTATTAGGCTCATTTTATACTTAAGTAAATGGGCTCAGTGAGATTAAATAATTTGCCAAAAATCACATTTTGTTTAGGTGAACATTTAAATCCAAGAGTGCCAGCCTCTGAAACCTGTTATATAAAAGCCCATGGGTCCTAAATAACTTCGTAATTGCAAAGCCAGATGAAGGTGCTTGCTTTCCAAAAGATGTAGTTCCTCATTGAGAAGCAAAGATAAAACTCAATGTCAACATAGTAATACCTTGTGAATGTCTTTTCATCTCAGCTGAAATAAAATAGTAGACATTCTTTAATCAAATGTCACTTATTTTTTTCCACCTTGTTCTAGTTCACAAGAATAGTACTAAATCTATGATTTAAAGCCAGATTTAGAAAGGATGAAATTAATTTATGGATTATTTTTAAAAACTCAATGTCAAGTTTCTGTAAAGTGTCCAGAGGGTCCTTTTTCTACATTTCCACTGAACCTTAGACATTACCCCATATAGCAAAGCAATGGTCTAGAGTGATGTTTTCCAATATCTGTCTCTTCTCCCCCTTCTGCTTCTCCCCCACCAACACCCACACAGAAAGCCTCTCGAGGGCGAATCATTGATCTTTTCCTGTTTTATACTCCTTTCAAGTAACTCTTAAAAATATGTGAAATGGTTACATGAACCAAATCCAGTGGAAATAAGAGGTGGGGGGTTGGGGAAGAACCTGGCAATTCCTGGTTTGCAAAAATCTCTAAGAAACATTTGCCAGAAGCGATGCTTCAGGTGAAAGACAATCAAGCTTGATTTTGCAGCTAAGAGGATTTCCAGTGTAATGAAATAAAAACACTGACCTAATTTGAACAGCAATGATGATAAATCTACCAAATGTCAATTTAGAGCTGTTACATTATGAAGGGAAGGGAGGGGAATACTCCAATTCAAGTATCATAATATTAATGAAAAGTCTAGGGAAGATATGAATACTAAGAGGAAGCAAATCTATAAGAAGTTAAATTTATCTAGATGGGTTACATTGGGTAATAAAACGAAGTCTGCATTCCAGCCAGCTTCATTCAGAGATGATAAAGCATGGTGCTCGTTCAGGCAATAGCTAAGGGGTGACTGGTTGAAGCAATTTTTCTCCTCTGTGATTTATTACTCAAATGGTCCCTGCATAAACTTTTCTAAATCATGTTGTAGCCAGGACTGAGGAGCTATGAGTATTGTGGATTTGCACTGCTGAACAATACATTTTACATTTTTGGCTACAGAGCAAGTAAACAGACGGAAAAATAGGGAATTTCTTGGAATTTACAAGCTGTGAAAAACAGAAGTTGCCAATTCTGCTTCTTATATGAAAAGAAATGAATGGAAGGCTTTTTAGAGACAAATATTGAGTTTGCCTCCTTGGGACACATGATGGATTCATAGTACAATTACTCCTTTGTTCAGGAGAGAGAGGAGGCTGAGTAGATTTTGAAAATTTGCATGTCCATTTCATCAAAAAGAGGACAGATAAAAATGGGAAGCTTAATGTTCAAAGTAAATGAAAGGCATAGGGGTTTGGATGCCAAGCACACATATGCTCACTTCCACAGCATGGGTCCACCATGTTTCCTGAGGCCCCATGCAGGTATTCTCCTCATCCAATCCTCTTGTCCTCTGAGGTTCAAATTTGAAGTGGAGGACTGGAATGAGGTTTTACTTACACTAGAAATGATAAATTAAGAAACCAGGGACTGAGGATATAGCTCAGTTGGTAGAGTGCTTGCTTACCAAGCACAAGGCCCTGTGTTCAATCCCCAGCACTGCAAAAAAAAAAAAAAAAAAAAAAAAAAAAAAGAGAGAGAGAGAGAGAGAGAGAAACAGAGAGAAAGAAGCCAGTGCCCAAATCCATATAATTGGATTTTATATTTACAAAATTCCAGAAATAGCCAATATTACCAGTATCCCCCTAACCTCATCCTCATCCTCATCCACTTCCACCCCCACACATATCTCTCCTTCTGTCCTTTCTCTTTCAATAAGTAGGAAACAAAAAAAGCACTCTTTTTGGAGTTTGACCTCCTGGTTTAAATTCTCTATTCACATAGGGTGCAGTGGCACATGCCTCTAACCCAGTGCCTTAGGAAGCTGAGGCAGGAGGATTGTAAATTCAAAGCCAGACTCAGCAACAGTGAGGTGCTAAGCAACTCAGTGAGACCTTGTCTCTAAATAAAATACAAAATAGGACTGGAGATGTGGCTCAGTGGTCACATGTCTCTGAGTTCAATCCCTGGTATCCCTGCCACCCCCCTCAAAAAAAAATCTGCATTTAGGATCTCCTATTTACATGAACTATGGAAATTAATCATAAAGTTGAAAATTTAATTTTTCATTTGTAAAGTAGAGCTAGTCTGCTAATTTTATTCATTTTTGATTAGATAAAATAAATATGCAACTTTAAAATATTTAACAGTATAAAATCATGTGCAGGAGGCAACCTATCTAGCCCACCCTTCATCCTGTCCTCGATTCCCTTGGTTCATTTTTTTACAAGAGATAATGACTGCTACCAATATCCTATGTGTATTTTCAGAGATATTCTATGTATGGTCATAAGAAGAAAAGCTTATATTTTATGAGAGCTTACTATGTAGGGACAGTTTGTGTTTTCCCCGTATTTATTTAACTAATCCTCATAAATCAATGACCAGGATTCCATTGCCCTATATTTCATGGGAAGAAACTGAGACTCCAGGTACAAAGAAGGGAAAAAATCAAATTCCCATTTTTCAGTGGGTATTGAGACAGCAAGCTGGGTCCATTTTCAGAGAAAAAGTCAGATAGCTTAAAATGTGCTGAAACTAAGATGATAACCCACTCATCTTTGTTTTTTGTTTGTTTGTTTCTTGTGGTCCTAGGGATGGAACCCAGGACCTTGTGCATGCTAGGCAAGCATTCTTCCACTGAGCTACATCCCCAACCACATAACTAATCCTGTATAAATACTGTTAACTAAATACCAGAGGTTTAGAAGATGCTACTTCTCAGCATGAAACTTTATTAATATCCTTTCAGATAATAATCAGAAGATTCCTGGAAGATAAAACATGAGAAAATATACTGTATTTTTCACAGAAGTGAACGTGAACCCAGAATCATCATGGACAAACAATGGACCAGTTGCCAGCCTACCATTTCATGTAAGGATACATCATTATTTGAATACATTAAATATTATAGGAACCAGGTAGGTTATTTCATTCTGGTTATTTTGTAATTATTTGTTTTTCCTAGACGTGATGAAATTGCTTTACTAAACTAACAGATAAAAACTTTTGAGTACTTAAATAAGGAAGTTACTTTTGACTGAGAATGATGAATTATACATAGATTCCAGGTACAAAAGGAAAAAATCAAATTCCCATTTTTTAGGGGGTAGTGAGAGGGCAAGCAGGGTCCATTTTCAGAGAAAAAGAAGCACAAAAGACAAAGCTTGGCAGGCAGCTAGAGTCCACGCTCTGCAGATGAAGGGCAAAGGCTGGGAAGTGCCAGTTATTCTGATGATAGTGGAGAATTCAAGAGCTTTTAGAGATCATAGAGTTCAGGGTTTCACAGTCTTTCAAGGAATACTGGCCTTTGGAGATATTATGTTCCAAAAACCTCTCATGTTTCAATAAATTTGAGAAATACTACATATCCTACCCCCTTTTGCAAATACATAGAATACATTAGTATATTAACAATTCTGAGGGGTCCTGTTGCCACCCCACACACACACACACATCAAAATGAATAAGACTGATTTTTATTTTCCCAAAACTCTTCCAAACTGATTTCAATAGGAAATATTGTTTTCCTTGAGACACCTGTTAACAGCTACTTGAAACTTGGAGCACAGTTTGGATACATTGATGTAGCTGAGAAGCAGGTGCCAGCAGCACCCCCAGATACATGCATATCCTAGAACCACCTGCCACCGTGTCCAAAGTGGCATATTACCTCTGCCCCACTTTTTCATTAACCTGAAAGAGTTAATAGCTGCCTAAGTTGCCATGATGATCACAGGAGCACAGATTGTGATGCAGCTAATATGTAGGCCTCCTGATCTATGACAATTGCAATGATAGTTCCTTTCACTGTGCCCTTCAGATAAGTTTGTTCTTCCCTTTTCTGGAAAAAACTACTGAATAACTTTGGAGGCTTAGAAGTTCTTACTTCAGAGTGCATCTAGAAATCCTGATGGATTTTCTTTTTAGCTCCACAGCACTCCCATCCATATGCCTGCCTCCTGCTCAGTGGATGTACTTTGTAGATGTGTTTCTACCTGTTTGGTAGAAATGATAATGGAATATGGAAAAGTACACAGGATCACTATAGAAACAAAAGCTTTTACTGGTAGAAATTGGAAAGTCTGCATTAGAAAGAAAGAAAATGGGAGGAAATTGCCAAAAGGCCAATTAAACTCTCCCAATTTGCTTTACTTTGCCTCCCAATTTGTCTCTCACTTCTACAAGTTCTGAATCTACCCCAATTGACAAAAGAAAATGGTTATGGTTAGAGCTGACATCAGTGGCATTTTAAAAGACAACAGTCCATGAAGCTACAGTGCTGCTATCACAACTCTGAATGCTGTCAGGGGTATTCCAATTCCACAGGAAAGGACTTTTATGTGCAAGCAAGAGTATCCACTTGTAGAAAGTGGGCAGGTTCTGCACCATCCACCTGCCATGTTACGGTAGAAGCAGCCGTCACAGGAATACGGGCAGAGAGCTCCAGGAACCGAGGTCAGAACACATTACTGAATGTACCTTAAACCTAATGCTCACACTCCTGCTCAACTCAGCAGGAGACCTTCATTCTACCACTTTTCTTCACTCAATAGAAAATGTTGTCACACAGATTGACCACCTTATGCCTAAGGATTTGACAAAACATGCTGGAATCTATAGTGCACTCAGCTTACAAATGATTTTAGGAATAGAAATTGTTCTCAAGTAGGTCAAGGTTTTTGTCCTGAAGTAAAAAGAGAGAAAGAAAAACTTCTAGCTTTTAGGAAAAAATTCGAAAGAGGTAGGTTTATTTTCTTAAGGAGGCTTGCAGTTGAAAAGCCAGTACCTGAAAATAAAGAAAGGGGATAAACAAAGTACCTGTGTTCTGCATATAGAACCTTGAGCAGGAAAAGCAGTATACTTCTGAAGTCCTTCTTTGGTCCCTGAAATTGGCCCCAAAAAAGAGACCACACAGAGTAACTTTGAAGCCCAAAGTATGAGTTAATCTCAGTCTTCCAGGGTAATTTTCTGCATTTGTTTATTCTCTCATTCAGCTAATATATCAGGATGCTAATGGGTTTCTTATGAATTGGACTCCATAATCAAGAGATACAAACTTTAATTTTAATTTCAAAATGAATGAATAATAATCGTTAAATGTCTACCACCTTTGTTAGTACTGGGACCAAAGATGAATCACACATGGACTCTGCTTTGCTAAATTCCACAGCTTTAAGGGGAAACTGGCATGTGAACACAACACCAGTACACAGACATGCAGTGTAATCAGACTCCACATAAATTGCTATAGGAACACTCCTATGTACTTCCAGTCCTCCCTCTGTACTACTTCTTTTGACAATTTACGTTTTTTTCTTCCAGTGATGATACACTGACATTTGAACAATAATCCACTGACATCCACCAGTCTCTTTCCCAGACACTCAGTTCTAATCAGGTGCTCAGCAGGAGGGATCAGATGGCGGTCATCCCTGATGACTGGTTTTGGATTCAGTCAGGTTTCCCAATGACTCCCTGTGCACCTGAGCCAGCCTCAGGGTGAATGTGTGAAGGCAGAAAATTGCATGTGTCCTGTGTGCCAGAGTCATCAACATTTTCTCAGAGGAATGTTTGCCTGGCCACTTGATGTTTGGGATAAGCCAAGAAAAATAATCTTTGCATGTCAAATAAATCAAATCAGATAAGCACATTCATAAAAGGGCAGTGGACACACCATGGGGCATCTGGTTTAGTTTGAGAATGAGGAAAATGGAATTCTGTATTAGAAGAGCTCATTAGTACCAATCCATGACAAGGGTATAATCTTTTCTGATCAAAACTGGGCTTTATATAAGCAATTGCATCAACATTTACCTACTGAGTTGGGGATGACTTTTTCTTTTGTTCTTTGTTGTGGTACTGGGCACTCTACCACTGAACTATATCCCCAACCCTTTTTTATTTTCATTTTGAGACAAAGTCCCACTAAACTAATTTCAAACTTTTAAACCTCCTGACTCAGCCTCCTGAGTCACTGGGATTACAGGTATGTTTTACCATGTCCAGCCTGGGACAATTTTTGAGAGTACAATTAATAAGTCAAAGTTCCAAAGCCATATTTCAAACTGCATAACTAGTCCTCCAGACTAAGCTCATTCTTCAAAATTCCCCACTTCTTTGTGAGTCATCTTTACTTCATGGAATTCACAGAGACATGTATACTACTGAGACGTGTTTTTCCTCATATATCACCCTGCGAAATGAACATTTTAAAAACAATACACTCCATACCCGTTGCGACATCAGTCCCTCAAACTAGAAGTACAAAATTGTCATGGCATGTGTATTAATCTTCTAGACATGTCAGAGGTTCCAATAATTACCAGGGTTGCACTTTCCCAAATTTATTTTCTATGCAGTTGCAATGAAAATCTAAGTTGAATATACTCTATGCAAAATTTATTGACAGGAAATACACCATAAGAGACTACTAAGGTAGGAATCTTAAGATATTATGTGAAGCTCAATTTTTTTTCATGTGTGTTCTTGTCTGTTTTTCAATAAATGTTGTGATTCTAGAAGCATCTGTTAAGCTTCTACACTATCTCTGGAAAGCTTATCATCATGTTGGGCACAGAGTAAGTACATAATAAACACTTATCTGTCAGCCAATGGAATGTTCAAGCATCTTCCACTTAGCAGTTTTATGTCATAAAAGAATTTCATAGCTCAGTAGTGGAGATTTAAAGTAACCAGAACTAAGAGGCAGAGTCTGAGTAGTTATAATCTAAAAAAGCAATATGCTAGATTAATAGGATGACATAGCATCAGCATCTTTGCGACTTTGGGTATAAATCTGGACAGGCAACTTGCACCCAGAGTGAAACACTTCAGATCCATCTACCCTATTCATCATAGTCACATGTACAGCAAGAGGAAGCCTACCAAACCTTTGAAATTTCCTGTCTTCAAACTAAAAGAGACACGTTTTATCTAATACATGGGTCATAGTAACTGGATTCTTAAAAATTTGAAATTGATAGTTTTGAAAACAAAAAGGAAAGAACCTCAGTCTTCCATTGCTGTTTCTCACATTAGCAATCTCTCCAATGACATCATCTACCCTGGGAACACATCTCCCTTCAAAGGAGCTGCTTGAATTCAAGTAATGAGCTGGGAACTTGTTTCTCCTTCGCTTCTTCTCCTGTGCTTTTCAGAGAAATAGATATGCAGTGGACTTTATATCCAATTAATTGGACGTTGAGGATTTGAAGAGAGGAATAGACTTCATATTTCCATATGACTAAATTCAGTTGTATCAATAAGACATTTATTTGTTTGACATTCACATGATTCAGACTGGGGAAGTTATGAGTTTAGGAAGTGACAATCTGTAGAGAAATGGTTTAGAAGTCACACGCACACACAAAAATACCTTGTTAATTAGTTAACTTTTTAAAAACACATTTTCTTGCAATCGTTCGTCTACATTTTGGAAGAGACTAGCTTGGTTGGGAATTAGAAACACTTCTATGAATGTTTTTTGCCCATCAGATCAAATTCATCTCTTAACCAAGATGTATGGATTTTAAAATCCCTTTTAGATTTTTACATATTGATGAGAAATAATGGCAAACAAACCATTATTAAACTGAAATTTATGCCTGAGGAAGACTGGGAAGTAGATTGCTATGGGATTTGAATTTAGTGGTAAAGTGGGGCACCGTGAAAACTAATCTAATCTTAACATTTAGGCAGTATTTCTCTCCAGGGCAAGCTATTCATATGAAGAGCAACACGGTCACCCTATAAAGAGAAAGAGGAGCTGTGAGGTACGATTTCTGACCCACTGGTGTGGAATGAGTGCAAGTGCCGCTGAGGAAACTTTCTCCAGAAGCTTCTATCCACTTTAACTCTTAGGTCTCAAAAAGACAAATCAAGGGCTCTCGTGTGACGAGAGGAGGAGACCTGCAGATATGTGCCCAGGCATCTAATATGCTCTCTTCCTCTGTCTTCCTTTCCATGTTATTTTACTGGTGAAAGAATGGATTTATTTAAAAACCATTTATGCCAAACTGTGCTATATGGGGGTAAAAACAAAAGAGGGGAGTTTGGTGTTTAGGAAAAAAAAAAAAACATTGAAAATACTAGTTAGTAGTTTAGAAAACGATCAGATGATGATAAAATTAGAAGGAAGTAGGTTTAATGAAGTGAATGACTTGCAGGCAATAATTTAACTTTAAATTTACCTTTAATCCATAAAGGTAAAATTAACTTGCATCTTTCTTTTTTTGTTTTGGGGGCAATACTAGGATTAAACCTAAGGCTTCCCACATGGTAGACAAGGGCTCTGTCACTGAGCTACATGCTCAGTCCTTTTTGAATTTATTTTGAGGCATGGTCTTCCTAAATTGCTCAAGTTGACCTCAAACTTGTGGCTCTCCTTCCTTGGACTCCTGAGTAGTTGGGGATCAAGGCATGCACCTATCTACTCAAATCCTTCTTTAACTTGAAAGGATGGCACAAGTATCTGATAATGTAGTTTTGGGTAATTAGTTTCATGCTTGGCATATTATAGGCACTGGATAAATGCCTCATAAATGCATATTTTAAATTTTTTGTATGTCACTATGATTACTATGAAATATTTTGAGAGTTAAAAACATGGTACAATGAAACTTTGTCTAGTATAAATTCACAAAAGAAAATTCACCCTATTTTTATGACATGGTATGGCTTTAGATTGAAATCAAACTTATTTAAACACCTCATATAGTAGGTTACTGAGTTAGGCTGCTGAGGATAGGTAGAATGATGGATCAAATGATAAATACACCTTGAGGGAAATTTTCCTGGTGTCAGAGTTCTGATACATGACATGTTTTCTTCCACATGCTCCAAGTATCTCCTGCCCCCAAAAGGCTCAGAGAGATGAATGAGTTAGAATTAATTTGAAAAAACTATAGATAGTAAGCTCATGGGACCAATCCATTTATGTATTTATTACTTTTATTTTGCTAGAACCACTACCACCAAAAATAAATCTTAGAGAATAAATGCTGCTTTTCGAGTGTATCCTGGCGAGAGCAATATAAAAATAATTTAGAACCAACCATGTAATTATGTGCATTTATTCCAACCTTCCATTACTAGAGATAACAAGATGAATAGTAAAATGTGAACTTTAACAATCCTGTAATTATAGCCACTGAACCGTACATTATTGAAAGAATTTTGCAAAATCCAGATGCAAAAGAATCAACTTGGTATGTAAATAGAAATGAAACAGTAAAATAATCAAGTGATGAAGAACTAATGTAGAAAGCTAAATTGCTTTCCAGAGCCTTTTATTGCCATGTTTTCATTTCTTTAACAAATACTTAGTTTATTTTTATCATTTTGCCACACTTCTTACAAGTACATATTGTTTGGCGGCTATAACCAGCCCAGTCAAATATTGCAGGATTGCTTTTCATTCTATTTCCTTATTTTTCTCTTAGAACATAATTGGAATTGATAGAGTGTTTTCCATGAGCATTTTGTGTAATGAGGGCAATAATATACACTTCACTGGTATTTCTTGAATGGTGAGAATCTGTGTCCTTGCTTAGAAAATGGAAGTCTCAGAAATATCAACAACATTCAAGGGAGCCTAGGTATTTTTCTGTATAGTAATGAACTTGCCACATCAGAATTTAGCAAAATCATCTCATTCGTCAGTAGATAGTCTATAATTTGCCGCAAGTAATCTGGGGTATTGATGAGAAGTGTCAGATTCATAGAATTAAGAAACAAAGACAGTTCATTCATTTAAAGCAGAGAAAACACTAGGTCTCTTGATATTTGTCAGGGGAATAACTTAGTAGGTACCACAATTTTTTTTTTCCTGAATTGAGTTGTACATAATGCTCAATTATATCTGCTAATGAAGGAACAGTGATAATGCATGACCAAAATAGTAAATAGGAGGAATATTCCAGTTCATTTGAAATGGATGATATGAGGAGTTTCTTTTGGAATGGGGGAGTGAAAAAGGAAAGTGAGAATTTCAGAATATTTACTTTCCTAATAATGTTTTGTTTAGGCTAATCTTAAAATCATTCATGTATCCAAGTTTAACTTGGCAGACAATAGTGCAGAAGCAAGCAAAGAACTAAAAAGCGGTCATTGCATAATCAGGACAATGGGCAATCACGAGGAGAGTATCTGCTCTTTTTTGCTGGTGGTAGACAACGATCTAATGCACATTCAGGTACTCTCTGTATGGTTTTAATTTGTCTTCAGCTTTCCTATGAGAGATCATTATAAGATATAATAAATTAAGAAGATGCATGCATCTCTTGGGGAAAAGCTATTGTGAGGTAGAATCTGGCCTTGGACATTATTTTTATTCCATCAGAGAGAAGAGAAAGAATGATGAAGTGAATTGTAGAGGAGGATAAGCTGCCAAGGGGAAAGTTATAAGAATAGAGACCCTGCATGCCCAAATTCATTGCTCTAATCCATCTTGGAGAATGTTTTAAAGAAATTTCTGCAGCTATTTTCAAAATATAAACATTTCCTGCTTCAATAGTGTGGTTTAGTCTCAAGCAGTTCATTTCATCTTCACAATTATAATTTTTCTCTTTCTCTTTCTCCCTCTATCTCATGTACATAAATATACACACATACATATACATACATTTGTTTGATTAAATGTGCATGTGTGGATATAAGTGCTTTGTGAATACTCAAAAATGGCCATCTATATTAGCAAATCAATTGTCCAACAAACTAAGTAAAACCAAAAAGATCAGCTAAAAAGATAATAAGTGAAATGATTCAAAGGGTCACTTTGTTTGACCTGTACTTACTTATTTTATTCTAAAGGAATTCACTTATAAATGTAAGGGATTCTCTTTTAAAATACAATTAAATTAATGCCTTGTCTATTTCAAGTGAAATCAAACACAGAATGTCATTGTTGTGTTTTATATTTTCTCAAACCAGTGAGTAATATTATTGTCATTATGACATATAAGATATTTACCTGTGAACATACACTTTCCCTGATAAAAATTGGTCCATACTGTCACTGGTAGATCTTATACCTTCCAGAAAGATTTCACCTATTTTACTACCTTGATCTATTTATAAAAAACTTGTTAAAACCATGTGAATGGGTTCCTTCTAGAGTGGATATAGTGAAAATCCAGGAATTGATATAGATAGCATTCTTTCACCATCCCTTGGAAAAAGATGGCCTTTATTTGAATTAGACCTATCAGATATGAAATCATTTTGATGTGGTGTAATTAGGGGCAATATAACATGTTAATATGATCAATTCTGGATTCAAAAAAATATTTTATGCAAATATCTAGTACGATAGACCCACTTAAAGAAATAGCCTGCCATCCACAGAAGACAGGAAGCTGTGTCATGTGACTTGCTATTCTCACTTGCTGAGTTTTTACTCTGTATTTTAAAATTACCTGTTACATTTTAGTAATTTGTTACTTACAAACATGTAAGTAAAGAGTAATACAAAATGTGGACAGTATTAACTTCCTTAGGGGATGGATTATATAACCACCACCTCTGTGTGTTCAGATCTGAAAGTAAAGCCCACCTGATCTGCCATGTTCTTTCCCTACTGCTAGATGATAACTGAACAGGAAAAAAAACATGTATTTAACACTGACATTTTTTTCACATAATGTGAGAGAAATAACACCAAGCCTCATTAGTTGAAACAATTTCTACTTCCCTGTATGACTTTAAGTTATTTAAACTCTCAAAGTTTTGCTTTTTTTTGTCTATAAAACAGAGTAACACCTATTTTGCAGGATTGTTACAAGGATTAAAAATAAAGCTTATGAATTACCTGGCAGAGTTCAGAACATATTAGGCTTTTAATACTAAAGTTATCTTTTCTTCTGATCAGCAATTTATACATAATTATGGATGAATTTAAGTCATCTTCCGAGAATACTTTTATTTTTTTTTAATTGAAAAGAAGACAAAAGTGTGTGAGAAAAAGATTCACTTGTTTCTATTGGAAATTGGAGATAGCCTCAAACCAGTAGTCATAATGGTGAAAAGCACGGGTGTTGGAGTTAAATATCTCAGCACACATTCTTAGACAAGTTACTTTACATATGCTTCAGGTATTTTTCTTCCATAAAACAGAGATTATAATGGTTACCTCATTCTAAAATGCAGTAACACATTGAACAGATTAAATGCAATAACGCAGCACGAAGAGCTCACAAGGGATCTGGTTCATAGCAACTCAGTAATAGGGAAGTATTCTTTCTCACCAAAGAGTGGAGACAAAAATGAGGGCAAGTTCGAAGGAGAACAGCAAAGGTGGACTTCTTTTACTTCAGGTTGGTTTTATCTCTCTGATGAATATTGAGATAGATAAGCAATATGTGAATATCAGCAGGATCAAGAAACTTTCCAAATGAAACCAATGTAATCACTCAATATACAAAAAATGTACTGAAATCTAAATAAGGGGAGGGACAGCAGAGTGACCCCTAAGTTGACAGCAAGCCAGCAATGCAGTATCATTATTTAACTCACAGTCACTGGGGTACAAGTGGGGTATCAGTCAAGTCTTATGTCTTTAAAATTATTCATGTACTTTTAAATGCTTCTCACTCAAGCCTCCACTCTTTTCAAAAGTTGGAGAAATACAACTGGTTATAAAGATTATCAAGCAAACTGATTAAAGTGAGAAGCATCAGAAATCATTAGAAAAAAGGAACCTGGAGGATAATGTCTATGATTTTACCATAAGCCAGAGAATCTGGTTCAATTGATATTATCATTAGCATCAAAAGAATAAATGAACTTGAACTGTTACAGAATCTAAGGGGGATATTAGGGAAAATTTGTAAATTCAAACTTTGAACGTTTTGTCAATTTAGAATAGCAGCAGCAGGTCAGGGGAGATGAACTCTTCCAGTTCTATTGTTCTATATAAAATTCTTTTAACCTAACCTTGTGAATTTTTATGCTATAATGTGCCATATTAATATTGATTATTCAATGAAAATTCTAAAGGCACACATAGGATCAGTGAGATGACACAGGCAAATAGTGTGAGTCATTCATTCAGTGGCCAAGCCAGAAATGGAATTTTTATATCTTCAGCTAAGTAATCTTTTCCTCCCCAGGCTATCCCTGATGATCTGTATGAGGAGTTTTACTCCCATTCCAATTAAATGTCCTTATAAGATTTTTATTCCCCTTCTCACACCTACTATTTCTCAATGTCTTCGTCTTATTCCACCCACTAGTTCATTAAACCTTTACCTTTCTGTGAATGTATTTGAAGAGGTTCTTCTTTCAAGTATTTAGTTCCCAAGCAGCATTCATAATAAAAGTTTGCTATACATCATGGACGTTTTCTGAATTTTCCAAATTCTTTACAACACTGAAATGACTATTGTTCATCTTTTCTAGAAAACTGTGCACTGAACTAATTGTCTCCTCTTTACATAGAAGCGTTCATTAAATATTCCACTTTCAAAGCCCTATTATCTTTTGCTGTAAGCCAGTTTCTTCCTGATAGGTCCTTTCTTCCAGGCTTACTTTGTTGTATCCTCTACTTTTTCTCAAAACTTCCTGTAGCATCACCCTAGTTCATCATGACTATATGCCTTTTGAAATGACATTTAAAAAAAAATTCTACTTTGCTTGTATCACATCTTTTTTCTTCTTTTTGTCACTATTATGTTTTCCCAGCCCTTTAGTTGTACTATCCAATGGTGAAAGTTTTCATACCTACTGGTTTGAATGTGATATACAAAATAAATTTCCTGCAAGAGAATTTGACTGATTTGAATGACCTTTTGATATAATTATTTTCCTCTCATTCTAGGAAATGGAATCTACAAAAATTGAAGCTGAACAAATTCACTAATGGGGCATGGGCATTAAATGGAAGGAAAGGTTGGACTCTTCCTATAGGATCATTTTAATTTTAATTCAAGTCTTTCAATCTCCAGTCTGAACTCTCATGGTTAACTGAGAAAAGTTATGAAGTTTCTGCTGCTTTTCTTTTTTTTTTCCTTGTGCATCTTCTGATAGAGAAGCAAATATACAGGAAATAGTCACAAACATAGCTCAGAAGGTAGTACGGGTGGGTAGTTCACGAATTAACTCATTGCCCTTCGATAAATCAGGAATTGCAATGATGCTGTGCAGAGTACTGACTCAGTGTGAGCCAAGAACCACGGAATTCAGAGCAGCATGTTGTGTCCAATTATGTCACCAAAAGAGAGAGATTAAAGTTTCTCAAGGCAAAACTTAGAAAGACAAGTTTTCTTTTACATATTCTGAGCTAATTAAAATATAACTCATATGCATTAATAACCTCAATGCCCAGCACCAGCTGTGGCAAGAGTAGGTGCTTAATAAATGAAATAATGTAAGTTCATTTCAGGGACTAAGGAGTAATGGAGCCATAAAATGGTCTGCCCTAATCCTCTTAATTTTTTAATAACCAATTTTAGTATTCAGTAACTCAAATTTTTAAGCAGGGATATTTTAAAGAAAAAATATGTCCCTTTATTCAGGTCCCCATAGAAGCCCTACTCTTAACATGTCCCTTTATTGCCAAGGATAATGTAATGCTCCAAGTCCCAATGGAAATTTTCAGGAGCCCTGTTTTTTCACATTTGATATGTCCAACAGATGTTCCAGGCTCTCTAAAAGTCACCTCAAGACCTCACTCTGGATTATAGATGTGCATGATTATAGAAACAGTAGAACCAGGGGCATGATCCTTCTTGAATATGCTCCACACAGTGGGGCATAAGCCATCAAATCTAGCACCATCATGAGATTTCTGAACTTCTGGTCATGCCCTTTGCTAGGTCAGTGATCTTGATGAGATTTTGATATTTGTCCAATTCCTAGCTCCTTGTCAGCAAAATAAGAAATGTACACTATTTGCTTGCTTATTTATAAGATGTGAATAAAAATAATGCAAATAAAGATCTTTGGCATTGTGCCTGACAAGAATTAGATGGGTCCAGTTCTTTTCTGATTCATTTTGAATAATTTTTATCAAACCCTAGTACCTGTCACATAATAGATGTTTAATAAATATTTGTTGAACTGAATTCAACTGTATCCACATAATAAGAAAAAATTGCCTGGTCTTATCCTCCTTTGTGGAAATGTCTTAGTGATTTTAACAAGCATTCATGTTATGAAAATATGGAGGTGCCTTGAAAAGAAAGTTATTAGTGACATATGTGCCCAAACTGAATATCTATGCAAGATGTTTCCGTAGATAAAACTCTTCTGTGAGAGGATAACTAAAAAGAAGATAAACAAAATTCATTCTATTTAGTGACTCGGGAGATAAATTATTTGGGGGGTAAGGAATAGAAAGTGAAGCATTGGTACCCTTCCAAAAGCAAGCCCTTTTCTCTGGTTCTTCCCCATCAGCTGGGTAGTAGAAAGGCTGTACTGTGCCTCATTCTCTGTCCTCTACACTCCATCTCCAGTGGCACTGCTGCCGGAATTGAAGATGCCCCAGGGAGCAGGGAGGAAGCAAGAGTTCTGACCTATGGGACTCCAGACCCCAGACCCAGACCAATCCCAGGCACATAAAAGCAGCCCCCCCCCACCAACTAAAATGTGGTATTTTGTACTTTTCCTTTTCACATTGTAATGTTTTAAGAAGAGAAAGAAAACGATAATCTGACAGAGAATGTAGCCTTTTTCAGACATCATTTTTAATAAAAATCTCTAATACTGAGGGTAAATGAAAAATGCAGGTGCTATGATTTATAAGAGTAGTGGGCTTTGAGGTTTTTGAATGGCAAGTAGGGGACTTCATTCATCCATGAAGGGCAAAGGTCTCTGCTATTTTACCTAAGCAAATTGCATTTACAATAGCTAAAGAACCCCCATTGCATATGTCTGCACTTAAAATATCTTAAAAAAAATTATTCTAATGAAGTATTCAAGTTATAATGTAACTGTATACAATAAGTACATAATTTTATACCTCTTTGCACTTATTTTCTCTATTTCATTTTTACCTAATTGGTTCATGGAAAAGGGAATATTATTATGTATTTGTAAATAGACTGCCTAATTAGTCAATTTTCCTTCCTTTGGCTTAATGTAAGTTTATTGCATTTTATTTCCTAAATATATAACTGATTTTGTCTTTGCACCCTTTCATTATAGAGTCTTCCCTCAAAAAGTTGAAAGCATAAAATTGTTTGCCATCAAGTGATGAATGAGTTCCTGGAATGAGTTCATGGGAAGCATCCTAGACCTGGGATTGTATTCCAAAAGAGTCAAACTTCTAGAAATGGACTATGTAACAAGTTTTCTATATTCTCCTCATGAGGGGTGGACATTAGATTCCATTTCTTTTGCTTCTCAGAGCCTATTCAGTCAGTACCGAACTTCCAATATGGTCTATAGAGTCACTGTTAACAACACCCCCCCTCCCAAAAAAAAAAAAAAAAAAAACAGAAGGACATTTTAAGGGTTGTCATACTTTGATCTAGAATTATAGAAGACAGCAAAAGCAGCAAGAAATGAAAAGAAATGAAGTGAATTGAAGCAACCAATGAGAGACTGTTGAGGGAAAATAAAAAGAAATGAGAAGAGGAAGAAAGAATGATAGCCAGCCACAGAGAAGAGGGCATAGTGCAAATACACAGGCACCAATCACGGGTCCATGCATACTGATGGCGGACATTCCTCTCTAGTGTTGTATCCCAAGCACCCATTATTCTCTACATCTGCTAAAGAGTAAGTGTCAAAATGATAGATGTCAGCTCCCTGTATCAACATTTCCCTACAGCCACAAAGTCCATTATCAACAGAGATAAACCTGTGCCAGGATAAATTTCTTATCAGAATATGGGCAAGGAAGAGTTCAAAATGGTGTTAGATCACACAGAATTTTATTGTCATAAGCTCCCTAAAGCAATTGGAGAGCACTGAGAAATTCTATGCAGGAATTAGAATCAAAATATCTTTCTTCCAACCTGTTTGAATTGGTGCTATAACACCATTGAAATTAAATAAAATAATGATTTTCAAGGAATAATTTATTCTGAGTTTTTTTTTTTTTTTTTTTTTTAAGTCAGAGAAGGAAATGTAGATGCCACCTAAGACTGTGGCAAATGTCAAATGTGGAAGAAGTTCTTTTAACTATTATGAACTATTGTTGAGCACATGGCTGTTCTTCCAGTTGATCTGCTTCCCCCACCCAAAGGAGCATAATTATAGCTATCATGCTGGAAGGGAGAATATGTAGAGACATTTTAATGTTGAGATCAATCGAACTGGGACATAGCTTCTGACAGATACTTCAATCTAAATGAGCCAGATTGCTCTAGGAAATCCTAAAAAAGATAAATCTAAATGGTCCCTTACCATTTTCATCTATCACATACCTCTCAAAATACCCCTTATATATTTTTATCTACTGCCCTAATCCAAACCTTTTTCTGTCAAGACTCTTTAAAAGGAACTGTTATTTGCATCTTTCTGAAATAAAGGCAGATGCCATTCAACTCAGGAATTCAGTCACAGTAAAATAAAGATGGCTGAGATAAAGACCAGTTCCAGAGCAGCAATGGGACCTGTAACTGCCACTGTGCTTGTGTCCTGGTATGTGGTATGACTGGGGCTGATGTCTTGGCATCTGTCTCACTTAATCTTCCCTTTCTTCACAATTATATAAAGATAATCTGAGCACATTTCCCAACATCTCTAAGGAAAGCTTCAGTTTGAAATACAAGTTTCATTTTCTGTTTGGTCCTGTTTGGCAGCAAGTTATTTAGCAAACCTCTGTTCACTTTGTCTATGTCTAATCAATATTTTTTCCTTTGGATTTTAGTATTTAGGTTATATATTTATCTTTCCCTTAACATTTGAACGAATACTTTATTAGTCATTAGCATGGTTGGTGGTCAGTTTAATTGAAAATTTTATTTGGCTGTTGAGATTGACCAACACTATTTCAAATAAACTGAGTTGGAGGGAAGATGAGTGTCTCCAAACATGACTATATAGCAAAAATAATAGTTTAATTTATTGCATTAAACGATAGAATAGTGTAAAAAGTACATTTTTTGCCTTGTGGGTGTTAGCAGCTGTAACATTGAAAGTTTTAAAACTGAAAGCTTAAAAGCTTGGAACAGGAATGCAAAGTGTTAGATTGGAATTCTCCTGGATTCTTGGAATCTTGTAACTACAATCCAAGTGAAAACTTTTTTTTTTCTTTCTTTTATCTGGTTATTGCTCTCAAAACCAAACATTTTGTTGCACTGAGCATTTCCCATTGGAGTCATTCTTTTGTCCTTCAGTTTAAGTCAGGACCAGTACTGGGCACACCCTTTAATCAATTTTATGGGGGTGGAAGACGGGGTGGCAGGGGAGAAACATTCCATTTACAGCAAGCAATGCCACCGCCGGACTCAGTATTAATTGATTCTGATAAAATACGAGCGATTGGGAATGAAAATCCAGGATATAAGAAGAATGGATTGAGACTAGAGTACTGGTGCCCCTATGAACTAGCATCAATGATCACAGTTTACCGGATCTCTGTGTGTATTAAACTTCATCTTAGAAGTGAAGAGAGCAAATGGCTCCTTTCCCAGAACCTTATTAACACTTTTGGGCCACTGATGATTTCATTTAGCATATTATCTCTTCAAAGTAATATCTCTGTAATCAAATTACCCTCCAGAGAAGAGCTATCGTCTCTTCACAGTATGATCATGGCTATCAACTTTAATCACACACGTACAAGTGATTCCTCTTCTTCATCCATATTTAAAGGACTAGAATTTGTGCGGTGTTCTTTTCTATTCCTAAAACCTGAGAAAATCACTAGCATTTATTGAGCAACTACTGTGCCTTGAATTTGCACATAATTATTTTAACCTTATTAATAGTTGCACACTGTTTTATAAATAAGAATATGAAAACTCAAAGAGATACTATGTAAATATGTCAAGTTCAAGCCCCATAGTAAGACTATAACCCATAGAATGTTTCTCCCACTCATTTCTTCCCTTTACTCTGATGTTTGCCTGGGAAACTAATCAAATTCAGATTGTCTTACATGGAAGGGGATTAAGTTTATGGAAAAAATAAACACTAAAAACTCCGTAAATCATGTTGTCTCCAAAGTTTGATTGGGCATTTACCTGTCAGCAAAACTTTAAAAGTTTGATTTGAAGGCCAAGATTATACTTTCACCTCTGTAACATGAGCATATGGTATAGAATTAATGTGCATAGAGTCGACTCACAGATATTGAAACAACCTTCAGTGAAAGGAAAGAGAGCAATGCTTTGTGACTATTACAGATGTTTATCCTGATTAAAAGTAACTATTGGGCTCAAATCTAGGAGCAATACTTGTAATCAGTCTAGCAGAACCATGTAGGAAAAAACCTACAGAATATGCAGATATCAAGACCCCACAGGCAGCCAACCACATGCTGTACTATGATGCTAATTATTAGAGCAAATGACTGCTTTAAAATACACTGCATTTACTTTCTCACCATCTATACCCAGGGGGGAACCACACACAAAATAGCTCTGTAGGGAATTGCTCCTGCAAGCCAGTTACTTAAAAATTGGCAAGGACAATCACCCCTGCCCTTACTCGGAAGGTGACTTCCACAAAACAGAAAAATGGAATATTACTTAATTTCTTTACAGCCAATTAGAATTAAGAAGAACAGGTATGTATTAAAAGAGTTGTGTCTTTGCTACCTCAACCCAAAACACTCAGTAGATGAAAGTAGGCATTTGGCATGTTCAATTATGGATGCTAATACAAATGTTTCCCACTGAGGCTAATATGATTATGCAAAGCATCATATTCTAAACAAATATAGTTAGTTAACTTGAAGTTTCAAATCAAAGTGATATATTAAACACACATTAGGGTATTATAGGAATTAGAACCTATCTCCTACTAATTTTATGCATCAAAGTGACTTTTTTTCCTTTTGCCTTGTTTGAGAAAAATAACAAAGTTTTGTTGTTGTGGTGGTGGTGTTTGTTTGTTTTGGTTAATAATGTGAGGATGGGGAACACAGGTTAGAGAGGTGATGGTTGGCCCCATGGTCCCAAGGCAGGATACGAAGGTCAGTCAGAAAAAACAGCTCAGGAAGAACGATGGGAGTTTGCGGGGGAGAGGGCTAATTAAAATAACCTCAGAAAACAAGAATGAGCACCATTACCCTGACATCAAACCTGCCCAAAAGATCCTGCCACTTCTTTGAGTCCCATTTCCTCTAACAACAATTGGCTGTTTGTTTCAAACCCAATTTGAGCACCCAGAAACAACATTTTCCATTACTTTTGTTTAATCTGAAGGAAATGCCGAGGCTTGACTTGAAGAGATGAAAGAGCAGGGTTCACCTCCCAAGGGCCTTTGCTCATTTTAAGAATAACTGACGTGCTGTGTACAGTTGATGCTAGAATAACTATCACACAGTCTCCTGTATATCTGAGACTCGAGCAAACACTTCAAAACCAAGGCACAAACTAACTTCAAAACCCCACTGCTCAGTGTCACCAACCTTCAGCCCTTCATAGTGTGGCAGAGCTGTTTCCATGGTAACTGAACAAGGGTGGGGGAGCAAGGAACAGAGGAAAGGGATGAAATCTCTCTCTCTCTCTCTCTCTCTCTCTCTCTCTCTGTCTCTCTCTCTCTCTCTCTCTCTCACACACACACACACACACACACACACACACACACATCCTCTCCTAAAGCAGAGGATGGAAAGTTAAAAATGTGTGCCCTTTTTTTGAGTGACATTTATATCTGTGGCAACACAACTGAATTAATGTGGCCATTTTCAATTTTGTGGCCATTTTCACCTCCTAAAGATTCTAAAGATTCTACTTTAAGGAAATATACTACTTTATTTTCTTCTGCTTCAAACCTGAAAATGAAGAAATACCAAGCTGAGAAAATAGGACCTTATCTAATATGGCCCTAGGGCACAATAGTTTAAAGGGTCTCAATGGTCTTATTGCAGGGACTTCTTGAGAAAGCCCTTAGGTGATCACCCGGGGATCAATAGTAAGTACTCAAAAGAAAAATATCAGTATTGGAACTACTATGAGAACAGTATTGTAACCACTCCAATATAGTATTGGAACCACTATGAGAAGAGACAGAGTATCCTAATAGACATCCTCCCCCTCTGCCTCACCATGATGAACCATGTTCTCACCACACACAAATTATTTCTCAATGATATAAATAGTTATATGTATCTCTAAAGATTAACATCAAATTAAAAGAATGTGTCTCCTGTCATTGCTTCTTATGTTAAAGTCAATTAGTATTATCAAATTAAAATTAGTGTGACCAATTCTCCCATATGTCCCAAGAAAGAGGGTTTTCCTAGGACATCAAAGTTTCAGTGCTAATATTGGGATAGTTCCAGGAAATCTGGGATATTCTGTAACCCTAAGATTGACCAAACCAACCCAAATCAAATGGCATCTATTGACACCAGTGTTTATTTGCTTTGCTTTGTCAAAGAAATTAAATTTTGGCCTTCATGAACTTTGTAATAAATAGTGAATACGCATATTTTCAGTCACTAATTTCACTCAGTCATTCTTTATACAGAAAGGAAGATTGACAATAAGAGAATAGAAATCACAAGTCTTTTTGGTGAAAAATCTCTCATATTATTTAATAGAAATATTCATGATATCCCATTATGGTGTTCACACAATCACAAAGACCACTGGAATCAGCCATATTAAACATCATTATCATATACAAAGAGGGGTCAATACTTTTTTGGTCTCTTTCCACACTCATTCATCAAACTGAACCTATCACCAAGAACTCTGGTTAAGGGTGTTCAGGGATGGAGATGGCACAAAGGCCATCACAATGGGTGAACACTGTCACCCAACAATAGGAAATTGCTACTTGCAATATGATAAATAATAACAGATGTTAATGGATTTCTTTCCTATTCAAATCATTCTATCCTCAGCAATTGTTTTTAAGTGAAATGAAATGGTAAATGGCTTTTAAGCACGAACACGCTTTTGAACATGACTTCAGAGGCCTGAGGATGCAGCATCAAGGCGTGATGGCGAGGGCTGAAGTAGGAGCTGGTGACAGTTCTGTGTCACAGAGAAAGCAAGAGCGTGAACAAGGCACAGCTGGCAGCATTGAGGACAATACACCGGCTCTCCTAGTTCCTAAGATGTAGAACACCACCTGCCCAAATAACACTCCCCACACACACTCCACACAAAAGATGGCAGGAGGAACTAGGGGTTGAGGTGACCTTTTTCTTGAAATGGTAGGAAGTAGTAAAGAAGGCTGTCTTTAATCAGGTCATCTGGTTTTAGATGAAGGTGACATTAAAAAAAAGAGATTTCATATAATTTAGTCTCTTAAAAGACACTCATCTCTATTGTCAGAGAATTTTGCTATAGAAAAGGGTTGTTTTTGACTAATAAGAAGGAAACTATCAACAGAATCCTTTTAAAATACACTTCCAATTTCACTTGAGAGTTTTCTTTACCCTATTCTTGTTGAGACTTCACATTTCATAGCACATATAATATGAACAACATCATAAATAAGGGAAAATACTTCCAATTTAAATCACTCTCTTTAGCCTCAGTTCCTTCACTCAGGTGGGAGATTTTTGCCACTGTGCAAGTTTCGAACTACAGTCAAAACATGGAATAGAAAATACGTGCATGGGGTTACGAGGCAGAGTTGCCTGAGTCTTGATGGAACTACAAAAAGGAGTGCTTAAGAAAAGAGGAGAAGCCGGGCACAGTGGAAGATACCTATAATCTCAGTGGCTCAGGAGTCTGTGACAGGATTGTGAGTTCAAAGCCAACTTCAGCAAAAGCTAGGTGCTAAGAAACTTAGTGAGAACCTGTCTCCAAATAAAATACAAAATAGGACTGGGGATGTGGCTCAGTGGCCAAGTGCCCCTGAGTTCAATCCCCAGTACCACCCGACACCGGAAAAAAAAAAAAAAAAAAAAAAGGGATAAAATGGCAGAAGCTACCAGAGAAGTTATGGAGAGAAAAACAATACCAAAAATGGAGATGAGAAAGTAATTGATATTTATCGAGTGCTTATTTTTTCTCCAGTACTATGGCAAGGAATTTAGTAAAGACCACAAGAATAAAAAGAATAATGGTGGATGATTATTGAGTGCTGGAATGACTGATTCTCACTTTCTATCAGCCAAAGGGTCTTCCAGGGTAGGAAAAGTTCAGTGCTAAAATTTGGAGATTCTTATAGGGTAAAATGGGTTAATACACTGGAAATGCTTAGCATTGTATCCAAGATGCAGGGGGCCCTTATTTCTTCCTATTTGCCTGAAGGTCCAGGTTTTAGCACTGAAAATCCCATATCCCAGGGAACTCACCTAGAGTCTACAAAAAACTTGGGAGATGGTGATATGTACCATTGCTATCCCACATTACAGGTAGTACAAAAGAGGTCCAGGTATTCTAAGTAATTGCCCATCATCACACTGGTAAACATGGGACTGAGCAGAGATGGAATTGAACAGCTTGTCTCCCACCATGCCCATGACCTTCTCCATAGCATTATAGCTCTTCCCATTGAAGACTAGGATCGCTTGTTATTATCTGTAAAGAAAAATCCAGAAGGAGAAGAAGGCCACACATCCTTAGCTAGCCTATGGTTGTCTTCCTTACTAGTAAGGGGTGCATTGGTATTAATAGATAATGTTAGTGATTTCTTAGAACCTCAGTTATAAAACCTGAAGGTGTCTTTGTTTGTTGAGGACATCAATGGAACTAGAAATCCAAGAACAATATTGAATTTTATTACCCTCTGCTTCAGAGTAACTACCTTACAGAGTTATAGCAAGGTATAAGGTAATGTAACTAACTATTGATGACATTCAAAATCAGTACTAAGGCCCCTCAAAAATCTAGATTGATATTTTTCTTTTAACCAGCTACCAAAACTTGACAGTCTCCTTTGGAAAAAAAATATCTGATCTAAATTCCTAAGGCAATATTCATAAAATCCCTCTAGAAAAATATTTCTCTATGCTTACTGATCTAACTCTGCAAATCTAATCATCATAAACCAACAACAATCATCTGTATCTTGGATGAGATCTGTACTTGAGGAGCAGAAGCCAAATATCACCATTCATCTTGCACATACCTCATATGTCAGCATTTGGTACAATGTTCTATACAACTCAGGCACTTAGCAAAATGTTCTTTGGAGTCACAACACAATTTATGTTATTACTTTATTTCTAAGCCAACAAACAAGGGTATTTTGGAGTGAATAGAAAGCCAAGATGAAGTGGTGTTAAATTATAGATTTCTCTGCAGTATTTTAACAATGTAGGCTTACTTTCTTTATCAATTACATTTTTAAACAGAGATGAGAATAACACAGGGAGGTGGTTACTACTTCTTGAGTGAGGAGCATTGAGAAGAACAAAGGCTACATATTTGCATGTGCAAGTTTACATTGTGTGCAATGTGAACAGGAGGCAATGTCAACATGAAACACTGCAGAAAAGATTCAGAAAGAATCTTCTTTTTGCTATGGTTAGGTAACTTCACAGATTTTATGAACTGAATTTTTTTTAAAACAGTCCAATTTTTTTTAGAAGGCATTCTTTGATGATACATTTCTTATGTTTTGGAAAAATAACATCGATATAGACACTAATTTTCTAAGTCCCATTTACTAAATGTTTAGTCTTATTGACAGTACATTTTTTTAAGTACAATACTTGCTAGTGTATTTTAGATTTCTAAAATGGTCTATTTTGTAGTTTATTTCTTTGATGAAATCTCATCACCAGTCATTTTCTGCAAAGGGACATCTTATATTATTTATGTTGCATATCATTAAGGTTTTACTTCCATCTGCTAAATTTTCTCTTGAGATTAAACATTTGACTTTTATGAGGCCACTAAAAGAACAAGAATGTGTTACTTTCATTTTGGATCTGATAACATCATAAGTTTGCAATTTAATCAGCGTGAGTATTGACAAAAGATGGTTTTGCTGTTATGGAAACCAGTCCAACAGAAAGTTGGTGCACTATGAAAAGTCTCTTTAAAACACATCACCTTTCCCACTTGCTTATCAGACTTGATGACCAAATTTCCTTCCTGATTATAAATGTGTGCTCCTCATTCAAGAGGAATGGAGGATTTTGAGAAGCAAATCAAACAAGTTAAGGTTACTCTGGACAAAAGTAATGCAAATGGCTAAAGATTTCAGATCGAATGATAAAATGGTGAATAGGAAGAGCTGCCTACTGACACCCAAGTGTCAATCAATCACAGGAACTTCTAGGTCCATCAGAAGTGCCCAACAGTAATACTTTCATCATTATACCTATTAATACCAGCAGCATTTCATGGCTTGCTGGATAGAACACCAGACCTCAAATCATAAAACAGGCTAAAAGAGTGCATCTCATTTTTATTTATGAGACATGATGCTACTCATTTAAAAATGTGATTCCTGAATTACAAAAGCTACCCACCCTGCAAATAAAATAAATCTGCCAATAGGACTGTTGTGACAATCTAATCATTAAGTGAATATAGGAAAGAAGAAAGGTGGGGAGGAGATGGGATGGTGGAGGGGAAGGGACAGAGCCCAGCACATCCCTTCCTTTAAATTACTACTCAGTAGATGCTCATTGAAGGAAAAAATGAAAATAATTTCATATTCTTAGCATGTTTTTTTCATTGGAATGAAGCAAAAAAATGCATATAACACCTTGAGGACTTGGAATGAAGTAAAAAAAAAATGTATATAACACCTTCAGGACTTTCAATTATTCTGACAAATAACTTACAACAAGAATTGACCAAACATTCTTAACCTTCTAGGAAGCTTATATCAAAATTTTTTTCTTTTTTCTCTTGTAAGTATTTTCATGAAATGAGATTTTTTAGGACATATTATTCAAATTAAATGTGTGGAGACATTTGGTTGATCACAAATATTACATAAAAGAATAAAAATAGCTACCTTTATGATACTTAACCTAAATCAACACTGTTAAATGCTTTGCAGGTATTCTCTTGATCTTCATAACAATTATTTTAAGATAAGTCACAGCTTTCCCATTTTACAGATAACAAACCCAGACTAGTAATTGATAAAGTCAGAGCCGATTAAATACTTTGGCCTCAGAGAAAGCACACAGGTTAAGTGTACAGCCTCTAGAATGGAAACTTCTGGTTTCAAATCTTGACTTCTGATATTGGGTAAGTTGTCAACTCTCCTCTCTGACTGTCATTTCCTTTCATTTATAACATGGGGAAAAAAAAAAAAACTGTTGCGTTCACTTCACAAGATTCTTTCCAGGTATAAATGCATGCAAAGCAACAATAAAAGTTCTGGACTATATAGTACATACATGACACATTGTAGCTACTATTATTATTAGTCTAGCTCAAATCTCTGGTAAGAAAGTTCATTTATCTTTATTCCTTTTAAACTTTCTTTCCAGAAGGCAAAAATTGCTTGACCATTGTATGACTAAGTAAAGGAACTAGGATCCTTTTAACAACCCAAGTTTCCCCAATCTATATAATGCTTCTACACATAATCTCAATTGATTCTAATTCTGCCCAAGGTTATATAATTCTTAAGAGGACTAGCAAGGTCTTGTCTGGGACTTCAGACCCAGGATCCTATGATCTTTCTCCTTAAAGAAGAAAGAATCCCGGAGTTTATTCTTTAGTTGTATCTAATAGCACAACACAACATAACTTGACTAAAGAATGTAACATTTAGTTGTATATCCAGATGTTTCCATTAGTGTGAGGCCAAACATCTGGCTGATTAATGGGATATTGCTTTTTTTTTTTTTAAACTCTGACATTGGGCAACATATCAAATATGATTGATGTGAAACAGAAGAAAGGAAAGAATACAGAAGGAGCTGTTAACAAGAAAAATTCTTTGCTAAATAAAAGATGGCATGGACTTTGCTATCATCACCTGCACCAGCAATTTATTTGTAACCAACATCAATAGCCCTACTGGGGAATGCAATCTCGCTTAACTTGTTCTACCATTTTGACACCTCCAACTCAGAAATGTAATTTAAAATAAAGATTCATGGAGCTAATATCCTTCTTGCTTCAGACTATTAAAGCGCCTATTGTTCTCACAGCTTGGAGGGGGTGAAAGTCTGCATGCATAAATGAACACATGGATGATCTACTGCTTGATATAAATACTGCCCAGCTTTTAGTGAGATACCAAGGCCTGCAGAATACAAAGTGAAAATATGCACTCTGCCTAAAATACCTTATGACCAAAAACAAAACAAAAAAATGCTCACAATAGGTGCTTTCTCTATAACCCTAAATATACTGCAGTGACCCTGGGGAGATAATAATAGAACTGATCACACCAATTATCATGCTATGAAAGCTGTAGCTACACTTGTCCTTTTTCAGAGATTTTTCTGAGTAGGTATAATGCCAACCCTATGAGGTATATGCTTTTAATATCCCCCTTTTGTGGATGAGAAAACTGAGGCTAAGACCTGTAAGTGACTTGCTCATTATCATATCTACCATGACTTTGTTTCCATTGTTTCCAATTACCAACTTATAAAAGTTTCAATAAAGGGCCATGTATACACATAGTTTGTAAGAAGTTGTGTTTAATGTGAAAGAATTATAGAATTTTAAGCATGGAAGGGATCTTCAGAGAATAGTTAATTTAACTCTGACATTTATAGATGATTAAACTAAAGCTCATGAGGTCATGATTTGTCCAAGATTATACATTTCACCAGAAATGTATACATCTCTTCACCAGAAGAGATGGAATACTTCCCACCATGAGTCTTGTTTCTGTCTGTCATCATATTATTTCATAAACTACCAGTTCGATGAAAAAGCCCTTTCTAGAAATAAAGAGAGTCCAACTGATAGTGTAACACATTGTTACTCTACCAGGGGTTAGCGGGTCAGACAGACCAGGGAAGGGGACTGCAATGAGAAATCTGACATCTAAGGGTGTTAGGTGAGGCAGTAGGGATCATTATTTAGGAACATCAACTCCTCAGTCAGTCCTGAGAAGACTGGCTCCAGTATTTATTACTGTGTGATACTGGGAAAGTCATTTAACCTAGTTAAGCCTCAGTTTCTTCTTCTGAAAATTAAGGATAATGTTAGAATTTGTGTCAAAGAACCGATACAAGCATACACATTTATAAAGTTTTGTGCAGCATGTGGTGTCTTATAAGTTCTTACTTAATTCTCTCGTTTCACTGCTCCTGGGGAGGGAGGCCTTGAGGGACACCTGGATCAGGTATGATTTCACAAAAGGTTTGAGATTGATAGGATCATGGACTCAGAGAAAGGTGCTTCTGACCTTACCATGTGGTTTGAGGTTGGCCCTGATTCTAAACTCAATACCTTACTCCTTATCAATAAGTAAGCAGCTTAATATCCAGAGAAATCAAGGATATGGGTTTTTGATTGTCACTATTGAGAAAACTTGGAAACAAAACACACACCCTTTCCACAGGCATCCATCAAAGATTGATCTATGCTGCATTACACATGCTCACAAACTGGGGTATGCAGAATAGAGTTTATGGGCTTCAATATAAAATGACAAATCTGATGGATCACCTTTGGTCTGATGCAAGTCAGTCTAGGATAAATCTCTATGATGTATTTACTGTGCCATTTTATAACTCAAACATCGGAGTCCTACAGTATAACAGATGCTATTTGACTCAATTTCCTATAAATTTTAGTTCCTCACTGTTGGCTTACTTAACATTCAGAATCAAGCTTAGCAAGCTCTGTGACTTGCTCTCATCACTTCAACGAAAGGCGGGCTCCTTTTTAAAAAATGTAGATGGAAATCAATTCTCCCAATCAGAGTACACTTGAATCTTTGATTATAAAATGCTTTGATATAACTCTTAGACCCTGAATATGTTTAGATTCCATGTTCTCAAGCTCCGTGAAAATAGTCAATGCAATCCTAACGATTTCAGTATCCTGATGCATGGGAACCTTTTGTTTAATATGAAACATTAGTCATGCTAGCTACAGTAGTTTGCTAGGGATGCCTAACAAAGTACCACAAACTCAACAGCTTAAGCAACAGAAATGTACTGTCTCGCAGTTCCAAAGACCAGAAGTATAAAATCAAGATGGTAGGTAGTAGGATTGGTTCCTTCTGCAGTCTATGCGGGCTGGTTCTGTTTCAGGGCTTACTCCTCAGCTTATAAATGGTCGCTTTCTCCTTGTTTCTCTTCATTCCATCTCTTTCTATATGCCTGTATCCAATTCCTTCTTATAAAGGGCACCAGATCTACTGGATTAGGGTCCACCCTAATAACCTCATCTTAACTGTATTACCTCTGCAAAGACCCTATCTCCAAATAAAATCACATTCAGAGGGACTGGGGTTAGAATGTTAACATATTTTGTTGGAGAGGGAGACAAAATTCAATCCATGGTGTGGACTTTTGAAATAAGAGACTGAGAGAGATTTGCACTCTTTTCTTTTTGGCTCTTCTTTCTCTCTTTTTATCTCCTTAATGTCAACTCTGATATCTGGAAACAGGTTCATGGTTTTCTGCTGCCTTCTTCTACTGAGGTTTCCCTATGTGGTGTTCATTGAAATCCCACTGATAATTATGCTATTGTAATATTTCAAAGGCCTCCCTTTTTGTAAAATTTGATCTTTTCAGTACGTCCAGTTGGACTAAATACCTCTAGACTGCTGGAGAAATTGCAGCATATAAGTTGAAACCTGGCACAAAGTGACTCTACTGAAAAGCATGTGTGCTCAGAGGAGTTGTGTGTGTGCAAAGCTGTAGGAAATCCATAAAGCAATTTACTCCTTTCACTTTTCATAGCAATTCATGCTAATTTGGATAATGATAATTAATGATTTGTCACATCAAATGATAGAAATAAATCCATAAAAATTGACCTTATCGATCAAACATTTTCAATTAAATTAAAGGGAGTATTAATCAACTCCATCAGGATAGTAATAGAAGAACATTGCTTCTTAAGGTTTTTTAATAAGGAGGTGGAGAAATCACATTTTGAAAAAAAGTGATGGAATATACAGCAGAGTGCAAAAAACATTGTTATAATTGATAATGCAGAAGTTTAAGCACTTCTGTATACTTTCTTTGTACAAACCTAACATTACAATCACTTCCCAGTGATACAATAATCCTGGCTCATTTCCATATTTTGGTAATTGCCCTACTCTAAGTGATAAATTAAGAAGATTAACTATAGAGCTAACTACCAAAAATGTACCTAATTTAGGAAATTTCAGCTTCTCTATTATCTACTCTTTATCTAAATTAAAGGAAAATACCTGTCTGTGCTTTAACTCAGTAATAAAACATCAGGGAGGAAAAATCTACTTACATCACACGGTTGAATAAGAGTCAACTAAATAATTACAAATCCAAGACAGCATTTTCTCATAGATGGGTAATTCCAATATACTAGAAAGATCTCCTGGCTTTGTTGACAAGAATTCTGGAGAAATACTGCAATGAATTGCCTCTCAGCAGGATACTGGCATTTGAGGGATTAAAGGAACAAGGAAGCACAAAGGTTATCTAAAGTTTAAAAGGCCATGAAAGGAGAGAAAATCTAATTAGAAAATTATATATTTGGTTTTAATCCAAATTATATGCTTAGAAATAAGCCTTGAAAAATTCCATCATCATCTCACTCTCAAAAAAGTTTTTCAGTAAATAATCTTCATTCAGGGGAAAATGTTCTAGAATGCCTTCAACCTGTTTCTAGACTTCTGGGGTAGATGTGGCATCTATACCATAAATGAATCAAGTACTGCCTTCATCACTTTCCCTATCAGCATTTCTGTGCTGACATGGAGATGGTTTTAAGTGAAGCTGAAAAGGGAACTGCTGCCTTCTTCCGAAAGCTTTTCCAGATAATTGTTGAAAACCCAAGGAGAGTGACACTGAATAATCACTTTATCATGCAGCCTAATGAGGTCTTTTCTTGGAACTGGATCAAATTAATACTTTGTTAAGACAGTAAGTACTCTTTCTTTGTACTTTTTTTTTTTAAATTAAACTTCTCTAAATTAAAAAGAAAACACTATCTCAGAAGAATTTAAGAATAACTACGGGCAGATTATTTTTCAATCCCAAAGAAATGTATCCTGTATTTTCTTATCAGAAGTGGTGGGAAAAGCATGGACTCCTCTTCCCTTCTTTGACCCATTAAAATATCCTCTAATTTCAAGAGTTTAAATTGAATTGTCTCAACTCTTTGTGATACTTAGGGCATAATCAAGACCTGAATGCTTGTAAGTTTGTCTAAAATCCTATAAAATTTCAGTACTCTAACAGGGTACCATCTTATGTTCCTAAGAGCCCACTTTTTAACAGGTGCTACTTTAAGATGTTGGGGATAGAGGACTCAACAGAAACAGACCTCCTGGATGTTCCATTGAAGTTGAGGTAGCCACTTTACCCAAATAAGTGAGTTAACAAATATGGTAGTTTTAGACAGGGTAATTGAGTCAAATGTCTTCCCAGACACGATATGTAAGTGAAACCTGAATGAAAAGAATTCATTCACCTACATCTACAGAAAAAGTACATTGCACAGAGAAACAAGGGCAAGTTCTAAGATCCTCTCAATAAACAGGAAGGTTGATGGAACCAGAGTGTAGTCATCCCAGGGACAGGGTGTTAGCACATGAGATCTGAGATTTGTGATTTGGGCATTGCTAAATCCATGAAAACACTTCCAGGTTGAAAGAAGGTGTTTAGATTTATTTTTACGTTAGGTGCTTTGAGATGTCACTGGACCACTTCTTGGCAAGGAAGAGGTCTATGATGTGCTTCAAATCTTAAATAACTCTGGGTGTATGTGGAAGACAAGTTGGTGCAAGACAAGAAACAGAAGCAGGAAGATCAGTTAGGGGAATATAGTTGTAGTCTAGGTAAGAAATGATGGTGGCCTCGGGTAGGCTGATAAAGGCAGAATGAGATTTGTGATGAAATTTGAGATTTATCTAGAGGTGGAGCAGACAGATCTTGCTGATGGATCTGATAAAGAATCAAATTCGTATCAGCCCATCTTTTTTCATCATCACCCTGAGGATAGGAATTGTGTCAGAAGTTTCTGCATCCTCATGTTACACAGCCCTCTACTGAGGACAGAGTCAGTGTTAAACAAACATCAAGAGATGTCCCCTACCCTCCTAAGGCATGTCATTTACCCCGTGCCTGAAACTTTCATGTAAAGGTGGGGATAAATTTTCTCATCCACATTTTGACTGTGAATTTTTCTAGAAATATTTGAAACACAAAAGTGTGTTCAATCTCCACCAAGCAAGATGCATAAATTTGCTTTTAACTAAGTCTTTCCCTGTCTCTTAAGTGTCACAGAGACTGCCTGGCAAAGATTTTAACAAATAATCCCCTGGGTAGTTGAAACCTACAAAGGCTCATCCCATAGAGGAATTTAATAAAAACAGGAAAAATACAGTCGAATTGGAAATGTTTCTTGTCTTCCTAGTGGATAAAGGATATATAACAGAGTCTTAAAAGTGTGTTGGATGAGGCATCTTCTATGGATATTACACTCAATCTGATATAATCAAACAGTTCACTTCTATAATGCAAAGTCTCCATGATATGTCCCTCTGAGCTATAAAAATCAGCCCACTCAGGTTAAATTCTGTAATTTACATGACTTATATAATCTGTAACAGTTTCTTTCAACTCTTCTGTCAAAGATTTTCCTGTATACTTTGTATGACAGAACACTACATTGTTAACCTTACATTCAGGGGAATAGTTCAGTTTCAATAGAGAAATTTTTCAGAAATATTTTAAATTAAAAGATAATTTTTGAATTAGAGCTTTTTTTCAAATCTGAATCATCTGTTTCTTATTTTTTCCAAATCTAAAGAACCTGATAAATTTAGTAACAGAAAAGTCGATGTATAATTGTTTTAATTCATTTCAGATCTATGCTCGTGGTACCAACTTTAATGTATCAAGTAACTGAAGAAGAAAACAACATTTTAAAATATTATTTTAGTTCTTTCAAATAAACAAATAATGGCTTTTAATTTTAAGAGAAATTGGGGCTGGGAGAGTTCTTTTTCTATGTAACAATAGACAAAAATGAATTTTTTACAGGAATTGAGCATATAATGATGTGGATCTTAATGAACACTGGGTGGGAAAGGAGTCTGCTTCTTGTCTCTCTCACTCCTTTCTCAGTCCTGACCTAAGTACCCTCTGTATAAACCAGAGCTCCTTCATGAAAAGGCCCTGGCAGGATCTGAGACCCACAGACAAATGTCACAATACCAGCTATTTCATTTCAGGGCTTTGACTCAGAGTTTCCATCTATAGAATAGAGATAACAATACCCACCTTGTGGTGTTGATGAGTCTTGAAAGTCTTGTGAGTAAAGTATCAGATGGAACAAGTAGTCAGGACAGGTTAGGTAGCTGGAGACTTTACCTCCTTTCTCAGAATTTAATCCCCTTGATTTCTATTTGGGGATCCATGAAGTTCTGGATAAACTGTCCTAGCTCTAACTAAATCAACTCTCTCTTACTCTAGCAAAAGCAATATTTTTCATGACTGTGAAGGTGTCCTGAGCTTGTCCAATCTCAAGGAATCTCAAAATATTTTTTCTGAAATTGATGAGACAAAGATTCTTGTTCTCTGTAACTCAGAATGAATGGGAAAGCAGGTACTGGAGAATTGCTGCCCACCATCTGAGACACGTGAGGATTTAGTCTTGGTGAATTATCTTCTGGAAGATCCAGAAAAGGCATCGAAGTAAAAGGGTGAGAAATAATACTTTAGGTGACATCTTTGCACCCTGCATTAAATCTCATGTGAAGTGAGCCAGGCAGTTCATTTCAGTTACTTGAGTCAGTGACTTGGTTTGTTTTTGATTTGGGCAATTTAAGTCAGATTTGCTGCTCTTTGCACTCCAAAGCATCCTAACTAATACAGCTGTAGAAATCTGGGTTATAACAAAGCTTAAGAGCACAGCACAGAACTCCCAAAAGGTCCCCTGGGAAAATGAATAGAAATTCACCTATTGGTGGTTCTTAAAATTTTTAGATCTCAAATGCCCCAACACTATGACATAAGCAATAGATCCTCTTCTTGAGAAGTAATAAAATGTACTTGTGCACGCACATAAAAACTTTTACCTGTGATTTCAGATAGCTTCACAGTGTCTCTGAAGCCCTTCAGGGTAATAACATATGTCATAAAGTAAAATAAAATATTTGGCTCAGAAAAGTGGTCAGATTCCAATATCAGGTGAGCAAGTCTGGGGACAGCTCTATAATGTTGTTTAGTGGGGTAACACCTGCATCAGTCTACATCTTAGAGATAGACTATTTCAGCCTAGCATCAGACAGGCTGGACCTTGCTCTCAGATCACTTCCTCCAGTGTTGGTACATAACAAAATAACAACAGTCAGCTAGTCAATTGCTTAAGATATGGAAATATTGTTCAGAGGATGAAACTGCTCCCCACACACAGGACCTACCAATACTCCCACTCCCTGCTATGCCTCAGCCTTGGTTACTGGGACAGAGGCCAATTTTTCCTTTTAGCTTAAGTAAGATAATGCATTAGATGTACACAAAATCCTTTTGAATCTAGATTGTAAACCTAGGCTCCAAATAGTGGGGAGCCTCATTAATGCTGAGATCAGATTTCCATTATCATTATTTTTAAAAAACCTCCCATCTCATTTTCAAGCTTAACTCTGCCTTGCAATTTGTTATGGCATTGTCCTTTTTTCAGTTTCTTTGTTGAAACTTTGGAATCTACTTGAATCTGCCACATAGACTGAGGAAGCTTAATCAGACTTACTTGTCTGAGGTTAACTGTAGAGCACACACTTTACAATAACAGAATGGAGAACAGACCTCACATTCACATGGATCTTTAGACCTGCAACCATTGAGCAGCTTATAACTAATTAGTAGCCTTCTATCCTGATACAACAAATGTCATTATCTGCATTTGAAATTCAGATAGTGTTAGATGTCTGTCCTGTTCACCTTCCCTCTCTGCAAAGAATCCTTCTTAAAGCAATGCTCCTCAAATGTCAGAATGCACATATAGAGATCTTGTTAAACTGCAGATTATGATTCTGTGGTCTGACATGGGTCCCACGTTCTGCATTTCCAACCAGCCTTCAGGTGATGCTACCATCCGACCCATCACATTTACAGGATTTGCAGCATAAAGTCTTAAAGTTTGCCTCTCCCTCATACCTATCCTCCCTACCAGAGGTCAGCAGGAGAGGTTGGTGAAAAGCTTGGAGTTTTGTCTTTACAGTGAATGGAGATTGCCTTACATGATAACTTGGCAAAAGCTGAAATTGAAGGTACAATGCAAGGTTTGCATCTATAATGACCAGCTAGGAGGAGCCTATTTTGTTTGGGGCCTAGAACTTCCAAAGAGTTCATCGAAGTTAAACACCATTCAGGGCCCAAACCCCTTGATCATCTGTGGAGACCTATGTTGACACCCAGGAGACTTTTCCCATTAATTCTCTCAGATTGCATTAGCACAAACCTCATTTCAGTCTAAGTTCTCTGCAGCCACTGTCTTTCACTTCCACATACCATAACTTTGGAAGTTTTGAGTATATAAAATACTGAAAGCAGTAGACCGATTTCTCAATTGATGAGGACATTTAAAAGGCTAAGGTATCTTCTCCCTGCCAAAATACTAGAATTCTAGTTGGTTAGAAAATAAATGAAATGTCACTAAGGGCTATACCTTTAAAAATTAAAAAAAGAAAAAACTAATGTTCAACAACTAATTTTATATAGCTTCTTTCAGGATTCTCAAAACACTTTATTAACTCACATAACCTTCATCTTCATAACATCTTAGTGTCAGTGAGGTTAGAACCTACTCACAGATGTTGTCAGATATTGCAAATATAATTTTATCTTTGAAAATTCATAGTTTATTACTAGGGAGGAAAAGAGATACAGTAGGTTTTCCCTCATGTCCCTCCTCCAACAAATTGTGTCTATCTGTCTCTTTCACACACACACACACACACACATGCACTTGAATCCTGCTGTGACATGGCAAACTCAATCAACTCAATATCTCTACAGCTGTCACTCACAGACAAAATAACAGTGAGGACAAGCTAATGCTGTACTGTGAAACAGCTTCACTCAAAACAAGACTTATGAAAACACTTCAGAGAGAATTTCAAATACCTCCTTCAAACAGCTGTTTCTAATGGCTTCACAGGACAGATTACACATAAAAAGAAATGAGGACATCATTTAACAACACCACTAATTATCTGCTGTTTACATATATTATCACATTTAATCTTCATAGCAACTTTTTAAGTCTGATCATCTCAATTACTCAGATGTCACTAGGAAAAAAAAACACAACATCAACTTCCTCCAAAGTCCCAAAGTCACAGGGACTGGGAAATGGCAGTAGACTTGACACCACATCTCAATGACTCTGTTTGTGAATTCTCCAAGCCCTTGCCCATAACCACTAGTATAGTGTTTCCCAAGTTTAGTATGCAAATAATCACCTACACAGCATGTTAAAAATACAAGTTCTAGTTTATTAGATCTGGGGTGGGATCTAATAATTTGTATTCCTAACAGTGTTTCAGTCGGGTGATGCTGAAGCTGAAGCTGATGCTGATGTGATGCTGGTGATCCAGGGACAACACTTTGACTAGCAAGGTATTAGTATACACACTTTGAGAGTGTTTTTCAAAATGTGGCTTCTGGAACAGCAGCATCAATAGCACCCGGCAATATGTTAGAGATGCCAATTCTCAGACTTCACCTGAGCTCTACACTGAGTAGGATTCCAGCAATCTGTGTCTTAAGTCTTCCTGGAGGTTCTCATGTACATTCAAAGTTGAAAATCAGTAGTTAATGTGTGGCATTTTCATATCTATAAGCAATTTAACTATACACAGACTGGAATGATTCTTAGTTGACTACTTCTTATGTTCCCAGTTGCATTTTATAATTAATCTGAAAATTTCACCAAATTATTGGTTAAAAACTTGTCTAGTCTGCCAGGTATAATGACACACACCTGTAATCCTACCTCCTGGAGAAACTGAAGCAGAAAGATCACAAGTTTAAGGACAGCCTGGGCAACCTAATGAGACCCTGTCTTAAAATAAAATACAAAATAAAGGGATTCAGCTCAGTAGCAAAGTGCTTGCCTAGCAATTGGGAGGTCCTGGATTTGATTCCCAGTACACACACACACACACATGCACAGGCTGGTCAGAGAAAGGCTGTGACTATAAAGGGACCTTAGTTCTTAGCTCTGCAGTAGCACTTTACCACAGACTGTGGTGTATAATCCCAGATCCCAAAGAGAGATCACTGGAGGTGTGTGTGGGGGGGGGTGACACTCACCTCATTAATTCATTAATTTCTCCCTCCAAAATGGGCAGGAGTTTTTCTTTCTGAAATTGATCTTCCTATGCTATGCCCAAACCATTTTTTCCCCTATTCTGCAATTTACAAAGCAAAGAGTTAGTTTTCCATTTTCATTCTAAACAGCGACTAAGAAATAAGCATTTTCTCTTAATTTGAAAAGAAACATGTCAAATAATTAACAAACACAAAAAAGATAGTTATCTTAGACCTCCAGTTGAGACGAACACTAAAACTCAGGAAAATTATAGTGCTTGGAAGACTCAGATACATGAAAATGAAAGACTTTAATTGGATTCATCTAAATAATTACAATCTTCCATCACCACATTTCTCATAATAAGCGATAAAATAATTGTACACTGAGCTATGCACTTTACATGAATTATCCCATTTAATCCATACAAAAGTAGTACAAACTTCATCCCCATTTTAAAGATTATAAAATGGGCTTAGAAAGAAGACATTTAATTGCTAAAGGTTATAGAGCTAATAAAAGTCAGCGCTGGGATTTCTACCCAGACCTAAGGGATTCTAAAGGTAGACCTAAAGGTAGAGTAGATTCTAAAGGTAGAGTAGACACAGGATCTACTCTACCAAGTATGTCAAAGAGAATACAGTGGGAAAATCCAAGCTTAAAGGTATAAGTGATTTATTCTATATTCTCCTGAGACCACTGACCTAAATCACTCCCCTGAAGACTGCCACAATGACCCAAAGTTATCCCCAGGGCCAAACCATCCTGGGTAGACTTGGGACTTCCTTTTCTCATTATTGTTCCTGGTTTAACATTTTCTCCCCCTCACACACAATTACTAGCTGCCTGGCCCCCACGATCATTTGTTAATTTCACCCAATGTATTCCTCAGAGTCTTCCAGCTCACGTAGGAAAGATCTGGTGTAGGCTGACCTCACTGCCAATCACTTTTGAGCTCTCCAAAGCCAGATAACTGGCTCCCTTGGAGAATCATGAAGGGGCAAAAGAAAAAAGTTTCTTGATCCTTTATACTGGAAGAAAGAACATGGACAGAAAAAACAAGCTTGGGACAAAGTCACATGCCATCCAGTGAAGAATCAGAAGGGAGGAAAATTTAAGAGGAAGTGTCTTAAATATCCATGAGTTCACTTAAAGATACAGAACAAATCAGTAACGTAATATGGGAAATTTGATACCAAGAGCCCGCATTTCTCCGGTAGGGCACTATAGGAAGTCTATTCTTTAAGATCATATTTGATCCTCTTGCAATCCCTAGGCATTCCAAGATGCAGTCATTACACTTATCTCATGGGTCCTTAGTTGTGCAGAGATTTCAATATTGCACCAGATTCTGAAGAGATTGGCCCTATAAAGCTTTTGGGAAAAAAAAAATCACTTCCTTTTTTATAATCTCCAGGCAGAAACATCATTTCATTATAACAGATGGAATTTCTCAAAACAATGGGACTTATAATTCTTTTCTCCCTACAATTATAATGGAAGGCCAAGTGAAACGGATTATATTGCACAGAACAAAGCAATATATCTCTGTCCCTTGCCTGGAGTCATCGTTAGAGATACGAGCCCCTTGCATCTGTGAGGGACTTGCATTTGGAGCTGGTTAGTTATGAGTCTACATTCACTTCAAGCCATCTGATTGGTTCAAATAACTTTAATGATTCTAACAAAGATGAAGATATTAAACAGAGAGCTCATTATTAGTCAGAAGTCTGCCATGTTCCCTGCTGTATAATTAACTCCTTTCATTCAACACATTTAAAATAGCATCAATGGAGAATATTTAATTACCTCCCTGCAGAAGAAGGTCCTGACTCAGATTCAGTAGCCAGTTTCACAATGAAGTCCAATTTAAATTGTTCTTAAAATAATGTGTTCACTAACTATAGGAGAAGCTTCAGTCCCAGAAATTTAAATCTAGGCAATAAAAATGATAGGACAGGACTGGAAGGAAAGCATATTGTATAGTTTGTCATTTTTCACAAATTGTGTGAAGCATTTTTAATGGCAACATATTTTCCCAAGGACTTTAAAGTATGTGGGTAAGGTTACAGGAGAAAAAAAGGGAAATCTGGAGTGACGAAAGACAGTGTTATGTGAACACTGGGACCAGGATGTATCATATTGACAGTGAAGTATGAAGATAGTGGTTTCTATACCAGTCTGACCTCGGTTGTTCATAATCCAACTACCAAAGTGTGACATGAGATGGAAATCACAGAAGTGGCAACTGAGATAATGCTTCAATTGTTCCTCCAGGGCTGAATGGGACAGAGCACAGGTGATTCAATTAGGCGTCCTTGTTTTCAGAGCACACAATCTTATTCAGAGAATACAGCACCTGCTCTACAGCACAATACATGTTTATTACCATGGCCTTTGGGAAAGTATCACTGAAACCAAAATGTTCGAAAACAAAGGACAGTTGGTGTATATTAGCTTCCGATGTGGACACAACATTCATTTGCCATTCTGACCAAAAGGACATTTTGTCAAAACAGCAGAGCCATTTATAACTCTTCCTCCTCCTCTTCATCATCATCATCACCACTGCTACCAAACCTTTATGGAGCTCCAACTGTGGATATCAGGAGTGTCTGATATTGCAGTGGACAGTTGTTCAGGGACACACTGTGTCCCGGTATCCTTTGGGAAAATCCCAGCTCCCTCTTGTTGTTCACAGACTCATACAACTGTCAAAAGGTGACATTTTTTTTCTACTTCCATAAGGGTGAGCACATGACCAAATATCTTTGAGACTGGCAGATGATTGCAAGAATGGAGAAAAATAATTGGAGTTTATGCATTCAAACAGCAATAAGCCCAAAATGCTGTAAATTATTCTCTACTTCCTAGACCACTCTAGATACTCTGACTCTTTTTGGAAATCTATTCCTTCACTCACTGATTTTGTGAACTACCCAAAAGACATTTGAAAAGTTTCTAACTGACTTGAAGTAGACTAATCCAAGTAGAGTCGCTTGTAACCAAAGAGAATCACCCGATGCAAATATGTGACTTAAGGATGCATAGATTATGTGTTTTCCATAAAGAAGCTAATGTCCCAATGGGGTAAAAATGACTAAGGCATGAAAAGAGGGTCTGAGATATGGTAAGAAAGATATTAACTAAATGCAGAAGAGTAGCTATAGGGTTCTATAAGAGAGGCTCAGGGAACAAAATACTGAAAAAATAATATATATAACTATAATATATAATATATAATAATATGATATATGTGTGTGTATAATTGTATGCACCCTTAATACATGAGTTTAATTATTCATATTTTCTTTAAGCTTCAGATGGAGTTCAAATACATATATAATATATATATATATATATATATATTATTTTCTAGGATTCCATTCACTTAATAATAAAAGTAAAAGGAATACAGGATATATTATAATTATGACTTTCTCTCCTGATGCCTACTAAAGAGGAATATGAACACACAGAAATAAATTAGGGAGAATGCATAGGGCGAGCAGAAATTCTGCATTTTTTATTGCAACTACTCTGAAGTAGAAACAAACCAACTAATATCAGGACTATCATTCAATTTTCCTCTGAAAGCATTTTCTTTAATGGGAAGGAAAGAAAGCCAAGTCAAACCAACAGTGACCCAGTACAAGAATATCTATGTGCACACACAAATACACACATCCCTTGGTGCCAGCAAATCCTTTTTCTTTAAAATAAAAATGCTTTACACCATAACCTAAGAGTGCATCCCCTGTAGCTACAATCAACATTTTGAGGGATCAACAACACAGTCCTTTGTATCAATTAGGAGAGCTCATGTTGCATGGCTATTTTCTGCCACCACCTAGGAAAGGATAGGTAGGCAAAGTCCCTAGGGCAATGTGGAGGTTAGATCACCTCAGCTGTCAATCATAATTTTGCAGGCAGGGCTGGTAACATTCATTTTGCTATAGAGTCACACAGCCTTATCTCCAGACTAATTTTTAATAAATAAATAGAGGCAAAGTGTTATCTCTCCTCCTGCAACATTTTCCATCCATTTATGAGAAAACTAAAAATATTATTTTATGTATCAACTACAAAGTAAGTATTAAAATAAGTATTATTCATTATTAGGATCAAGTCTCAGATTTCAATGCTGCTAATTCATGAAGCCAACTATGAAAAAAGCAAAGGATATCAAAATACAGTATTGCCACTATCACCTTAAAACAATAGCTTTTCTCTGGATCACTGTGGTAGCCTCTGCAGTGTGTACTTCTACTTTGCTTCTTTATTGTATAATTGGAAATCAACTGCCAGAATGATTCTTTTAAAACATAAGTCAGTCCTTTCATTCGCCTATAAGTCATATACAGCACAGTCCTGGTTATCTCTTTGACCTTGCTTCTCCCACTCCTGCCGGCTCACTGTGTTCTGGCCACCAACCTCCAGGCATTCCTCAAATAAAGCCAAACACCTTTCCCTTGCAGCATAGTGGACTATACTGTGTACTGTACTGCACTACTTCCACAGGGTAACTTTCTCTTACCTCCATCCACAACAGTGTCCCCAGCATAGTCTCCATTCCTGCATATGACTTGATTTTTCTTCACCACATGCATCACCCCTTGAAAGTACATATTTATTTCCTTGTTGGTTTGATGTCAGCATCCCTGACTAGAAGACCATTTCCATAAAGGCAAGGACCTTTTATTGTTTTCTGCCCCATTCCCTGGGTGTTGCACAGTGCCTAGCACATAGTATGCTTTTAATAGATGTATGTGAATGAGTGAATAATCATATCATTTTACAAAAGCTCGTCACTCTCAACTCCATACAATTTTGTTTAACTAGAACCTAAAATAATCTTGGAATCGTAGGCTCTACGGGCCTGAGACAGGCACTCAGCATTACTCATATTTGGTTCAAAAAAATAAGAGAAATACACCAAGTTGAAGACACGAATTCAAATCTTCCCAACTCTTAAAATTCCCTGCATCTGAATTTCAATGTAAAGCTTTTCAAAAGGTTTATCTTTTCATTTATTTATTTTTTTACTACCCGAGGACATTTGGAGATGCCTGAAAGTCTCGAAATATTAGGTCCAACTAAGATTGGGACTTCTTTTCCAGAGCCATCATGGATGTTTCCATAAAGAATCCATCATCTGGATTGGACAGAGGAGAATCAACGTTTAAAAAGACCAGAGCACTTCATTTTGTAAAGAGGAGGAAATGAATGGGTATATCTCCCTCTCCCTTCCTTGGTTCCCTCCATAATTCTGATTAGTCCATTAACTGCTGCAGGAGGACTCATTATCACAGCTTTCTGAGGCCTTTCTCCAATAGTGGGAAGGACTCCACCCACTACATCATCTTAACCAGCAACTTAGAACACAGTGTCACATAAAACAGCAGCCAACCTGAAAAAGTGCAGTCATTGCAATAGCGCTGCTTACTAACCATTCAGCTCCACTTCTGCATAATTAAGGAGGTGGTTTATGACAGGCAATTGTGGCATTTAAAACATTAAAAGGAAAAGTAGCAGAACGTGCCACACAGGGAGCCCTACAGTTGCTGAACAGAGAGGAGGTGGAGAGAAATAAGACTGAACCCAAAGAAAGCAGTCTCTGCTTCCTAGAGTCTCTTTTTTCCCCCAGAGTTATTTTTTTTCTCCTCCACAAAATGAGTAGCTGAGGGGATAATTTAGCAACTGGGCTTTTGCAAAGGTAGCTGCTGTGTGCTTAAATTACCAGAGAAACACTTTCAATTGCTCCCCTTTACAATGAAAGCACTGCATGGTACTTTCCCAGGATTGGAACTTTGCACACAGCAGGAGGGTCCAAGGGATGCTGGGAAAGCAGGATAGGGATGAAGAAGGATGACTGGTCAGGATAAACTTTAGTTTATCTAATTTTGGATGCATAGTTAAAGAACAAAGAAAGGCTGGTCATGATATACCTAAGGAAGACACCTCACTTAGTATTTCCAAGGAAGATCTCTTGATAAAAACACCCTCCTAGTCAACAAACATCGCTGAACCCTTACTACATTCTGGACATTAGGCTGAATGTTGTGAATATGGAAATCAATAAGAAATCAACTCTGATCTCACAAAGACCTCAGAGTCTATTGAGAGTTAAAACCTAGTGGGATGAGTACCGACCATGAATACCAAGTGGTGAGAAAATCCAGAAGAAGAAATGTTGAAGTTCATTTATAGAAAGGCTCCCAGAATTCACAGGCATTCAAGAAATATTTCTGAATGAGAGAATTGATAAACCAATAGATCAATCAAATCATTTATAAGGAAGAGGTCATCTGATCCTGGTCTTGAAGGATGACTAGAAGTTTGCTGGACAGTCTTAGCAGAGGAAAAAGCACAAGCAAAGGTATGTGAGATGGAAAGGTCCCGTAAGTGCTGGGTGTGGGCTGGAGCCATCGGAGTAGCCTGTGAGCAGCAGGACATGAGAGGGCACAATAAATGTCAGGCTAATTTTTCAGCAGAAATTTGATATGACTATGTTTTAGTCAGTTGTATCACTGTGACCAAAATACTGGACAAGAACTACTTAGTGGAGGCCAAGTTTACTTGTGGCTGATGGTTTTAGAGATCTCATTCCATAGGTGACTGACTCCATTGCTCTGGGCCCAAGGTGAGGCACCACACCTGGGGGGAAGGGCATGGTGGAGGAAAGCTGCTGAAGTTATGGTAGCAAGGAAGCAGAGAGGTTGGTAACAAGGAGTGACAGAGGAGATGCGCCCTTCTGGAGAAGGTCCCCAGTCATGCGCCTCCTTTCTCCCATACCCCACCAGCCCATACTTACCACCCAGTCAGTCCATTAAAATTAGGACTCACTGATTAGGTTACAGCTCTCAAAAGCCAATCACTTTACCTCTGAACCTTCCTGCATTAACAGGTTTTGGAACACAGCTCATATTCAAACCATAACAGACTATAAACCAATCAATTAACCAATAAAAGCTAAAATCAAAGACAAGCAAACTATTTAGAAGCCTTTCATTATAGAAGAGACATAAAACCTTAAATGATTAAGGTCTCCTTCAGCAATGTAATTCAGAGGTCTACAGATTCTTATGTTGTTAACACATGCCCACCTGTACGAAGTAAACATGGCTTTATGCACCCATGCAACCAGGTAACAAAACGAAAACCATGTATAATTGCTATCACTCTAAAATACAGATGTGCTCTGCTCTCTAACCAGCACTTTCCTTCATCTGGAAATGTAATGGAATACAAATGTATGTCTGAATCAAATACAGTCTAAATGTCTCAATAATGATAATAAAAAAAACTAGCTAATGTGTATAGTTCTTACATACAAACACATACAAAAATACACAAAGCAAAGTCTTAAAAATGTAAAAAAGAAAAAAACGCAATGCTTTGAGGTGTATTTTCTGTACTTTGGAAAGGGGGACATGTTCCTTCACACACCTTGTTAGAGAACCTGACAGGATGAGGGATAAGGACCAATAATTCAAGGAAGTGAAAAGCATTCTTGTAAATGCCTTTTAACTGTAGTTTTAGCACTTACTTTCTAAATCTTGAGGGTGATGTGAAATTAAAGGAAAATGTCTTGAAAACTGCCTTAGATTTTTCAAATTCATGGTTGCCTGTATAGAAAATTCCAATACCACCTTTTAAGTTGAAATTTGAGAGCATAAATTAATTGAAAACCAATAGTGACGATAGAAAGTTTGAGGCAGAACTCTTAAGGTTTGCTGTTTCATTTTGCTGTGGGTTTCTATGTCTAAGAGTAACCCACCTAGGACCTCTGAATCCCAGCTGTTCATTCCTGGCCTACAGATGAATTATAGTCAAACAGTGAAAACAAATTGCAGAGCTCAGAGCCCTGAGCCAATGCTCCATGACTAGGCAAGTCTGTGGAGAGGTTAAGAAACATAAACAACCCATCTACTCTGAGAGGAGCACAGAGCCATGGTTCAGTGCACTCCCAATGCATATTTGTAGACAAGCATGTTACAAAGAACTCTCCTTTACATTTCCCTACATATACAAAGTATGCAGCCTAAAGCACAGCATTCTAAATTATTATAAGAAACACATTACAAGGCTTTCGGTATCTGAGAGGGTGCTGTCCTCATCATCCTGAAAATGTATCTTTAAAGAGAACAGTCAATCAGCCAGGCATACTATGTGGGGTAAAACTGAGTGTATGATTTTGGGGAAAACCCAGGATACCAAACTTGTTGAGCCAAAAGGGAAATTTAATTCTGTAAGTGAATTATGACTTGAGTCAACAAATGGTTTTGACATCTGACTCATTTAATGATGAAATGGGATATTTAATATAAACATGATTTAGTTCACTTCATATTTATTCATTTATTTATTTTATTTTACTCTGGTCAAACAGGCTTCTTGATATTTCCAGAAAAGTTTAAAGAGGAAGGTGTAATATTATCTCCATTTTCAAAGCAGAAAGAGCAACACCAAGGTATGCAAATTATTCTGGTATTACACCCTCTTTCCCTTCCTTCCAATTCTGTGCTTTCTCCATTGGAGGCTACATCTATTGTCACTGGTCCAATCCTTGCAGCGAAGATGGGTTACATATCTTCACTGCCACCCCTCCTTCTTTCTTCAACATTTGTGACACGTTTTGAAAATCCTGCAATCATTGTGTATCCTCAGCAATCCAACACCAACCCAAATAGCCCCAAGTCCTGCAGCTGTCTAAATCCAGCATCTCCCCAGTCATCTGTATTTATGATCAACTTAGCAAATAAGAGATGCATGTCCAGAGAATGAAGGAATGAAGCTGTTGTACAGCCTTCCAGGAGCAAGACCTTGGGGTTGTCTTTTTTTTTTCTTCTCTCAGCCCTACAACTGAATCATTCAGCACACCCCAGTGATCCTTCACACCAAATTATTCCCCCATTGCCAATTCTTTTCTATCACTCCCAGTTCTTGTCATCTCATACCTGGACTCTCACAGTAACTTCCTTGCTAGGCTACATGCTGTCAGATTCACCCCTTCCTATCTCTCTGATACAACACTTCTATACTAATTCATGAAGAATAGCCTTTGATCAATCTTTAAACACATTAACCACTCTTTCACCTAGAGGAGAATATTCAAACAATTTAATCTGCTTTTATAATTGGGCTTTTCCTGTCCTTATCAGATTTTCCTCCCATTAGGTAAGCCGTTTGCAGGCAAGTCTCATATTTTCTCACTTCCATGTCCTTACCCAACTAGGGATCACAGGCAACATCCTGGAAGCCATCTGTCTGTGTAAACAAAGTTTTCTGGAACAGAGCCATAACTGTTGAATTACTGAGACAGACTATGTGGCTTGCAAAGTCTAGGGCCAGCTTCACAGACATGCGACCTGAACAGGTACACAGGGTCCCACATGACCTCTTCTGGTTTAATGCTTTCCTGTCAACATTTGAAAGTCTAATAATTGTATCTTTGAACTTGCATTCTCTAAGTGAAACTTAATAAAATAATTAGGTATTCAAGAGCAAGAGATACACATTTTTTAATTTTTTGTTAATTGGGATTGAACCCAGGAGTGCTGTACTACTGAGTTATATCCCCAACCCTTTTTATTTTTTCTTATTTTTTTATTCTGAGACAGAGTCTTGTTAAATTGCTGAGACTGACCTCAAACTTGTGATCTCCTGCATCAGCCTCCAGAGTCACTTGGATTATAGGCAGTGCCATCTTGTCTGGCAAAAGATTTATATATATATAAAGATTTATATATATACATATATAATAAAAATATCTACTTTCTTTTCCTTTTTTTACCACTCTGTTCCAAATAGTGTTTGTGATACCTCATGAGCACAGACTCTGGGAGATCTATGTGGCACACTCATTGAGACTCAATGTGAGTGGAGATTTGTTTCATTTGCTGGGTAAACTACAACTCTGACAGTCCTTGAAGGCTGTTTCCCACTAGAACTAAAAATTCTTGGAAGAAAGAAAACAGTGGCATTCTAAGAAACATAAGTGATCAAGGAACCTAATCATACCCTTGCTTACTTGTTACTTCCATGAATTGACCAACTACCTAAGCTGAAAATTAGGACAAAGTAGGAAAAATACAGATGCAATAATCCATAGGTTTGTGTCTGTTTTAATTTTCCATTCTTTATTACTTACTGGGAAGCCCAAGGAAGAGAACGTTTGTAGAATGTGTGTATCAAGATGTGAAATAAAAAGAGTTGAGCTAGTTGAAGCAGTGTTTCCACATGTCTGGTAAGAACAAAATATGTATGCACAGCATGAGCTGTGAAATAAGAAATGTTTCCTATTTTAGTACTTCGGCGTGTAAGTTAAAAATTCTTATTTAAAATGTAAGACTAGCATGACACAATGTAAATATAGATGGAAATAGTCATGGTAATAACTTAAAATTTAAATATTTCTTTTCCTAGTATGACATTAAATAACAAATGTAAAACACCATGACAAGTTGAGAGAGAGAGAAAGTGGAAGAAAGAAAAATACTTCATGTTTTAGTATGGTTAATGACATTTTGTTGTTGCTTTTTGAACAAAGGGTTCTATAATTTCATTTTGCAATGTTTTTTCAAATCATGTAATCTCTGAGAAATGCCTTAAATATTTACTCTATGGCCTTTTATTGCAAATGTGCAGATGCCTACCTGGTCCTAATATATTACCTGCATGACAAATTTTCCTACTTCCTTTCTGCCTGTAAGAACACGTTTTCCTCAAGTTCTCACCAAAACTTCAGTTTTCTTTCGAAAGCCTTTTATTTTTTAGTCAAGCTGGGGATTGAACCCAGAGTCTCATACATACAAACTAGGTAGGTAAGTGCTCTACCAGTGATCTACAACCCAGCTGTCAAAAACTTTTCACATTCACCACTGGAGCTAGAATTACTCTTATAAATTTTATTTGTATATTTCATTTAATACTTAAGCACACTTATCTTTGTAATGTTTATTGTAAATCACTTCTAATTATGTAACTTTCCTGATTATTTCCACCACTAATTAAAAGCCATTCAAGACAAGCAACCATAAGTAAGTGAAAAATATGAAGAGAAACCAAACTAGGTCACTGCTCTTCAACCAAAATTAAAGCTAAAATAAATAAAGACCTTTCTTATCTTTGCACCCATGAACTTATCACGTTTGAAATCAAATACTGCATTGAGAGTGGGTGGTATACATATAAAGGGATCGTAAAGAAAAGTCACTGCCCTCTAAGCATATATAAATTTAGAAGGATTGCACACACATTTATACGATATAATAAAGCAAATTGGATTAACATTATAGGAAGTACAGGACAAAGTGCTACAGAAATTCAATGAGTTTCAACTGGAAAAGAGTAAAGGCTTCATTGGACTGGGATGGCATTTGGACTGGACTGAGGAGAAGAATGCTAATTGGCCCTTCAGATGTGGGAAGAATAGTATGAGCAGAGGAAAATGGACAAGGAGAGAATTGGAAGGGTGGATAATTGTGCTTGCTTGGGAATGTACTGATTCAATTGGGCCTTCTAAATTATGTCACAACCAGCCATTGCTGTGTGGTGTTGCTGAGTTGAGAGGATACACGTGGCCATGTTTATAGTACCTTGTGGAGTTAGTAAGGGAAGCAAGTTCTAAAAAGGCTTAAACTCTCATCTCCAAGAATGGTCCTTAAGACAGCAATGTCTATGATGTTAAAACAAAAAGATGAGAATTAATTAATGAGTCCCTGTCAAGCACAGTAAAAGATTCTTGCAAGCCACAGCATTGCCAGGAAAGTGGCAAACGAAGTGATATACCCTCTAAAAATAAGACCCCTTCCAGGGACATCAAGAAAACACTATTCAGCTTCAAATGCCTATGTCCCCTGAGCTGTCCTTCAAGGGTACATGGGTGGGAAGTAAGAGGGATCATGAGAAGGAAGAAAAACAGGAGCAACGTTGCTTCTAATTCTCCATTTTAAGAGAGATTGAGTACTTTATTTTACTGATTTTTTAAATAGGAGCTCCAGACTTTTATGATGATGAAGTATGATGGGTTTGGGGTGGTCAAGAGGAGGTACAGTCAGAAAGAAGACCTGCCTAGAAACCATGCAAAGGATGTTATCCCATGTAGGACATTAAAAAGAATTACTTTTCTTTTATTCTGTTTAAAACCTCTGCCCATGGATAAAACTAAGAAGACACACGCTCAGGTAAATAAGTGCCAACTGGCAGGGTTCTATAATCTGGCTTCCAACATTGCCATGTAGCTTTATCTCAAGGCAAACATGGATCTTTTATATTCATTTAAAAGAGGGATTTCTGAGCACCTGGAGGAAAGATAGGAATGAAAGAGGCAAAGATGCAACCAAGGTCAGAGTCCCCAATATTCTTTCTCTTTATTTCAAATATCATCTCCTGAGAAAGCACAAAAGGCTTCCTGTTTCTCAAATCTGAAAAAATAAGTAAGCTATAAGATGGGAAACAGAGTGGCACAGTTTAAAGGGTAAAGCCTCAGAGCAAGATGTCTCTGAATTCACACTTTTGCAAGATGTGAATTTTTCTTACTTTGAATTTCCTTACTCTATAAAGGGAATAATGGTACCTACCTTCATGCTGTTTTCATGGGGTTAAACAAAAATACAGAGTGATATATCTAGCCCAGTTCCAGAGACATTGTTGGAACCTGATAAGCAATACTACTGTTGATATGATTTAGGGAGATGGACTAGGGACTCATTTATGCACTGAGGTCCTTGAGGAGGAAGGGGATGAGATTCAGCACCCTGTGGCCTCTGCTGCCCATCTGAAATACATTATCATCACTTCCAAGTCTTAAATTATGTAAAACACATCCCTGTGGTGCAAATACTAAGCTAATGGTAATGATGTCACTTTGGCAAGGAATGTAAATATCAATGCAAATGGACAGCTCTAGGAAAGGCAACGGCTTTTATCTCCTCATTGCAGCAATCCTCTCTAGAAGATTCAGACATCGAAACCACAATAGTAGAGGGCACACACAGACCCTTCTCTCTGCCATTCCAGCAAGGGTAGTTCTTTTCCCCTCTGGAGGGCAAAGAGCAACTATGTATCCCAAAAAGAAAACTTATTTCACAATTGCTCTGTCCTCTAACAGACAAGACAGCACTGTTCACATAGGCAAATCAGAGTGTGAACTATAACACATACTCAAGGTGCCACATCTAAGTGGCAGGCTGCTTACAGCACTGGATGCTGATTCTAGGCAACACCTTTGGGGAAAGGTTGAAAGTTGCAGTTCTGACAAAAAGAAATCTTCTTGAACAAAATGTGTGTGTATCCACACACACACATTTTCACCTAGGGCAAAAATTCTTAGACTGTCTGCTTACACAGTGCTACACAAAGCAAGACAAATTGGCAATTGCTATTAGGTCACTAAATGACAGTGGGGATTAGCAAGTTTTTAATATCTGAGTCTTTACCTTCCTGTTTATACATGATTATAGACGTTTTATTCATCCACCACTGTTTGCTATGAGTTTTAGAATCTATTGAGCATATGCCCAGACTCCAAATCAGGAAGCAGCAAAGTTACTCCTCGATCAAGAGTTAATTGGGATCAGAATAGGTATTTGGGTAAAAGGTTTTTTTTTTTTTTTAAATGAAGTTGAATAAATGTATTCTAAATGAAAAAAAAAAAGAGTTAATTGGGATGTAGAATTAGAGAGTGACAACATGTGAGGCAAGTCTGGGCCCTCTGTCACCTTGTCAATGCTAGCATGGCACAATGTTTGTCCTCAGCTTCCTAGTCTAGGTGTGCTAGATCAACACTTCTCATTATCTTTAGCATCAGAAATCCAGGGCCAGGAAATCACAATTCTCCAACAGGTTAAGCAAATATCATAGGTTAAAGGAAAAAAAGAAAAGCAATAAAAGAGCTTATTCTAATGTTTTTCTTTCCTTTTTTTTTTTTTTCAACAGTTCCATCAAGAAAGAAAAATAGAAAAAGAGGGAGGCAAAGCAAGCCAGTGAATGGGGTGGAGTTGATAGAAATAAAAAGTCAGAGATAAATGTATACAGACAAATACAGACCTTACATTTCCATGAATAATTCAGGATTCAGACTGCACTGATATGTTTAGACAGGGAGGGCAGCTGGAGCTTTTAAAGGACAAAGACCTCTGACAACTTCTTCTTGATTCTTCAGATTTATTTTCTTCTTTTATTATACACACATATATGTGCATGTCCATATATTACAAACCTACATATGATATATATGTACATATTTCATATTAATGTAAGCAAATCTGTTTCAAGGATCAAGCAAGACTACTAGATAGTATGAAATTCACATAGAACACCATAAATATGTTCTTTTTCAGGGACAATGACTTGATCGTTTTCTGAATATTTCCTCTATTTATTCCCAAATCTAACTACTCACCATCCCAAATATGCCTGGCCAAATTGAACTACTCATGTATCCCCTGTACTTCCTGATATCACCTAATTACTAATCTCTAAACTTCCTGTACAGTTTCTCTGCTCCTGTCCCTAGGAAGCTAAGTAATGCCAACAAAAATCACAATCTCCTTTATTTTATGCAAAATTCGTGGATACACCTGGAATCTTTAAGTCAATGCCATTTATCTAAATGAGTTGAGTATTTTCTCTTCCTGAAAATCTGTTTATTCTTCTGATTAATTGATATTTCGGACTCTGTAGGGACAAATTCTTCTTTCTCTGAAACTGAGTGCAAAAGTCCATATGTGCATGTGTGTATATTTTCTTCAACATATTTTATCTGATTTTCAAGAGAAGATAAAAGCCCCCCCCATATCAGATACCAAATGTCAAGTTTCCACATAATGCTTCCCTTCTCTAACCTACTGTTCTTATGGACCTGATTCTTCTCACTTTAATTCAGAAGTAGTGGCAAAGTCTCTGGCCAAGTTCTTTCTGGGCAAAAGTAAAAGGTGAAATATGGCAAGGGATCCTATACCTGAACTTAGATGTATCTATTGATTTGTTTTGAGAAAATGCTTAGTTTCACATTCAAAAAACACATCCACATTCTTGCTGCTTAACAAAACTTTCTGCATTAATCAGCACTAGAAATGATAAAGATGATTTACTATTTATCTCCATTCTGTCGAAAGGAACACCTGCATATGCAAGTACTTCTGCAAAACATTCCATTATCAGAATTATGATACATACAATATCAATAATATTGTAACATTCTGAAAGTAGTGCCACATAGGTCATTAGCTCGTGATTCAAATTGTTACAAAGAGCTCCCTTATATTGAACATTAGTTGACCTTTCTTATTTCTAAGCATGGTTTCTATTTTATTCCACTAAAGATTTACTGACCAAAAGAATTTCTTCATTCAAAATTTTCTATTCAGCATATGCACCACAACAGATTCTTTGAATCCTATACCCATGCCCTATCATTGCTCTGGTTATTCCTTACCTGGCCTTTTTTCATTCCTGTAACTATCATCAGCATCATGGAGGTTCAGAACAGAGCCCTGTCTTCAGGCTTTCCTCTTCAGAATGCTTCCTAGTTTCTGAATGCACTGAGCTGCCTAAATATCATGCCCTCTATGGTGTGGCCTACACTAAGTTAAATGGAAGGACTCACACTGCACATTTCTTTTCATAGCTGATGGTCCACATTGAATCTGTGGTTAGCTGGAGTCCTGGCCCCCTCATTGCTTTTCATGAATTTTTGTCAAAATAGTTCTTCACTAAACTAATTGTGCTTATTGTTTGTTTTAAATGTAAGAAGATAGACCCTAGAATCAGAGAGAATTGAATTCTATTGCAGTTACATTTTCAAACCGAAGATCTTAAATTTAATGTATTTTAGTTTTAGTTTTCCTCTTTAGAAAAAAAAACAAATAATTCCACATCATCAGTTGTTTCAAAGAATTAAGAAACACAAAATGCCTAGACCTAGCAGGGAGTCTACAGGAAATATTGGTTCCCTTTTCAACATACTTCACAGGTCCAGAGGATCAGAAATTTTTTTGATGTGATATCTGTACCATCTGTAAATTTGGACAAATGTGTTCCATGCCTTCTTGTAAGCTGTGTAAACCAGAGAGACTAGGTCAGCACCAAGGACAGTGTTCAAGGACGTCCCACCAAAATGTTGCCAAAGCCACTTGAAGGGATTTGGGAGACTTTGAGAATAAATGGTTGATTTGTTTACTTCTTTCTGAGTTTTTTTCATTACTAAACTTTACAGGTAAATAGAATGTGAGAAAGGTGGTATTATATCATACTGCTTAAAATCATTTTTATATATTAATTACCATATAGTCTTGATGCACTAAAGAATCATCTTGCAATTACTCTCACAGATAATCATATATATGTTATGTATACATATATATGAGATAAAAAACTCTGAGATATTCCAAGATATCTGCCAAATATCCATTTGAATTATAACATAATTTAAGTGAACTCAAGAATGTAAGTAGAAAGAAAACTTTTGTCTCAAGGTTGATAATACCATAATGAGGAATAGAATATTCTTACTTTAATAATCTCCTCAATGGAATTCAAGTAGTTCAGAAAAAAGTATTCCATTAGGTTATAAATTGTATCTAAGAATGTGCATTCCAGCACCTGACCAGGAAATGTTTTTTGTTAGAACTGATTTTGAAATCTAAAAAGCTCTGCTTATATCTTCCTGAATAAAAGTGAATAAAACAGTATGCATCTGGACCTCTGCAATATATATTTATGACACTGATGGCGTCAATTCAGGGAACTTAAGGCTTAAAGAAACAGAAAATATTTGCTATTATGAGAAATAAAATAAACTGCACTGAAACAAATAACATCAACCTGGATAAAAATCACAAAATCATGTGGATATCATACTTGGATACAAAAATGTAAATATGCCTTCCTTCAACAATGTTTACTGAGTACCAACTAAGCACCAAGTACTGTGATGGGTATTGGCATTTAACAGTAAATAAACCATTCCTGACACTGAGCAATTAGCATGGGAATATTATAAAAAAAAATCCTGCTGGTGGGTTCAGTGCTCTAACTTATCCAAAGTATTTTTATTTTCCTAGTTATATCCTTAAAACTGAACAAAATAGGCACTGCTCATATATTTATCATTCTTCGGACTGAACAGGAGGAGTATAGGAGGATTCTAATTGCTCTATCATCTTAGGGACATCAATTTACCTCCCTTGAACCTACTTTATTTATTACCAATGCAGACACTGCTCCAGCAACTCAGAAGGCACTGGCTAGCTATAACATTTTAAGATCAAATTGCAGAATAAAATGAGCACTCAATGTAGAAAAGCGGAGGACTGCTGTCTGAGCTACTGAGAGCACTTCCTATAAGCAAGACAGCATTGTATATTTGCTCATGGGTATTTGCATGTTTAATGACAAGTGAGTCCTGCTTTCATGAACAGCATTTCAAAGACATGTTTTTACTGGACATGGGGAATTCAAAAATTGTAAACTAATTAGACACCTAATTAATTGTGGTAAACCCACAATTTTGAATGTATCTGCCAGAGACCTGAGTTTTACATTTTAAACTGAATTATTTGTTAATGTCTTCTCTCATTGTGTCAGTGTAACTGTGCTTTTATATTATTATCTAGGAGCAGAGGCATTTGTCACCCTGGGTACAAAAAATAAATTCACCTCTTGTGACTAGACAGGCTCTTAAGCAAAACAGAGAGTGATAAAAGAATATACTATGCAAACTTAAGGAATAATACTTTATTACTTGGACATTCCAGGGCTTATCCTAACCAGACAAAATCCCACCTGATTAGTAAGAAAATCAATTTCTTAAATAAGGACACTTAATAAGAGTGGGTCAAGAGAGAATGCAGTTCAAGCAAAGGGTAATGATATTTCTACACTTAATTGCAATGAGGGCTTTAAATATCCATAATTGATTTGTGCCATGATTATAACCTTGAGCCCACCTAAAGGCAAGACACATAAAATTATATAACATTGACCGTAATCATTTGAAAAGACCAAAGTCTGTCTTAGGAAAGGCTCTAGGCTTTAGTGGACTGGAGCAGAAGAACACAACTCACAGCTTTATACCTTATCTTACTAATTGGAACACAGTTTTTCTTCCCTATTCCATTACTTCAAATACATCAAGTCCCCTAAAATATCAGATCTGCTCCCACTCAGCAGTTTTTACTGCTGTTAAATACTAATTGTTAATTTATTTTTCTTGACAAAAAGCTTTCCAGAGTCTGAGCTTTTCTTCATTGAATCAGTCTGTCCTGAGGATACAGCTAAACCTGCCTTTGATCAGTGCTTAATCCTTCTAGATGCTCAGGGTGTAGTTTAGAATCTATGAGAAAGTAATTATAAAGGATGGAGAACAGCCGTATTACAGCGCTTGCTAGCACAAGGAGCCACCAATCAAAATTCTCTGTCCCTTCTTCTATCTTCACAGAAAAGGGATCATGCTAAGGAATATAAAACTTGAAAGCCTAGTCATGTTTTTAATTAAATAGGAAGGTGTGGATAGCAAGACCAGTAGATTTCACTCTATTTATATTAGAGGATCTTTCAGAAACAGAACAGTAATGTAGATGAGAAGGGAAAATACATGCTCTTTGAACCCCATGTATTGAAAGGTGACCTTGCTCTAGCATACATTCCTGGGTAACTATGAGAAAATGTTACCTGAGAGTCAAATAGTTATGTAACTTGGTCAAAATAAACTGAGCAGAGAGAAAGAAATAGGATGTCAATATTCAGTGATTAGAGGATAAACCACAAGGAGGAGAAGGTAATGCTTAGAGAGGTGGAAGCTAACATAAATGGGAGTAATGAGGCAAGAAATTATAAAATAAAAATGTAATATGAATATTAGAAAATGTTCCCTGGTGGACAATCACAGGAATAGGCAAAAATAATGATAGAAATGCTAAAATGTTCAATGATGATTTAAAATTAACCCCAAAGAATATTCCACAGAAATTAAAAAAAAAAATGTGAGGCCAGCAAGTTCACCTCTAGTTCTAATTTCCTGGACTTTATCTTACAGTGCATCCTAATAGATACTGTATCACTGAGCATCAGGGCTGCCTGACTGCAAAGGGACAACTGCTTGGGAATGGCTCCAGGCTCCCAATTGTTACTGCTTTGTTGTGGAAGCTGGATTTCAATGCGATGTGGGAAGGGAACATTTGGGTGGCATTCCAATGACAGCATGTCACAACTTTCCTCACCTGATGGACACAGTAAGCATCTTGACATTGGATATAGAAAAGCAAGTCATAGATCCGTGTTGTATTGTTCTGGAACAGGATCATGAATTGAAATCGCCCCTTCCTTCCCTAACCACTGCTCATCCCAGGTCCTGCCTTCAATTTTGCAAGTATTAAGGCTCCAGAACTGGGGAGCTGGGGAGCTGGTGCTATTACTCATGCTTCAAAGAAAGCACGTTTCAAATTGTGAGTGAATTGAGTTTTTATGCCTTTTTTTTTCCTTTTACTTTCTATTTTTAAAAAAATTTTTGGCCTTAATAATCTCACTGTTTGCCCAATGTTCCTTGAATTGAATCTGTGAAAATCCTCCATGAAGATTTTCTCTGACACTGTGATGTCATGAACACATCACACTCTTCCTAGCACCATTAATGCTTGAAAACCATTTCGCTCATGTTGCCCCAACCACCATCAGTAAAACATTCTAAGGACTTACTACCCCCATGATGTGTATGGATCCACTTATTTATAACAAGCAGACATTTACTACTATACTGATGCATTGACTAAAGCATCCCATAAACAAAACACAAAATAATAGAATAAAAAACACAAATCGACATTGTAAAACTTTCACTACACGTGCCCTCTCATGTACACACCCCACTTGGAAGTAATTTCTCTTCAAATTCAGTTCTCATCAGTCAAATAGGGTGATGCAATTCTGTTTCTTAGATTTTTTTTTTCCTTCCTGTTATAAGCTGAATTTTGTTATCCCACAAAAGTCACAGTGGAAATACCAAAACCCAGTGCCTTAGGATGTGACCTTACTTGGAAACAGGGTAAATGCAGAGGTAATTGTTAAGATGAGGTCATGCTGGAGTAGGAAAGGCCACTGGTGTCTTTTTAGGAGGAGGCATGAGTGGGGACAATGCCATGTGACAGTACGGCAGACATTGAAGTACTGCTGCTACAAACCACAGAATTTCAAAGAAGGACAGAAAGTCAAATAAAATTAGGGGTAGACAGGAAATGAACCCCCCCCCCCCCCAGAGCCTGCAGAGGGAGTGTGGCTCTGCTCACATATTGATTTTAGGCTTTCAGCCTCCAGAACTGTAATACAATAAATTTTTGATCATCTGGGATGGCATCCTTAGGAAACTAAAAACTTTCTAGTCAGAAAACTTCCTAGTTCCATCCAAATAGGCTGTGGTGAATACTGCCCAAGTTGAATGTTCCCATCCCAACAGTTGAACTACTGGTGAAAGAAAAGGAGCAAGGGAGGAAGAGAGGGGAGGAGAGAGGGTGGGGGAAAGAGACAGAGTAGCTTACATGATTATAAGGGTCCATATAATAGAATAGTTACCTTGGAAGACAAATCTGCATCTTACCAATATGCAGGGCCAATAGCAATTGGTGTGCACTCAGCTAGTTTTGTCAATTATTAAAATGTTAAAGTATTTTCATAAATAAATGGCAAAAGGTCACTGCTTCAAGCATACCCCAACCACAGATTATCCTGCCCCTTCTCCCTCTTTCTAAACAGTAAATGTTTGTCTCAGCAGAAGACCCAATGCAACTGATAATGATTGACCCGAGATCCTATTGGTTGTTTAATATCATCCCTGCCAAGATGACCAGCAGAGACTGGGTTTCTTTCTTTTTGGGGGGGTAGCTGGGATTAAACTCAGGGGCACTAGACCCCTGAGCCACATCCTTAGCCCTATTTTGTATTTTATTTAAAGACAGGGTCTCATCGAGTTGCTTAGCACCTTGTTTCAGCTAAGGCTGGCTTTGAACTTGTGATCCTTCTGCCTCAGCCTCCCAAGCCGCTGGGTTTACAGGTGTGTACCACCACCCTCAGGTGAAACTGGATTTCTTGTTGTCTAACCAAGCTCCACTACTAGGACCCACATGGAAAGTAATGATGGAATCCCTTTTCTATGTACATTCTTTTCTCAGCATCATCACTGAATGTTCATTTTGAGTCAAAAAGGAGATACATATATAAAGTGTTGAAAACCAGAGAACATTTGTATGGATCCCTTGTAATGTAGATAAATATGACATTTTCTTTCAGGGTTTTCCATCATATTCATGTTTTAAGAATACAGAGGATGGGAGATAAAATAGAAACCATACTTTCCTCTTAATTCAGAAGTCACTCTTCCAAGCACTGCCTAAGTTTAGAGATTTACACCCAACAAAGCAATGGATTCAGCCTAATTAATTTGATGTCTAGTGATTTTAGAGTGCTATTTGCATGTGATATCATCTGGAAATGTATTTCTTATTTAACCATCTCCCCAAAGGGCCATATCTTGCTCTGCTTTCTTTCCAGTAACAAATAATAGCCCATATTAAGAAATAAAGCTTTGTGTAGCATTGAAATGTACTAAATAAATTGTTTTCCAAGGCATGACTTCCTTCTATTGTAGCTCGTTCTGGCTGGGATAACACAATGAATGGAGTTACCAAGAATACGCTCAGGTTTTATTTCTTGTGTCTTTTTTTATATTGAAGGATAATAAGACCAGGAATATGATAAACTTGGTAGGCAATGAAAACTTCATGAATTTTTCCTGACTGGGAAAACAATCTGGTGTTACTTTTTATAATACTTTTCTGCATTTTGGCAATTGGGTACTCTGGTATATGTTTTAATCCAATGATCAATGAACATTCCTTTGATTATAATCAATTTTATTTTGACTTTTTTTTTTTTTTTGCCACTTCTGGTGAACTTTGGAAGGGGAAAATGGTCTCTCTTTCTTTGTCACCAAACCACATGACGGTCAAAAGTCTTTTAATCTTTTAAATAGTTTCTTCACAGAGATCCCCTTTCTTCCCCTAAGAGAACAGTGTTCCTACATTTAGAACAACATGTAGTATAGTTTGAATATTGCAATCCTTGAGATGATTATTTCCAAAAGCCTATCAAAACTTTACTCAAGAAAAACACCAATAAAATTGTCCTGAGGACCTGTAAGTTTTCCCTATTTTTACCATAGCATTAATTGACTGAATGATGCCATTACAATATTAGAATTTCAACTGTTTCCCATTATGTTCTGACAACTGGAATCAACAGCACAGGATAAGAGAGGTACAACAAGGGAAATTGGACATGTTACAATGACTTGGGAGTTCTGACATGACTCACTGGCAGTCAAGTTCCAAAGAAAGACGAGGCTATGGAGGCAGCCACAGAGACAGGTAATAAGCTGCTATTCTAACAAAAGATTTGAATGGTTCCCTCATGCTATGAGGAACAAACACCAGCAACTACACACAGTCAGTGCATATTCTTAATATGTTTCTACCACCTTCTTAGCAATAATCTTGTCTTTCTTCTAAGACAAGAGAGATATATTTGATTTTCTTTCTTAACAAGCTCCCACCTGGTTCTCTGATATCATTCCATATGGTATTGAATTCTTTTCCTCTTGTAAACATTTTCAGGTTTATTTGCATTGGGATCCAAATAAGGTACATTGCAACTAAGCAATATGTCTTTTTGAGCTTAACTTATAGGTTTCTCTTAAATCCTATATTTTCCCTTGAAGTTTTTTTGTTAAAAAAAAAATATCAAGTTGATCAGCCTGGTGTTTCCCATAAGCAATACTTGCTACAGTGTCATTAAATGACACTAGGATAGATTCTCTGTAAATCATTAGTTGGGATCTAAAGGCATAAACAGATTCAAGTTCAAGGTCTTTTGTTCATTTCTTTTGCCAAGATGTATAGCAAAGAATTTAATTGTTCCCCAAAAGCAGTCTGGTCTTTGACCTCAATTCTGGGAGGTAACCTCTAAACTCTTGGAATACCATGCCTGATGGGAGTAGTTTTGTTTGCTTACTGGCTTTGGGTCAAGCTGGATTATATAACACATGATATAGTGTACGAGCTTTGTGTCACATATAATCTGACTTCAATAGGGCTGGAGACTGAGAAGTCATCTGGGCAGTTAGCCAAAAAAATCTCTGGACAGGAAAGCTCAGGTGAGTTTCCTTGCTTGGCAATAATCTGTATAGGTTGTCTCACATCAAATATCAGAAAAGTAATGGTTTCTACAACTCCATAGTGAGAGGACAACTGGACATCCATATTTGAAATTTTTCTGGATTCTGCTTTATGTACTTTCTTCCTTATCTACTTTTTTTCTTTTAACTTCCCCTAAACTTCCCACAAGACTGCTATATCATGATGGTGTCCATCAGGTGGCACATGATAACTGGCTATTTCCTTTTTGGCTGTTATCAGCCACCAATAATCATTGCTTAAGATCATTAACTTTTCAGGGACTACAAAACGGTGATATTCTATCATTTCTTCTTTATTAACTTGAGTCTTGCCTCTCATCAACTGTTTGATTATGTAAGTAATATAGAAGAGAGACAGGAAAAAATAATTCTTTTGTTTATCAATTTTCAAAATCAAGAGGTAGTTTCTTGTATCTTCTAAGGAACTTCTTTTTCTTCATTTATGAAGTTAAGCACCAATCCACTGAATTATCATTCTTTCTGTTCATATTTGACTACACTTCAGATAGAGCACTAATCTCCAGAATCTATAAAGAACTCAAAAAACTCTACACCAAGAATACAAATAACCCAATCAACAAATGGGCTAAGGATATAAACAGACACTTCACAGAAGAAGATCTACACAATCAATAGATATATGAAAAAATGTTCAAGATCTCTAGTAATAAGAGAAATGCAAATCAAAACTACCCTAAGATTCCATCTCACCCAATTAGAATGGTGATCATCAAGAATACAAGCAACAACAGGTGTTGGTGAGGATGTGGGGAAAAAGGTATACTCATACATTGCTGGTGGGGCTGCAAATTAGTGTAACCACTCTGGAAAGCAGTGTGGAGATTCCTTAGAAAACTTGGAATGGAACCACCATTTGACCCAGCTATTCCACTCCTTGGCCCATACCCAAAGGACTTAAAATCATCATACTACAGAGATGCAGTCACATCAATGTTCATAGCTGCTCAATTCACAATAGCTAGATTGTGGAACCAACCTAGATGCAATTGATGAATGGATAAAGAAAATGTGGTATATATATACAATGGAATATTACTCAGTCATAAAGAATAATAAAATTATGGCATTTGCAGGCAATGGATGAAATTGGAGAATATCATGCTAAGTGAGATAAGTCAATCTCAAAAATCCAAAGGACAAATGATCTCCCTGATCAGTGGATGATGACACATAGTGGGGGGTGGGAAGGAGGTAAGAATGGAGGAAAGAGGAACTGTATAGAGGGAAAAGAGCGGTGGGAGGGGTGGGGGGGAAAGAAAAAATAACAGAATGAATCAAACACTATTACCCTATGTAAAAGTATGACTACACAAGTGGTATGCCTTTACTTCATGTATAAAGAGAAAGAGTATGTATCCCATTTGTGTACAATTAAAAACAAAAACAAAAAACAGCAACAACAGCAAAAACACTATTTAGGAGTCAATTTATATAAACTCTCAATGGTATTGTATTTTTTAAGTAATATCTACAGAGCATTCAAGACAAAGACTGAGAAAGAGGCACATATTTAACCCTCCACCCCTTAAAAATATGAAAGACTACTTTCTTAGCACTTATATAGGCTTAAAAAGTAGTTTTTACAAGCAAGTCTGAGTATAGTTATAACTTTTTTGGAAGAACACCACATACAAGCTTCAAACTTTTTAGAGAACACATTAGAAGCCCTAAGGCCACTTTTGCCTGCAAAGACATTAAGGTATGGCAGTTTAATTCCTACACGCGTAACGGCAAGCAACTCGCTGTCAAGGTTGGCTGCACCATGGAACTGAGGGCGTGGGGTAAAGAGAAGTTAAGGGTGCAGAAATAAAGCCTGGGCTACAGGTTAGAAAATGTTGAAGGAAATCCCCAACATACATGAAGGATAAAATATCATTGTGGGGCAGAACTGTCCCCCTCCAGTGTTCACAGGTTGAGCATGAACCTTGGAAGTGACTGCTGGAGATGGGACCTGTGGACCTCAATCCAATATGATTCATATTTTTATAAGAGGAGGAGGTTGAAATGCAGATACACACAGAGGAGGGACCATGTGAAGACAGAGGTATAAGACAGTCATCTACAAAGCAGAAAAAGGAGACTCAGAGAAAACCTGCTCTCCCAACACCTTACATCAGATTTCCAGACTCCACAACTGTTAGAAAATAAATTCCATTGTTTCAGCTACTCAACCTGATGCTTTATTATGGCAGCCATAGCAAATTAATACAGACGGCCCAATCTGAAAAAGAGGACTGCAGGCAAAACACACAAAAGAGATAGAAAACACAAACACACACACACACACACACACACACACACACACACATAAAACTTCAAGTCAAGACTGAACTGACCTATGGGAAAATAAAGTTAGAACCAGAAATTGCTGGAGGTGTTGAAGAACTAAGGCCTCCTATCAATAACCAGCACTGACCTGCCAGGTTAATGTGCGTGCTCTAGGAAGTATGTCCACCAGCCTCAGAGGAGCCCTCAGATGACTGCAGCCCTGGCCAGACCTACACTATGCCTCCTGAAAGGCCTTGCACCAGAACCACCCAGCTAGGCTGGATTTGTGACTGACAAAACTAAAGGACATAATCACTCTCTATTGTCTTATGCTGCTAGGTGTAGGGATAAGGTTTTGTGAAACAACGAACTACAAAGATACCTGATAAAATCAGAATGAACTCATAGATTTTAAAGGTTGCAATCAAGGGGAAATCCTCAAATATACTCAAGGCACTGTGAAGAAGGCAGAACAGGAGAAGAAAACTCAAGCTTTCAAATCAGACTTCTTAAACTCAAATCCCAGTTCTGTCACTTTAATGAGACCCAAAGCAACCGACTTTATCTTTTTTCTTTCTTTTTTTTCATATTTTTATTGGAGCATAAGGGTTGAACATCATGGTGGGATTCATTGTTATGTATTCATACATGCACAAAATAAAACAATATAATTTGGCCAGTATTTCCCCTTTCCCTCCCCTCCCTCCTCCCTCTGATCCTTTTCTTCTATTCTACTGATCTCCCTTTGATTGTCATGGACTCAGTTTCCTGATGAGGAAATGAGGATGATAATAATAATACTTGTGCATAAGAAGAAATAAACAAGATCAATTCCCAGGGCCCAGTGCACTATAAACATTTGATAAATGATGGGGATCATAATTAGGAAGGCAAAAGAATACTAAAAGCTGAATTGAGTTGTTTACCACAATCAACTACTTTCTGGAAGTAGAAAGACTAGTCCCCTCCTAAGTGACCCTTCTTAAGGAGATAGCTCTTGATAAGGGTCAGTGAAAAGAGGTTCACCCTATCTGGAGAGTAAAATGGCTGTCAAGTTTAATGAATCCAATCATGGGGGGAACTGGAATCTGTTCATCAACCACAACTCTCCATGTGGTGAGGTCTGGCTCTTCCCAAAGCCTGAGTCCCCAAGTGTTAATGGAAGGTGCACAGAAGAGTCAAACAAGATGCTATCTTGCAGACCTGATGAGATTGCAATCTGCAGACATCTGGGGCTTATCTCTGATGATGAACTAGGTGTCAGGGCTGAGAGGAATGTAAGAAGCAAGGCTCCTGGAGACCTTGGAAAGCTGGTGGCAGGGAACATGATCATCACCTACAGAGCTCTGTGCAGAGGAAATGAGTTTTCTGGATAAGATAATGGTATTAATGAAAAGCCATTAAAAATAGCCAAACAAATGACCTTGTATTAAAGTACACACACACACACACACACATGCATGCATTTATCTTACACACACACATGCAGAAACTCTCACACCTATGTTTATAACTGCCAAAGCAGCAAGCACTAGCTTTAAAGTTAAAGGTGCTCTCTCTCTACAGGTTGCTTATATTAACAAGGGAGAAGCTAGATTTAAATTGAATTTGATCTTACATATAACAACAGAGTGCAACTGACAGGTGTGAATTAAGGTTCATCATGTCAAGAGGGACAGGAAGAGGTATTAAAATGAAGTATAAAAAGAAAAGTTGTAAAAACAAGGAGGCTTCCACAGGAACGACTGCATTGTCTTTGGAGGGAAGATAGAGTCTAGAGTGGCCATCATGTCCGGTTTGTAATCCCCCACCTATGGCTAGAATAACACAGTACTCATACGCGTTGAGCTCACAAAGCATCCCAGCTCCAGAGAAACTCTGCAGGGTGCAGAAGCCTCTGGAGAAAAAGAAAACCACCTAAGTTCAATACTCGCTCATTACAGTGATGGAATCATGTTGCATGTTTTTGTCAGGCCTAGTGACTGCTCCACACTGGAATACAACTGTGTTTTCTGGTTTAAATAAATGGTTGTTCTCAAACTTTCTGTAGATTTGGAATTACCATGACATTAATAATATTCCACACCATCATACTTGTGAAGATAGTATCTTATCTGACCTGGAAGCCACCTTAGGGATATTTAATAAAAGGAGAGTAAGTTCCCCTGAATGGGTGAGGAAACTGAAGGCAGGAGAAGTAAAACCAACGGACTTGGGTCACAAGGCAACTTTATTTATTTGCTGATTGTGGCCAGTGGTATCTTTAAAAACTCACAAAAATGTGAGGAAGTTATTAGGTGAAACAGAATAAGTTAAAAATGGCTAAAGAAGGAGTTTTGAGTCCAGAAACACACACACACACACACACACACACACACACACACACAATCACTGAGCTTTGAGGCTTCTTTCTGCCCTGATTGTATTACTTTGACAAAGTCATTTACTTTCGGTAAGCCTCAGTTCCTTATCATGAAAATGTGTTACTGGCTTAGATAACCTCTAGGCTTCCTTCCATCTGTGAAATGTCAGGGGACAAATGCTGCTTACATAACTTAACTTTGTTTGTCAACAAGTTTCAAAAGGCTTATTGGCTATGGAATCTCTAGATACTGGGGAAAAATGCCCTTCAAATCAAGTAGCTAGGATTCTACAAAGGCATTTTGCTCACAAGTGAAAAGAGAAAGTCCCGCATGGAACTTCCTAAGATAGCTCTTCTTTACCAGCAATTACAGTGGAATAATAATAATAACAATAACCAGCATTTATTTGAGCACATATAAAAGGCTTTATCAGCACTTTACACATATTAGCTCTTAAATCCTGACCACACATAATTTTTAAAAAATCCCCATTTCATGAATGAAGAACATGATGAAGAGTTTAGAGAAAGGAACTTGCCCAAGGTTACATGACTATCAAGTGGCAGAGCCGGAAGTCAGTCCCGGACATCTACCAGCTGAGCCAAGCAGCAATGTTCTGCTTCTGGAAGGCTGCAGAGGACCATGTTCTGCAGTTTGCTTATATGCATGTGTTTGCAGAGCTGAAGATGCTTTAGGGCCAGAGGATCATTTACCTGTTAACCTTAGCACCAAGCAAAGACCTGTAAGTATTAAATGAATGCTTATTAAACAAATGATATTAACAACAATGTTAAAGTACAAGCATGAAGAATCCCTGAGCAAATAAAGCCATTTAGGCCTCATAAATGACCTTAACCTTGCCTGTTTTGCAAGCAGAAGCAGACTCAATTTCATATATTTCTTCTAAGTGCTTATAATAAAGAAAAACAGAATTTAAGCTCACTCAACTAACCAGAGGTAGCCAACAAACATATAATTCTATAACTTTGGACTTTCTGTGGGACGGAGCAGTAATGTTATAACTCTAATCAATCAAAATACTTTTTGCATTTTTTTCTGGGTACTTTACAAAAGTCTAGCCCTCATGCTTCTTCAGTGGAGCCCCTGGGCCCCTGCTGGTTTGGAGCTGCCTGATTTCCTGAACTGCTGTTTGCTCAAATTCTTTTTCCTGTGCCTCAGTTTACCTTTTAAACACAGGTCACATTCCACAGCTACTCACTTACATACTGGAATTCAAAAAGATAATGGGTAGAGGTGAAGGACTCTTCTCATGCCACAACCTCTAAGCTCTCACCTATTTACTGGACAGGTTTAACTGCAAAATGCCTGCAGGTTGAGACTGACTAGCAGGCACGTATTTGGGGATCTCTGACACTCACCCTGCAGCTGAATGGACTGGGCCCTAATGGGCCAGAAAACACACAACTGTTCTCCCTGCATTTTCATCTCACACACCCTATTTCATTCCCTAAACACAATTTATCTCATTCTCCTTTCATGGTACTACACTCCTCAGAAGGTTCGTCTTCCTTGCTCATTTAGATTTTCAGCAAGAGTTATAAAGGATTATAAGAAATGATAATTGTGAAAATAGTATGCATACCCTAAACCAGGAGGCAGATGTAAAGAGCTCGCATCGTTCCTGCTGATACTTCCTGCTGCTGTTGTGACTACCAGCAGTGTTCCTATCCTACTACTACTATGTTACTACTCCTAGACCCTAAGCTCCAGGTGGGCAGATTGCCATTTCCCCCAGGACAACTATACCTCTAAAGACCTCAGGCAGTGCCAAATACTGACCTAAGTTGATAACAAGTGAGTGACTTTAACCTTAGTCCTTGATGTAATATCTGATAAGCAGTAAATTATTCCACAAAGGACATGCAGTGTCAGGAAGAGAAAAGACCGGGAGCAGAGGATGCATTCCCCTTTAGCTACATGGCTCTGGTCGTGACCTATCCAGACCTCATTTTCTGTACCATGTGCAACAGTGGTCAGAGAATATGTTAAATTAGAATCACTTGATGATCTAGGAAGTTCCTTCTGAGTCGAAAAGTCTTCACTCCTTCATGGTCTTTAGCTTCTTCCTGACAACACCTGTCAGATCAGGTAGCTGCCGATTTGACCTGTCAATGATTGAGATTTTCCAAGGAGGACTTGGGCAGTAGCGGAATTAAAACCCCCTTAACAAATCTTTAAAACACTCAGAAAGGGTACCCCTTATTACTGTCAGTCTTGGAAAAGCAGGCTGGTATAGTAGCAGGGCATAGGCTTTGGAGTTTGGATACCTGTGCTGTGTGTTTTTGATCAACTTACTTAACATCCCTGAGCCTTAGTTTCTTGGGGCTAACTATATATATATATATATATATATATATATATATATATATATCCTACAGGAAATTTTATACAAATTAGATGCTGCACTTATGTAAAGCACCTGGCAAGGGATCAGTGATAACTACTGCCATTATTATTATAATCTGTGGGGTGTGAAATATTACACTGAAACACCAAGGAGCCACAGGATTGGACAGAAATGCCCATACAGGTTGACATTTGAAATGCTTGATTGTTAGAAGAAAATGACATGTTTTCCTGCCTCCTTTCAGTAAATATGTCTGCAGCGAAAGAGCTCATGGCCATAAATCTGGGAGATTGACTATTCACCTGCTCATTTCAAGATCATCCTAATCAGAACTAGATTCTCTTTTCGACTTCCCTACTCCAACTTCACGTTCACACAAACACATCCTTGCACATACACAGAGAGCACATTCCAAGTCTTCAAATGAGAAGCCACAGTTTTCACCACATATGCACACAGGCTCCACCACACACTGATATTAATCCTACATTGTCTTCTGTGAACTCAAATAATTTGTTCGAACCCTGCTTTAGAGAATCAGGTGCTGTCACCTCTAAGGGATGATGTGCAAAGGTTTGATTTGCAGCTAATAGAAAAATCTATTTCTTTCAGTTTCACTTCTGTCACACAAGGACCATTGTGTTCCCTACAGGAGACTCCTTCTTCTTCTTCTGCAATAACCACAGAGATGACAGATCTCAGGCGGCAATATGAGCTGTCTAGGTTGAGTGGCGCCTATTAGTTTTATGAGCACTGGTTCAGAATGGCCTTGCAGTGTCCACAACCCAACTTAATGAAGATGGGTAAGACAGCTGCCGATGAAATCAAATTTCTCTTCTTCCTTCCTTTCCATCTTAAAGTCCATCAAACTTTCATCTTCGGCAACAAAATAGCTGCTGGGGCAAACACTCAGCGAGTCAATCACTGCAGATGGTCCACAAGATTGTCTTTGAAAAGTGAGCTGGGAACCTGGGCTTTGCTGCCGTGTTGATGCCAAATGGCAGAGAAGGAAGGAGTGGAGAGCTTAACAATCTTACTCTGAGTAAGAAAAGGCAACAAAATCATATTGCATGCTTAATGCGATGTAAAAAAAGTAAAAATCCTCTGAAAAGTATCACATATGTGGAAAACATTCTTGTAATTATGTCCTTACAAAGAACAACAGCTATTTTCTGGTTAGACAAAAGCAAACAGAAATTTCCCAGGTAATTTAGTTCAGGTATAAGGCCCCATTCTCAGCTAATCTGAACTATTGCTCTTTATTATTCCTGCTCTAGCAAAGTCCAGACTTTCCAAATCTTTATATTTATGTTAAGGTCCAACTTAATTATCACTTCGGTATAGATTGCAAAATACGACTAGAAATCCTCCAATCCTTGCATGCCTACCCTGTTGTAATGTGACTTTGGTGCTCCTTCTGCTAAGAGAAGTAATCTAATTTCCTTCATTGAAACTGGACTGGCTCTGAGACTTGCTTTGACCAACAGATTGCAGCAAAAGTGCTACTGTGTGACTTCTAAGCTCTCCGGAGTTCTTGCTGCTCCTATTACATCACTCTTTTGGAAGACAGCCTAGAGGTCACTGTGTGCAGAAGCCTGGGCTAACCAAATGGAAGATAAGTGCTCCTATGGAGCAGTGATCACCATCCCACCTGCAGCATCCCAGCCCAATGACCAGAACCAGTCACCAGATATGTGAGTGAGACCATCAGGCAAACTATCTGCAGTGACATAGCAGATCCCACGTGAGACCATCAGAACTTCCAGGCTAGTCAAGCTTACAATGTTGACCCACAGACTCATGAGCAGCTAACATGTCTGCTGCAAACACAACTTTTTTAGAGCAGGTAATGTAGCAATAGCTATCTGAACTACACTTCATCCATGAGGTCTTCCCCAAAGACTGGTGGAAAGCACACTGTGCAATTAGAGAAGTTCAAATCTTTGCTCCAGCACTTACTAACTCCTGACCTTAAGCGGACACCATAACATTTGCATCTCAGTGCCTTTGAGGATAAAATGCTTCAAATTAAACTATTGAGGGGATCAGATGAGATAACACATTTAAGCATCTAAGTACACTGCTTGGCAGGCAGGAAGTACTAATTCTTCTGATACTTGTCACTTTCTACTTCAGTGGTTATTCGGGTAACTATAAGCTGTTAGATCTTCAAAGGCAAGAACTTTATTGATCTTTTTATCACTTGAAATATACAGCATAGTGTCTTATATAGGGTTGATATTCAGAGCATACATATTGAATGAATGTTCAAATATCCCCCAAGATACCAGCTTGGTTTCATGCTGCCATAGTTATTGAGCATTTCTGAAGTGGTATCCAAACAGGATTGTGAGAAAACAAACTGCAGGAACTTTGGTTAAGTTTCAGTATGTCTTGAATCTTTAGGCATTTAAAAGGGAGAAATTTTCCCCAATGATCCCCAAGATTCCTTGCAGCCTTACAACTTATTTATTATACTTATGATGTCAGTTAGCATTTGCTGAATACTTAGGAGTGTGTACTCTGTGCTTTTAAGTTCTTTGTGTGTGTTAAAGTTTTTCAACACAACAAACTTAGCATATGGATTTTATTATGGTCATAGGAATCAGAAAACTCAAGTCAAGAGCAGGGGTTTGGGAATTTGGCCCATCTGTTTTTACAAATAAAATTTTACTACAATATAGGTACACTCATTTGTCTACCTGTTTTCCGTGAATTTGCTCAACAAAGAGTGAGTGCTTGTGGTGAGGCAGTGAACCTGACCCATAAGCCAAAGACATTTATAGTCTGGCTCCTTAGGAGCAAAGTCTATTGACCTCTGGCCTCCTGTCATCTGCTGAGAACACAGTGTTCAGCCATGCTCAGGTGTACACAGTTAAAAGTCCCACCTTGGATCTGCCAGTATCTGCTGCCTTTCCATCACCTCACTCAGATAATCATACTCTCCTTACATGTGATCTTTCAGATAGCTGTTCACAGGCAAGTAAGTGCTAAGGAAGAATTCTCCAGACCTCTGTGAGAGCAGCTGAGGAAATATCAACCACTGCACCCGCATCTCTGTTCACACATCTGGTTAAGCCTCCTGTAGCTACAGGCCATGGAGCCAAGCTCTGCACTAATTGAAAAATAAGGAATGAAAAGATTTGCTTTCAACACAAACTTGAATGGACTGGAATTACATCTTTATTATCTGAAGTGGGTGCTTGTGACTTGTCTGTCTTCACCTGTTCTGGCATCAAGAAGAAATACCACAGAAATTAGCCTCCGGCTGGTCATCTCATTATAGGCCAGTTATAGCCCATTTTTAGAAAATCTGAAGGATATAAAATCAACCTGCTAATACAAATACATCTGAGGTTTGCTATGCATAATGCAAAATTACCTGGTGCTTCAGAAGTACTGGGTACAGCAGAAATATGTGGGCCTTAAATAAAAGGAACCCATTAAAAATTCACAGAAATGAAGACAAACATCTCTGAACTGAGAAACTACATTGACTGGGAAATGTAATTGAATTTACAAAGAGAAGTGATAATTAAATGGCCATCTTTTCAGAACAAGCCTTTCCTACAGAGGGGCATGATGTAACTATGTAGAACTTTCAAAGTTGTGAAGCTCTATATAAGTGAGAGGGACTATGTTACTTTTTCTTTGTCATTATTTAAGATCCTGGTCACTAGTCATTTGAAATGGTCCCTTTGCTGACTTTTCACTGTACTGGTTTGCTATAGTCTCACCTCCAGAAGTACTGATATCCCCTTGGAAATGTTGCTCTTATATACCTCCATCTTTTCAGTCTTAATATCATAACCTGTCTTTATTACCTTTTCCTTTGATAGTTTTGAAAGTCCATTCAAATTCAGTCTTCTCATCCAAATTCAGCCTACAGAGAACTGCCAGGACAGTTTTTAAATTGATTTTACTTATTTATCAAACATTGAAAGATGACCTATTTGCTGCAGCCCAGCTATTGGGCACAACCACAAACAGATGTGGTCCCTTACATGGGTTGCCAAACAAGGCACAGGATGTCCAGTTAAATTTGAGCTTTGGATAAAAGGAAAATATTATGAAATGCAAGTACATAACAAATATTGCATGGGACATTATTTGTACTGAACACAAGTACGAGGTTGATCTCAATATCAAATTAAACTGGGTGTCTTTTATTTATTTGTTCAGTCTGGTTTTTAGGGGATCTACTTAGAAAATAGATGATAGGCAGTCTCAAAACCAAATATAAAGTAGCAACTCTAAAATGTGCACTGAGGGAGAGTTATCAAAGGTTAGGAGAACCTGTATTCTGGGGATCTGAATTTCTAAAGGAAGTTGAAGGGAAGTTTCCTGGAGCAGTGATAAACAGGATACGTTAGGTGTGGTAGGTGTCAACCAGTGGGAGCTTAAAACCAGGAGGCTGCTTAAATGTAATGGGCAAAGGCTTCTGCAGCAGGAAATCTTTGTCATTATTAGAAGGACAGTGGAAATCTATGGAGAAAGAAATTTGGGTTTGGTTTATTTGCTTTTGTTTTGTTTTTATTAAGCAGGGTAGTTACAAAACCTGGTTTAGATTTTACAAAATTACAGCACCCTCCTGTGAGACTTAACAAGTCACCTTCTCAGACTTGGTCCTTTTCCTGTCTTGTAAATGCTTATAATTGTGAAATAATTGCAGGATGATTGAAAGGAGCATTTCATGTAGTGAAGTAGTACTGATTCCTAGACAGGCAGATGCCAAAGGTGCTATTGTTCTCATGATGCTTGTTCAATATCCTCCATCAAAGAAACCCAACTCCCTTGCCAGACCCTCTCACCATATTCCCCTATATGCCCATGGTTCAGCAGACTGAGTCACTATCCATGAACACTCTGATTTCTTTTTCCTAAATATATTCCACCCTACCTTCTGCATACCTGTGGAAATCATTTTACAAAAAAAAGATATAAAATTTATCTCTTCCACAAAGCACTTTTTAATGACCTAATTGGCTTTGGCATTTTCCCCTTCTAAAGTCCCATAGAAGTTCCTACTTATGTTTGTCATACCATAATGTTGATTAAAATATTTTCTGTTCTTACATCTTCAATTCATTCAATAGATTCTTCCACTGACTATCATCAAGTACATCTTAAGCAGAACTATTTCAGCCATTCAAAAATAGAGGAACAAACAACTCATTCCTTAACCTTAAGAAAGTCAGAGGCTAGTGAGGAAAAAACTCTCACCATCAGTAAATGATCCCAACACAATATGGTGTGTTTCATAAAAAAAAAAAAAGAGAGAACTCTTCCATCAAGGCATGTACCTCTTGTAGGCAGGACCCAAATCTTACTCATATTAAAGTACTTGGCAACCTAGGACAGTGCCTAGCAAGGGTATCAATCTTAGTATATGTTTAATGATTTTAGTTAGTCAATGAGAAAATCATTATGGAGGAAAAATACAGAAGGCTAAAAAATCTCACTCTGCAGATGTGAGGTAAAGAAAATTTTGTAAACCAAATACGATGGAGTAAGTTGGAATGTGAGCAATTAGTAGAAGTTGATCTAATAGAAGTGTTCAATCAAGGGCATGGTATATTCGAAGTCATAGAGTTTGAAAGAGTCTAGTGAGTATTGGTGTTAACATGCTGGATGGGAGTCAGATGAGGGGCATATATGTCAATTTTTCATCCATCTCTTCATTCAGCATATGTTTGCTGAAATCCACTCTTTGCTAGTCACATTTTTAGGTACTGGAGAAATAATCATGAACAAGAGAGAAGAAGTCTTTGCTCTCAGAGCTCTCAGTCTAACAGGTCAATAGAAGTAACACACTCACAAGGAACATCATGGAGATTTCCAAGTTACAGTGAAAAGAAAACACTGGAGAAAGATTTCAAAGAGTGCTTTTTAGACTAGGTCATTAAGAAAGGCTCCTGAGGAAATGACTTCAAAGTTGAGTCGGATGTTAGAATAAGAATGTAAGTATGTGGCAATATGGATGGGAAAACAATAAGACAAAAGGAACAGATCAAATAAAGGCAAGACAGTGGGGAAAATATGGACATGTTCCTGGAATAAAAGAAAAAGTTGCATACAAAGGTCAAGTTAGGAGATGAAGACAGAGATAGAAGAGACCAGTCCATGCAGGTAAAGGAGTTAGCTTTTGTTCTGGGTACAGAGAAGTACCATAAACTGATTGAACTTCCTCTTGTGGACCAAGGGGAGCACATGAGGATAAACCAAGATCAGGTGGGTGGAGCATGGGTAGGAGGGCAAACAGAGATTTAGGAATGTCCTTTAAGGGGGGTTGTTGCAACTGCCTAGGTGCTGCAGTTGCAGATGCTGAGGAGACAGAGTGGGTAGATCTAAGCATTACTTTAAGCAATTTGTAACTACAATGGAAGTCTTTGAGGGCAGAGTCCACATTCCACTTTCCACTAAAGAACACAGTCCAGAGTCTTGCACTGCTCATTAAAAGGATCCAATACCTAGGTGTGAGGTTCAGTGCATTTTCTCTGCAAACACTATTCTCTACTACTGAAAAGCCAAGAAATTCTACACAAGGTACTAGGTTACTAGGTCATACAAGGTGATCCAGTGGACATAAGTTGTGTATCAGTTCTGCTCTGTCACTTAATACTTGAATGATTTGTTCAAGTCATCTTTGCTTTTGATTACATCAGCTTAAAAAAGGTAGGATGAATAATCATCTCACTTGTTCTTCTAATGTTACAGGGTCAGGGTGTAGAGGATCCAGAAAGATTATACATTTTATCTGTAGTCCTGTAAAATATTCTACAAATAGCAGTAATCTTAAAGGAATCTACCTAATCTACATTAACCACAAAAGAAAACCAGTCGAATTTTTGAATATTGATTTCAGGTGCAATGTCTTATACTGAATGAATGGAAAGTACTTTCCTACATAACAATATAATTACTCCAGCTGCACATGCATATTTACCAAATCACTGATTTATAGCATATATTGAGAATATCATAAAGGATGCAAGAAACTGTCCTAGCCCTCTAGCAGAATGAGATGAAATAGTCACAGGACAACCAGCCACCTTACAACTGAGTGCCATCCTCTTAAATTGCTGCACAACCTTCAGATACTTCCTTTTTTGGAGAAATTGTACATTTTCCTTTTCATGACAAACCATCTTCAGTCAAGAGCTCCTTGGGTAGTTAATGGTGTCTTGTGATGATCCTTAAAACTCTCCTCTCATTTTACTCTTGATTAAAAAGAAAGAAAGCGCGGGATCTAAGCCCTTGACTGATTTACACTTCAATTTAATTTCTCCCTTTCTCTTTCCTCTTTCCTTTCACTGGAAGAAACCTTCCATGTAATTAGGCTCGAAAGCTCTCATCAAACAGTTTGATTGAACTGTAGCACACTGAATTTCCCTCCTAGGCTGTCGGGGCAGAGAGAAAAGCGGGACCCTCTAAGGGAGGGACATGCCTGGCATGGAGTGGCACTGCACTCAGGGGTGGCAATAAGGGGAAGTGAAGTGTGGGTTGGAATCTTGGCTTCCACACTGCTCTCAGAGAGCTGCTTTCTGCTCCTCTTGTGCTGATTTGTCCCTCAGATTGTGCTGGAGAACGTCCCCGTCTCCCAGACCCCAGCAAGCTTGGGGACATGGAGAGGTAGAACACAAACAATGTGGTGTGATAGAGAGAGGACTAGACAGAAAATCTGAAAATGTGTGCAAACCTTAATTTGCCACTAGTTTGAAAGGGGTGATTTGGGAACAATTCACAAACTCCTGGTTTGTTGGTTTCTTCACATGAAAATAATTTGATTGGAAAAGGTCTCTAAAGACCTCATCCACATTTGGCACTTGGTAAGGCCACAGAGGCAAAGCAGCTTTTGGTCTAATGGGTGTCCTTCACTGGAACATTCTTAGCAGCATTGCTCAGGACCTGAGGAATGTGGTGATGAGTTTGTGAATCTTTTACTGGATTACCATGATGGAGTCACCTTTTGCCCAGAAATAAAGAGGTGTACTCTCAGGCCTGTCTGAGAAAGTTCTTTATGGCAAAAAGTCAAATAGTTATTTAAGGGCTGGCAGAGGATGGCACTTGCAATACCTATTTGTAGAGTGACCCCTGGCTGGAAAAAAATAAGAGACATGAACCATCACAAAGAGAGGAATTGACTGGGGTGGGCCAGCTCTAGGTTTATGTTCCTATTTTACATAAAATCTGTCCCTACTGAGATGAATATTGACATGGTACATGAGTCTGTGACAAAACTGAACTGAACAGTGACATCAAAGCAGGAAGAAAAACTTACTGAAGCATCACTACATCAGGCTTAATCCTCATGTCTGATCTTTTCATCCCAGGCCAGGAGCTAATTGGGATGCTGTCAAGGCCTTTATGCCAATTGTTCTTTTCCAGCTCATACATTCACCCACATGTGCATGTAGGCACACCTGTTGGCCCAAATTGCAAAACTATTGCCAATGTAGAAATAGTAAAGTCATTAGCTTTACCATCACAATTAATGAACTGCATATATTTATGTGTGTGTGTGTGTGTGTGTGTGTGTGTGTGTGTGTAGAGAGAGAGAGAGAGAGTCAAGAATAAAAGTAGATTCAAGGTGATTTCATAAGAACCAATGGTATTTGAGAAAGCATCAGGATTTTTACCTCTGAGCCCTGCTAGAAAGATTAATATCAAATTCACAAAGACAAAGCTGGAAGGCCACTTAGAGATTATGAATTCCCTTAGTTTGCAAGTGAAAGAACTACAACCAGGAAGATTTGGTAGTTTGTCTAAAATTATGAGTTGAGGTGAAAGCCTATAACGACTGTTAGAAACTAAGTTTCCTGAGAAAAAGTACTTCTTACAGTAGATCAAAAATGAGGAGTGAGTCACCAATGGGCTCTCTCGTCAATGCAAGGACTCTCATGCTTCGATCCTTGATCGAATATGCCACCATTCTTTGCCAGCTGACTTGGAACAAGCATGTGTTAGCAAAGGCTATTTTGGAAAGTCTTTCCCAGAATACAATAGGACTTGTGAATATAGGAAAGTATTCTAATCCATTGTTCTCAGTATTTGGGAACAGGTCTACATTTGCACAGATGTGTGTTTAGCAAAGTTCAAGACAAGCAATGGACCAACTGCTAGAAAGTGAAACTTGCAACCAGTCTTGGTGTTTTACTTAACACCTATTTGCTTTGTACCTTTGTCATTTGATGGTGTCATAGAAGGAGGGAAAGGGAGCAGTCAGGAGGATCTGGTCGTCCATAGAGACTTCAACAAGGGAATTACTTTCTGAGGCTCCATTTTTTTTTTCTTGTAAATTCACAGTAACCATAATATCTACCTTGGAGGGTGGCAAGCAAAGATTAAAACAGGAAAACTAAAGTATTTGATTCAATGCTTGACACAAAGTAGAATTGTACTGTTAGTTGCTAAGTGCAAAAGATACCATAGTCCTTACAATCTGTTTCTGCTCTAGGTAGAACATAAACAAGGTTTTTGCAAAAATGGTACAGTATTCCACTTGAGAAATCTACTTTGAGAATGTAAATACTAAGAACATTGATCTGGATTCAAATTGTTTGGATGTTCAAACTAGTTCTGCCATGTTTTATCCACACAACCTTAGGCAAATGACTCAAATCTTCCATGTCTCAATGTTGGCATCCTTAAAGTGGGACAACAACTGCACCTAACCCATAGGAGAGTTCAGTGAACTAAACCCTTTAGAAAACTCTCAGGTACACTGAAAAAATTAAAAGAAAAAGTGGTATATTTCAATATACCACTATTAATATTTTAATAGTCTAGTGAGTAAAGTAAATATTGTCATTCTTATGAAAGCAGAGTATCCTTTCTTGGATTTATTTTATCTAAGATGTTTGAATTAATATATAAGGGAACATCCGAAGATGCCCTGCAATCATGCAGAGATATTGTTTCATGAAAAAGGATGTATGATATTTGACTCATGGGAAAAAGGTATACAATGAAATTCTGGCTATCTAATCTCTAAGATCCTCCATCCACCCAATTGTTCAGGAAGTCAAATTCTCCCAATAAATGAGATTTAACCCTTTAATCTTTTTGTTTTTCTAACTTTTAAAATGATCAGAGTGCTACTAAACTTGTCCTCAAGAATCTGAGAAGGCTTTGTTTTATCTGAGATCTAATTGCTTTCCAAGGCCTTGGGGCTTTTATTAAAACTAGAGTTTCAAAGCAATTGGAGTTATTCTATTAGTTATCAATTATAAAGAAGCCCCAAAGCCCTTTGCTGCCTATTACCACTTGCACACGATAAGTCTGGAATTTCAGGCTAGAAATTAAATGAACTATGGAAGCAGGCTGAACATTTTTAGCCAGCTCCTTTTATCTGGAGCTACTAAGGCCAGCTCCAGCCTGGGGACACCAGTTTGCTCCTCTTGTTGGCTATGGCTCCTACTCTGAAGATAAGTTCCCACCCAAGACCACATCTCTTGAGATGCCCCCTGCACCTGTACCCTGCTTCAAGTATTGCTTGTTCTTCATAAGAACAGCTCTCTGCACAGCAATCTCAGATTTTTGAAAATGCTCCTTTCACATGGGTGTTTGGGTCCATTTCTTACTCCTTGTTTAAGTTTCTACTGACAACCAGACCTTCCTGTCTCCTCCCCCTGTCCCCTTCTATGACACCACCAAATGACAAAGGTACAAAGCAAACAGGTGTTAAGTAAAGCACCAACGCTGGTTCGGTTTGATATTGTGCTCTGTCAACCTGCTTTACTGCCTAGCAACCATGGTGGCTCACCCCGAGTTGGTTTTCATTTTAATGTGCCACACAGAAAAGCAGCCTAAATATATATCCCCAGTTCCAAAGCATATAATCTGTAAGCAACAGGAACAGGCAGATCATTTCCATTAGTTTCTTATGTAGCAAAAACCACAATTTGCACCCAAAGCGTGTAATTATATTCAAATTCTGAAAGACAGCCTTGGAAATAGTTGAAATTCATAGTATGGGGGAAAGTCACTCAGGAGTACACACGTTAGCTTGAATGCAGGGGGTGAGAGGTGTATTTCAAAACAGTAAAAGGAGGAGGATGAGGACAGTGTCTCAGAAATTGTGGCTTGCTGTTTTCTAGGTGCTTTATGTGTATAGGTGCTCAACAGCTGACGAGCAAGGGATCAGGATTGGCGCCAGGGACAAGTCCTTAAATAATAACTGGGTCATGGCTTCCAGATGCAGAGCAGTAGCACTTGCATAAAAAGGTTATTTCCCACATTAAGGGTGGGGGAGAATAGGAGTTTATTGGATTAGACAAAGGGGAATGAAAGGAAGGGAGGGGAGATGGGATTAGGAAAGACAGTGGAATGAATTGGACATAGCTTTTCTATGTTCATGTATGAATACACCACCAGCAAAAGGCCACATCATGTACAACCACAAATGGGATCCTAATTAGAATGAGTTACATTCTAGCTATAGTATGTCAGAATATACTCTAGTGTCATGTATATCTAAAAAGAAGAAAGAAAAGAATATTAAAAAAAAAGAAAAAAGATTCTTTCTTTCTTATTCTCTGTTGGGTAAGACCTGATCAGCATAGGAAGTGACTTAGTGCACAGGACTCTGAATCTGAGCACTTTCTCACACTGGGATCTCCTATACAGAGGAAGCCTTTGGCACATTCCAAGAAATCCTATCCCTTAGCACATGCCAGGCACCTATTAGAGGAAGCTCATGATGAATTATTTTAAGCTTAAGGCCACAAAAATTCAATGCTGACTGAATCCAAATCTGCAGGACTTCCCCTGGTTAGGAGGAGACTGCTATACAGAAAGAGAGATGGGGGACCAGGCTGTCATTTGAGAAAGCCTTGAAAGAATGAAAGTTGGGGAGAAAAATAAAAGCTCTGGATTCGGCATCCCATGGTCCAGACTCCTCACTGAGTCTAACATGAACTGGATGCCCTTGGCCAGGTGTTCACTTGGCCCATGTGGCAAACTGACATCTCTTAAATTTATCCCCAAAGTTCTACAACACTGTTAGTGTGCTGGGCAGGGATCTGTACTTTACCAGCGCTTTACCTCTTTTGAGAGCTCACATCCCTCATCTCCTGGCATCAGAGAGTCAATCATGTGGTACCTCCTACCTCACTGCATTACAATATGAATGGATTCTCTTATGGATTCTTTGGAAAAGTATGTCAAAGGCATTATCAGAACATGTCAGTAACCTGTGTACCCTATTCCTAAGAAAAGAGTTTGGTGTGTTTATTTTCTGTCATTTGCTTGAGCTGATGCTCCAGGTGGCACAGGAGAAAGACCAGGAGCTTAGTGGTCAGCATCGGGTTTGAATCCTGGCTTTTAACACCATATTACTTCCGTCAAGCCATTTAACCTCTCTGGGTTTCAGTGTTTGGATTTGTTAAATAGCAGTAGCCTCATCAATTTCAGAGCATGTGAGGATTAAATGAAATCATATATGTAAACGTCCGCAAGAGTGTCTGGCACACAGCAGGTGTGCATTATGTGTTGGTGCAGGATCCAAGCAAGCCTCCCTCAAAACCCTAACCCAAGTAGAAAGAAACAGCTGGCTGTTTATAAACTCCATGGCTGCTCTGCCTCATGTCCTGAGATTACTAAACACAGCAGAGCATTTTAAACATAACACACAACTCCTTTCTCCTATTAATCAGATGTGTTTAAACTAAAGCAGCATTCTTCCCATCTCAGCATGACGCTGAGGTAAGGTTGGATTGTGGGCTTTATAGCATCGCAGTGTGCCACTCCTGTACATTATGCTGCTTCTCTCTGAGGGAAAAAGAGAAAACCTGGCTTGTGGCTTTGGTAAAGTTACTACGATAGTCAAGAAAATAGACCTATAAAGCATTGGCAAACCTGTGGAACTCAGACAGGTTTAAGATGAACAGTGGTGTCTTTAAAGACACGTGGATCACAGAATCATGAAATCCTAGTTCCAAGAAAGGTCTGGAGAGACCGTTTCTCTCAGCACTCTCATTGTGCAAATGAGAAAGCAATGAAAAAGGAAGTTTCCCCCACTGTTGGAATAAGGCAGACAGGCGCATGCATGCACACGTGCGCACACACACACACACACACACACACACACACACTCCATCCCAACAGGAAACTACAGGTAAAGAAAAAGGATAGAAAAAATGATCAAGATATCATTGAATGTCAAAAAGTTAAAAGAGTAACACAATAAAAAGATATAATGTCACATCCAAAGCCACAGAGTTGATCAGAAAGAAAAAAACAGAGTAAAATCTAGTAAAATCTGCATTCTATTGTCTCCATAAGAAATCTGGGTTTAAATTCAAGTTCCACAAAATCAGTTCTGCAGGTAGCACATAATTATGTGGTTCCTATCTCCTCTATAATTTTCGAGTCCTAGAAAGTAAAACTATAAAAAATGACCTTAAAAGTAGTTCTCCATTTCTAGAGCTAAAGATTGTTGTCCTAAAAATGACTTGATTCTTCCTAGTATAAACCAGATTAAAAATTCTAGTTTCTGGTGGACACTGAGCATAGAAATGTTTGAATTGTATACAACTCATTTACTACCAATGGGATCTAATTCTGAATTTCTAAAGGGTCTCAGAATATTTCTTGGAAACCTCTCCATGTTTATTTCATAAGATCTCTGAGATTCTAAGTGGTTTGTTATAATCTGTGCTCCCTGGTTAAAATTTGCCTGGCATGGGTTTCTAGCTAAGGAGACACTTATCTTAAGTCGTAAGCTGACTGTCACAGGCTATCTTCTTCTAGTGCATGAACAAGAAAATATTCATTAAAGTTTTCTCATCGACATTTTCCCAAAGAAGTAGTAGGTGAATGCAGCAGCCCCAGGAAGACTACTATCTATCCACAGATAGAGAAATGTGAGGACCAATTGATACACATCTTTTTAACCCCAATCTACCATCCAGGAACATTACACGAGGTGTTCAAAGAGGGCAGCATTGTCATTAAAATATTTCTCATAACATATTTAACCTGTACACAGTGATTCACAAGGGGCAAAGCACAACTGGTTTAAGCTTCCATACAATTCTGTGTATATGTATGGTATTATTATCGCTATTCCCAGTTTAAAGATGAAGTTGAGTCTTAAGTCAAGTGACTTGCCCAGGTTCACAAATCACAAAGATTAAGGCTACTTCCTCCAGTTGTAAATCCTGTGGTTGATTGGTCCCACCCCTCTAATGCTACCCTATCCATTAGAACTCCATTATCATTCATCTTTTATTCTCATTAGCACAAATTCTCATAACTATTTATTTAGAAGTAACTGAACATAGAAACAAACAAAAACATTCATTCTTTCCCCAAAGAGTTAAAGAACTTACTTGGGATTTATAATAACCAGAGCTCCATTATTTACAATGTTTTCTCAATCATCTCACCTAAGCATTATGATTCTATCATGAAGGAGACAAGCTGCTGCCTCCTGTTGATATTTTAAGATGAATTTCTATAAGATGTATATATTTTAAGATGAACTTCTATATATTTTAAGATGAACTTCTAAAAATCCAAGAGAAAAATAATAAAACTGACACTTTTTTAAAGGACATATATTTTTTTTTAACCTGCCCAAAAATGTAGTCATTTGTACTTAATCTGTTTTTCTTTAGTTGAGAATGAAAAGAGAAAAAAGTTGGTGGTGTGTGACTCAGGAAAGGAAAAGAACCTGCAACTGCAAGTCCTAAAGGAAATCAGTGGGAGGGCTAGGAGGGCTGACTGAGAGGGGTGTCAGATCTAGGTAAGAAAGCCCTGGGTTAGGGACCGGAGACTGTCTGCAGAGCTCCTGCCTGTATAGGCAGGATTCACCTACATGCACCTTGAGTCAGGACTCCATCACAGCACATGAACTGAGATGAAATAAACACAATTTTTAACCAAACCTACTGTTGCTGTTTACCTAGATATAGGTAAATGAGATTTTTCTTATTGAGGCACCATTTTACAATTTCAAAAAATGCTTCCATAGTCACTGAGGTTTCATTTTGCCATTCTGGAGATTTGGCAGATATTCACTGAATGGTACAGATTTACTTTTGTCACAAGCAATGAGTCCCTGGATCAAGGGGAGGGTTAGGATAGTATATCCTCAAAATTCACATGTTGAAGTCCTAAACTCTGGTGCCTCAATATGTGACTATATTTGGAAACAGGACTTTTAAGGAGATTATTAAAAGAAAAATAAACCCTTAGATGGGTCCTAATCCAATTGCATGTATGTCCATCTAAGAAGAGAAAATCCAGATACACAAGGACACCAGGGATGTAAAAACACAGAGGAAAGATAACATGAAGACCCAGTGAGAAATGACCATCTATGAACCAAGGAGACAGGTCTCAGAAGAAACCAAACTTGCTGATATCTTGATCTTGGACTTCCAGCCTTCAGACCCATGACTAAATAAATCTCTCCTATTTAAACCAACCAATGTGTGGTATTTTGTAACTGCAGTGCTAGAAAAATAATACTAGGAGAGAAGTATAAGTCCAAAGTTCATCTTCCAAGACTTGCCTCCCTCCCAGGTCACCCAAGGTCCTCAAGAAGCAAACTCTCCCAGATCTGATAAACCAATTTGCATATAAAATGAAATATATTAACCTGTTCCAGATTTAAAACTGATATTAAAGGAATAAAGTTCTTACTAGGCAATTCTCTCCATTAGCCAGTTTGGTGAAGGGTTTTATTCCCCACCTTAAAGGAAATTGTTCTATCTCATCTCCTCCCTCCCTGTGCTATGGAAGCCCTCACCTCTACCCTACCCAAGCACATGCTAGGAATCCTAAAGAAATTACACTAGGATATTATAATCTTCCCATAAAAGCCTTTCCAGAACAAGATTATCTCCAGACCCACCACTTGCCAGCAAATTTTAGAGAAGAAAAACAATGCAGACAAAGGACAGAGAGAGAAGGAGAAACCAATTTAATTAATTCATCACCAAGGCCAAAGACATATAAATCTTATCATTTTATCTGTCAACCAACACTCTGAATTATTCAGTGTACCAAATCCCCAGAAAGAAAGCAGAGAGAAAGTGGCTAGAAAGCAGCTGGCTGAAAGAAGAAAGTGCTCAAGAGATCAGAACAGAACAAGCAACCCAGCTGAGAACACTCTGAGGAGGGTCTTTGTGATAAGGAATGAAACACAGAATTTCTTCCAAGGATTCCTGACTCCTGTGCACATGCAGGACAACCACCACCACTTCTGCTAAGATGGTGTGAGGGGACTTCTTCTGCCCCACCCCATCCCCAGACATGCACACACTCTGGTTTCTGAGCAAAAGGACTTCCTCCAAATTTAGACCACATGTTCCCTTTCAAAGTAAGTTTTCCAACAGTTCTATATCCTCACTTAGTTCCACCAAATGTCTGAAGTAGTCAGGAAAGTATGCTACTTTGTGGAAGATAAAAATAGAAGGTACATACAAAACCTAGAATCCTCAGAGAAGCCTCCTTTTAAAATGATAAATATTAAATTATTTTTCAGGCAAATGAATACTGGAGTTCCAAAAGGTGAGAGAGAAGGGGAAAAAAAATAATAAGAAGAAAATAAAATTCCTTTAACAAAGTGAAGGCTGGAGAACAAATTTTACTATTTATGTGTTTTCTTCCACTCAACTACTTATCACTTTGATAAACATGGAAGTGTGGAAAGTATGGAAACAAAGTATATAGAATTAAAACCAAGGATCAAAAATACTCTGAATATTTTGAATACCAGGAGAAAATAAATTGCATTTTACAAAGAACATTTTTTTATTTTACAGTTATATTAATTAATTTGACTTGGTATGTGGATTCCCCCTCCCTTTGTACTTTTTTAAAATATAGAAGCACTTGTGTCTCATAATAACCCACATGCTTCTAAAATGATTCCTAACTGAATACCCAATATCATATTTGGTTCTAGATCCTTTGCAGATAGGAAGTGCTCAATCAGTGTTAACTGAGTGACAGTCAAAGACAGCATGAAGGGCTAGGGGACCTAAGAGAAGGGAATGCACAATGAGGAAATGGGTACTAGATTTCTGTTGGGAAGGTTTATTCTATCCTGAAACACAATCCTAACCCAAGATTGTTGGGCATACACTAGGCAGGTGTGATCTTTTTTAATTTCCAACTCACCAAGGAATTCAGCTTCCTCTAGGCCATCCTGGGACAGACTTTGGGCAAATTCATAACAATCAATTTTCTAAAGATCAGCACCAAGTGTGGGTTACAGAAGGGGTGAAATGCAGCTGTTAGGAGGTTTTGTTTCTTCCGTCTGTTTTAGCCTGGTGAATCTCATTATAGAATGGGATGGCTAGGAAGGGGAATGATGGTGATCAACAGCAGCTCTGAGGATTTTTGGCTTCTCCGGAAATGAGCAACAGGAGAAACAGTAGTTTAAAAAACTCTCCAGTCCAAAGAAGGTTCTTGGATTCCAGACTCTAGTTTTAGTTTTATACCAGAATGAAGGGCAGACAATAGAAAGCATTGCCTTTGAGTGAAGTTCCTGGTAAAGCAACAGAAAGGACCCTCAGTCTCCTGGAGCTGTGCCTCCTACCACCTCCACCAAAAGATTTTCCAAAACAATTGCTATTAACTAGGCCTTTGTCTTGGACTAAGGGAGAGCAAGTGCACTCCAAGAAAGACTGAAAGGTGCATTAGCAAAGCTCTGTGGGGCCTCGGGTCTTTTTAGTTAGAGATGCAAAAGGTCACAGCTGGGATGCGGGAAGGCAGCCAGAGGTTGGGGCATCTTGTTAATTGCTGCTGGTCTTGATTTCAAACTCAAAAACATTAATTAAATATGCACGGAGACTACTTAATATAGATACATTCACTCTCCAAGCCCCAAATCAATGGGGTAGGACTTACTGAAAGAGGACACTGAAGAGTTGAATTCATGAGCTTTCTTATCTTAGCCATGCCAGACTCTGGAGTTCACTGCATTCTGCAGCTCTGGTGGATCTGAGGGCCCCTTCTGGGGTATATGCCCATTTGCTTAGTTTGTTCTCCTTTTCCTTCACACTGAATCTCATCAGTTGCAGGTTAATGAGAAAGTAGAATAAAACACAGTCAAAAAAGATTTAGAGGATGCTGAGCAACCAATCCTTAAAGAAATCATGTAAGTGCTCAACCCCTTTAGGAGAGGTGGGGGGAGGCATGGAGAGAGACTGACCTAGGAATCCCAGGGAAGTACTGTTCTGCAAATTCCATCACTTACTAGTAGCTGCCTTTAACTGTGTACATGCTGAACAAAACCCAGCAAGACCCTGCCAGCCTATAACCTCTAACTAATGCATAATCTTCATCTCCCTGCTGATCATTTACACTAATTAGCAAAATTTAGCTAATTATCGCTAAGCGTTTCCGTGTTTAATTATGGCTATTAGTAATAGCCTGTCTGGCTTCCCCATCTCCCTCTTTTTCTTTCCTAACCCTTCCCCCAAACTGTTTCCCTTTGGAGACCTAAGTTTCCATTTCGATGAAATTGCTTTTTTCGTGGACCTGTTCCTTTCCTACATTATTTATTCTATTCTATTTTTATTTATTTATTTATTTATTTTTTTGAGAGAGAGAGTCTACACCAGACCCGGTAGGAGTCACAGATAATAGTCACCAGATCAGTATCAAGCCTTTGAGTAGTCCCTCTTCCCCATTAACCCATTCTACCAACCTTACAAGCTCTGAGCTGCCTGACCAATGCATCAAATAAAATTTAAAGAAAGAGCCAGAGTATGCATTGGCATTTTTCTCAGGGTGCTTCCACTTCATACTACAGATAGCACAGAGCAGCAGCCCACAGCTCGGAGGCAAAGAATCAACTTTGGAACAGGGTTTGCAAACTACAGGTTTTCATTATACAAGCAAGGCAGGGACCCCTAGTATGGTCCTACTCATGCTCTCTGGAGACTGCCCCTGTAGTCTCTCTCTGTGTTTCCTATTCCCCTCATCATCAGAATGTAGTGCATAGTAAACAAATGAAGCTAGCACCTTTCTTTAGAACAGTTTACTACAGCAAGCTCCTACCTCAACCGCAGACATCACCCTTTTAGAAGCAACCTGCTCAGAGCTGAATATATTTTTAAGAACCACAGACCTCTTCCTTTCATAGCTATGCAGGACAGTTGGTTCAGAGCAAAACAGGGCATACCTGTGTTGTGTGGAGGAGCCCATTCATTCTGCCTTTAATTGAAAGACCATTTGCATAAATGGTGGAATCAAAGTTACTATCATTTACACTTGGGTGAAATATAAATGGACAGCCTTATACATGTTGCTTCCTTTCTGGTAGCTAGCAATATTAGATGCTCAGTTTTAGAGATCCCTGCTTTTTCAACTGACATGGGCAAACATGAAGCTGCCAAATTGAACAATAATGGCCTCTGGTTATTAATTACATTTTCTGCCTTCCTATACTCAGCTACTTTCCCCTGACCTTTACCACACAGACAACTTCACGGCAGTTCAATCAACTTCAGACTGAAGACTGAATGATGCCTGCTATCTGCTATTTCTCCACAACTAGCTCTCAAACGAGACCAGAGAAAGGAAGGGTGAAAGCAAGGTGAATGAATGATTTCTCAACGTGTAGCACAGGAACTTGTCTAAGTTGTGTGTCATCAAGCGGGGTGAGGGTTGCAAAGGAGAGGTGGGTGTTTGTGCAGTTATGCTGGAGGGAGCTAAGGAGAGGAGACCCTTCAGAGAAGAGTGAGCAATGCCAGCCTTTAAGAGAAAGTGGAAATTTTCTTCCCTCATGCACATGCGATGCTATTTATCATTCTAAATTCAATTTTGTATGCTTTTCCCACCCTTGACACTACTGAAAGACGAGTGGGTTAAGGAATTGCTATGCCCCATTAAAAGGATAAAGAGCAGAGAGACCCACCGTGCCCTCCTCGAAGGGAAACAGGGGAGCGATAGATAGAAATAGGCACTGAGTGATGCTTGCTGCCATGGAAATGGTGCTCGTGCTGAGAGTGAGACCCCGGCGAGGAAGAGGAGGAGGAGGAAGCTACATTAGAGGAACTCCACACAGAGCTGACGATACATCCCCAGAAGAGTGACCAGATTCCAAGCGTCCAGGCTGGCCGGCGGGGAGGGCTCCGTCTCGCGTGGATTCTCAGGTGCATGGTCAACGCACTGGACCACTACAGATGGGCAGTTTAAATTCCAGCCAGTGACGAATAATGAAGTTCATGATGCCCAGGGGCCCATCATACTGAGAGGAAGAGTTGCCCAATTTGGGGAAAAGGGAAACAATAAGAGCTTTCAAGAAAACTGATGATGAATCAGTTTAAAAAAAAAAAAAAAGATAAAAGACAAAGCCCCCTTCCTGGAGCTGAAATTTAGGACGCCAGAGTCCACCCAGGTAGAGCAAACCTCCTAGGAAGCCCCTGCATGCCACACATGTCAGGGGAGGACCGACGAGGCTTCCTCCTGATCTCTAGGCACCTTGGGTCTGATGACTTAACTGCACACTCCGAGAAGCCACACAGGAAAGGTGGAAACGAAGAAAGAGGAGGAAGCAGCAGGAGACCCAAGTAGGTTCAAGCTAGTTTATCCCAACATCCAAGGAGTTTGAACATTTTTTTTTTCCTCTTTCGACTTCCATGAGATGCAATGCAGAACTGCCAGGCAAAAGGGGGCTGCAGGTGGAAGAGTTCTCGTGTTCCTGAGAGTCGAGGCGGAAGGGCGCGGAGGCTGTTAACCCTGCGCTTTCTGGAGGAGCGCCACGGAGCAACCGCCTGCTTCCTGGGTTCCCAACTGGATGAAAAGAAGACAGCAGCAGCGGCAGCCAGAGGAAGAGAACAAGAAGGACCGGAGGGAAAGAAGAGCGTGGAGCAGCCACCCAAACCAATGTGGCACGAGGCGGAGGGAGGTGGGTGGGCGCAATCAGGGGAAGCCAGAGAGGAGGTGCCCTGCAGGCGTCAGAGGTGGCCCAGAGGCGGGCGGGAGACTGCAAAGTGCGCGGAACAGGGAGGCACAGGTGAAGTGAAGCGAGGAGTTGGGGAGCCAAATTCACAAATGGGCAAGTCATATGCAAATAGCGCACTCCTGAGAGCAAATCAGTGCAGCCCGAGCGCTCTGCCGAGGGACTGGCTGGCTCGGAGGAGGGAGGGGCCCGAGCGACCCGGAATCCCGGCCCTCCCCATTCAAGTACACGCTCGTACACGCCTGCTAGCCTCCAGCGCACACCGCACGCCCTCTTCTCACTTTGCTCCCGCCGGGTAGTGTGTGTGTGCGTGCTCCTGCGCGGGTGTGAGACCCACAGGACTGACACTGCACCTTCTTTATCACCCTTCCTCTGCCCCTTTGCCAGGCGCATGCAACCAAACTCGCGCGGTTAAGGCACCTTTCACAATTTTAAAAAAGAAAAATACAGGCGGCGGCTAAGGCAGAAGTGGCACCAAACGGAAGTAAAAATAACCCCCTTAAGTCAGCAGGAGCGCCGAGCTGCTGCAGGCTATTGGGCCGCTTGCACGCTCCTCCCCGCCTGGTGGCCGGCTGGGGCAGACAATTTTCAGGCGTGTGTCTCTCAGGACCAAGATACTCAAAGCCCCACCCACGGGGTGAAAAGAGGGAATCCGATCTGTGTCCTGGTTCTCGAAAGTGAAGTTGATGGGGTAGCCCAGAGACCCCGGAGTGAAGGGGTCGGAGACTGGCGGCCCTTTGATCGTAGAAGGAGACTTTCACCCCAGATGGTCATGAAACTTGGAATTCAAGACTCAGGGGTTGGTGCTGGAGCTGGTAGTGCTGGTCAAAGCACTTAAGGAGGGGCGAGGGTCCTAGGTCTGCGGATGGGAAGAGGGATGGCTGGTCTGTCCAGGATCTGTCACGGAGGTACTGCCCCAGGGGGGTGAATTATCTACGGGCACTGGGCACCAAATAGAGCATGGTGTTTGCATTGAGGCTGAACCTGCAGAGCCCCAGTGGCAGCGCCTGCCCTGGCCATCTGTGAGTCCAGGATGGAGCAAGGATATTCTGGACCAGGAGGTTTTCACCTCTCCACTAGGCGTGCTGAGCAAGAGAAGCGAACTGAAGGAGCATCCCTGGCCCGGTGCTTTTCTACTTGGTTCTTGCTGGCTTTGATTTCCACCTAAGCACTTATCTTCATTCAAAGTCCATTAAGTCTGGGGGGAGGTAGGGATGGATGCTGAAGGAATACTTGCTAGATACATCAAATCCAGTATATTTAGGTGGCATCTTTAAAAAAGATGCTTATAGCACCAATTATATACTTACAACACCTGTTATGTAATTCCTGCTCTCATTTCAAACACCCCCCCCCCCCCCCCCCCCCCCCCCCCCCCCGCCACCAAGAACAGAGATTAAGGCAGTCTTATGCACCCTTGGGACACCCCACAGAGATGATAAGGAAGTAGCTTTATGTCTCTCCAATATATCAAGATACCAAATCTATTGATGATTTGTCCTCAAAGTCAAATATCAAGTTCATTTCTAAATTTGTGGTACTGCCTTGGCCTGCTGGTTCTGAAGTTGGTGTTCTCCTAACACTCCATGATGCCCATGGTAAATGCTGCACTGTCATCCTACCTGCCTGGCTCTGAGCTCTAGGGTGATTCAGGATGCACAGCCTTCCATGGAGGTGGCCCTCTGGCAAGGTCTCTCATGTCTGTGGGTGGAGACTTATATATTCAATGTCTTAAACCAGCAACGTGTAATCAGGAACATCACAGCAAGGGTGGGGGTGGTATGAGGACATTCAAACCTCAGTTTACTCCTCTGCAAAGTGTGGATAATTCGTCCCTCCTGAGGAAGGAGTGATTGGAGATTTTACATGAAAAAAAAATATATATATAACCTCTGGCATAGCTCCTGACAAATATTATCAGTATTCTTTGTTTATTAGGAACAAAGCTAATAAACTGGGAGCCCAAGAATGTTAAGTATGTGTTTAGGGTCTTGTGTTGTTATTGGTACAGTAATTAAAAAAAAAAAAAAAAAAAAAAACAATACCTTAAACTTCCTCCACTAAGGCACATAATAGTTCCCATTCAACTCAGCTTTTTTTTTGATTTAGTTCCCCAGAAGGGTTCCCACTGCACTTGGAACTTACTCTGATTCTATATCATGGCCTTAAAGAAATCTAGATGGCAGACTTCTGCCTAACTCTCCAGCTCCAGCTCCCACCAGACTACCCTCTAGTCACCCAGACCTTTTTTCTGCTGTTTGGATGTACCTAGGTTTTTTCCAACTCAAGGCCTTTATGGCATTACCGGTCCATCTCATCTGGAAGTATTCCCCCATTATTTTCCTATGTTTAGTCCATTTTCAAATGCCACTTGCTCAGAGGTCTTCTCTGGCCCTCACTTACAATTACCCACTGCCAGTCCAGAAGGGCATTCCTCCCCTTTACTCTGTTTTGTTTCCTTCATGGCATCTGGACATTCTGAAATTGTTTTACCTGTGTATTTATTCAGGGTCTATCTCCTTTAAACAGAAGGTAAGTATCCTGTTAAGTGAAATAAGCCGGACTCAGAGAGGCAAGCAACATACATTTTCTCTCATATGTGGAAGCTAGAGAAAAAAAACAAAACAAAAAAAAAAAAAAGGAAACAAAGGATTTCTTGCAAATACAAGGAAGACCAGGAGATAAAGGAGGGGGATGAGGAGGTACTGTGGATTGGGATTGATCGAATTGTGTTATATGCATGTACAAATATGCCACAATGAAACCTACTGTTTTGTGTATTTATGTATGAATTAAACAAAAAAAGACGGTAAGCTCCCGATGGCTGCATCTTTGTCTCACTATCCCCTATATCCTCTGTGTGTGGGACAATGGGTAGCATGTAGTAGGAACTCAGTATACATTTTGCTGAATGAATGAATCCAGTTAACCAATTGCCAACCTTATAATGACATGTTCTTATACTGTTTCATGGACCCATTTATCTGCCTTTAGTGACATTAATCCCCAGAGAAAAACTCTCCAAACTTGATATGTAGAACATATACCTACTTAATGCATTTTTTTCTTTCCTAAATTGGACTGAGCATTGGAGATTCTGTTTTGACTTCATCCCAAGGAAGCATGGGAAGCTTAGATGGCCCTTCCAATTAATTCTCTGCTAAATAATAAAGTGAAAATAAATCCTTAATGCAGCACAAAATCTGCAAATGCTGCCGGTGTGTCACAGTTGGAACTATTCATTTTACTTGTCGTACTTATAATTTATTTACTTACTTTCCACCAAAAGTCAAAAGAAGTAGGTGTGAATTCCAGTAAGTCAGATTCCATGTGTAGACACAGCTGACGATTGAGACCAATCAGAGGACAAATACAAAACTGGTTTATTTTACTTTTTTCCACTCCAAAAAACTAACCCATAATCATCCTGATAAACTGCATGTCATTCCCCCATATGTCTTATTAATAGTTTCATATGCCCCCTGTCCCTCACTCCAGTCAACACATTCCTATTTAGATTTCATTTCTAACTCCCATTCTCCTCAGGTCTATTAGACTTTACATTCCACTGACATTTTAAATATATTTGTTTGAGATTTTTATCTCCAGTGATACCTCCTAAACACTGCCTACAGCTAGAATGTTAGAGGAAGGATTGTCCTCACCCATCAGCAACTGCCCTCACTCCTCCTGAGTTCTCTTCTCTAGTGTGTCCCTCAGTGACAGCACTTGGGGATCAAGTGCACAACTACAGGATAAAGATGAGAGTCCACTTTTAAAATAGAAGAGAAGCAGATTTAGAAACGTTATGCTTTGCACAGATTTAGTTGAAAAGCATAAATAATTTCACAGGAACAAGTAGGCTTTGCCCCACTTGAACAAACCCCTATGAAATCCAAACCAGAGTCTTTGAAACCTTAAATTTCTGAATGGAATGCAGATTGTAAAAATCCACATAACTGGATCAACTAGGTTAAAAATTGGGTTTCTCTGTTACTTGAGACTTCAGAATTTGGCATCAGAGACTTCTTTTTATGCCTCTTTTAATCTCCCTATTTTTTCCCCCTGGGGAGACTATCCCAAGGTAAAGTATAAGAATCTTGACCCTCTGCTTCTTTGCCTTGTTTTGTTCTCTGCCTCAGCTATAAAGTAGCCTAAGGAATCTTTTGGCTTCTAAAATAAGCCTCGTGCTGCATTTAAATATGTCAGGCATCAGGAACCTAATGCAAAGACGCCCTGTCCGTCATCTCTCACAATACACTCTATCTCTGCACATGGCTCTTCTCACTTGGACAGGCACTGACTTGCCACTTTGCTGTCAGCAGGAGATACCTGTCAAGTTCATCATTGCAGACACATCTAATATGACTGCACAGACCCAGGAAGGACAGAAAGACTGGGATAGTCTGTTCACCTAAGTCATTAGGTGAGGACCCTCTCTTTCTCAAATTAAAGAGTAGAAATCTAGAAATCCTTACTCTCTCTCTCTATGCAGGGCTCCAAAAAGCAATTTAGGGGGGAGAAGGACAAAAAAAACCCACACAACTAAACTCTCATAATGTGAAATGAAATAAAAGTCCTGAAAAAATACAGGTGACTGTTAACATGACTATAAATATATCCATGAGTTTCAGTGACACCATAAAACAGTCGAACTTTGCTTTATTAGATGTCAGTATTTTTATTTATAGCCACATAATTCATCCTTCTCCTCATTTATTTAAGAAAGCCTTTCTGCAAAAAAGCAGATTTTGATTATATTTCCATTGGGGGTATAAAATAGAAGCTTTATTCTTCTAAACATCATTCCTACACATATTTGATTTGTTTAAGAAAGGGACAATGACATCGTTGTATTACTTTGTAGTTTAGAGAATGCATATATTGCTTCTGTTTCCTTAACTTATCCTTCTTATAAACATCGATAGTTATTCCCTTGTCCTCCTTGTGGCTGAAATAGGAATATCAGCAGTTTGAATGTTCAGAAAAATCTCTGCAGGAGATTTTCCAGATCTTTTGAGTTTGATCAGTGGGGTTGGGATATTTACTGCATTAGAATTTTTACACATTTCTTCAAGGACAAGAAAAATGTGATATGTTCCTTAGCCAGGTTTGTTACGCCACCTGCAATTCCCCTCAGTGCTTGACAAGGATTCCGCTGAGTAATAAAGATGTTTGCAAAGTCTCATCTCATTGGGAATTTGGGTTGTGGGCTTTCCTTCCTTGCTTGCTTAATATGTGTAGGTTTACTATAAATATTTTATGTGTTTTCCCTGAAAACAGGGGTCTTAACAGAACCAGGGTTAAAACATAAAAAACAGACTTCTAATGGAACAGTGATTTCAGATTTAGTCATTTGTAATGAAACTTTGAGTAACCAAGAATATTATGAAAAAATATAAAAATAGATTCTAGCTGCCCATCCCTGTTGACTACTCTCAGATGACCTGGAGCATGTAGGCAAATAATTCCAACCCCATCAGGAAGGAATAACAGAAACAGAAGAAATAAAATATTCCTCAATATTAATTTCACACAGTTAAGATGATATCATATATTTGTTAGCTTAAAATGTCTAGCATTTATTAACTATAGCAGTAGTCATACGACTAATGTTTATTCAACCCTACTGAACTTGCTTTAATCTTTATGATCAGTTAAATATTAATATGTCTTATTGTTTAGTTATAGGTTATCATAAGTAAACAATTACTAGAATAATTAGAATATTTCATTGTCTAGTCTAGTAATGATCATACAAAATAATTTTGTTTTTCTCCTTGTGACTTTTTCCTGTTCTGAAAAAACATGTGTAACTGCCTACCTTTTTTTTTTATTTTCCTTATATACTTTATTTTTTTTTATTATTGTAAACAAATGGGATACATGTTGTTTCTCTGTTTGTACATGGCATAAAGGCATACCATTTGTGTAATCATAAATTTACATAAGGTAATGTTGTTTGATTCATTCTGTTATTTTTCCCCTTCCCCCCCACCCCTCCCACCCCTCCTTTCCCTCTATACAGTCCTTCCTTCCTCCATTCTTGCCCCCCTCCCTAACCCTAACTCTAACCCTAACACTAACCTCTCCCACCCCCCATTATGTGTCATCATCTACTTATTAGCGATATCATTTGTCCTTTGGTTTTTTGAGATTGGCTTATCTCACTTAGCATGATATTCTCCAGTTTCATCCATTTGCCTGCAAATGCCATAATTTTATCATTCTTTATGACTGAGTAATATTCCATTGTATATATATACCACATTTTCTTTATCCATTCATCAATTGAAGGACATCTAGGTTGGTACCACAATCTGGCTATTGTGAACTGAGCAGCTATGAACATTGATGTGGCTGTATCTCTGTAATATGCTGATTTTAAGTCCTTTGGGTATAGGCCAAGGAGTGGGATAGCTGGGTCAAATGGTGGTTCCATTCCAAGTTTTCTAAGGAGTATCCACACTGCTTTCCAGAGTGGCTGCACTAATTTGCAGCCCCACCAGCAATGTATGAGTGTACCTTTCTCCCCACATCCTCGCCAACACCTGTTGTTGCTTGTATTCTTGATAATCGCCATTCTAATTGGGATGAGATGGAATCTTAGGGTGGTTTTGATTTGCATTTCTCTTATTACTAGAGATGTTGAACATTTTTCCATATGTTTGTTGATTGCTTGTAGATCTTCTTCTGTGAAGTGTCTGTTCATTTCCTTAGCCCATTTGTCGATTGGATTATTTGCATTCTTGGTGTAGAGTTTTTTGAGTTCTTTATAGATTCTGGAGATTAGTGCTTTATCTGAAGTATGATTGGCAAACATTTTCTCCCACTCTGTAGGCTCTTTCTTCGCATTGTTGATAGTTTCCTTTAACTGCCTATCTTTTAATGTATAAAAAGCTGGCTGGGAAAAATAAAACTTAGAACTTAGCATCCATTCCTTGAGTTTGTGTTGCTTTGTTCTCTACCTTGCCGATGCCTACTCCATCACCTGTGACCACTATGATCCCTACTAGGGTTGGACCCCGGCACAGGTTCCTTTGAATTCCAAGGGAAATTATTTTAATACAGAAGTGGACTTTTTTTCTTACACTCAAAGACAGGGCTTAATTAGTTCCTCATAGAGATTTACACTCCTGTTAGTCTCCACTAAGCTTAACATTGGATATCAGAGATCTAAATTATCCATCCTCAGCACCATAACAAATCTCTATCCAGTTTTTAAGAAGCAAATAAAATGAATTATTGTTATATAATGATATAATAAATAATTGCATTTATATATTTATAGTATAAATTGTCTAATCAAAGATTTAAAGGACATTTTGAGGGTACATAAAGATTTAGATCTTGGACTCTGGTTCTCCACTGCATAGGTTCAAATCCTCATTCCATTTATTAGCTGCTGTCAGATCCTTAGTCTCTTTGCACTTTAGTTTCATCATTGTTAGGCAGAAATAATCATGCACTCTATCTAATAACTTTTTATGAGGATTTAAACAGCAACAACATGCAAAGCGCACATAAACAGTACATAGAACATAGAAAGTAATCAATAACTGTGAATAATGATTATTATATGATTATTATCATATGATTATCCTTTTTTTTTTTTTTAGATGACTGCTTTAGAGTTATCCCTGCAGATGGTATTCTCTTCTTATTTATACAGATCTCCAAGAGAATGACTAAAGACAAAACTCCCTCAGCAGTTTCAAAGCAGAGTGGGAAAGCTACCCAACTCATTGGATTCTCTTTGCTCATCTTCTACAGAAGAAGGGACAGCTTCTTTATAGTCTCATCACAAGTATCCTTCCATCCAATGTCAAAATAAATTGGTCCCAGAACCAGAAAAGGTGGACTACCAAAACCCAGCATTATTTTATAATCCAGAATAGAGTGGAACTCTCAGGATCCAAGTCTGCTTTGGGGTCTGGAAAGGCTGGCTGGTTACTTCTTGTTTCTATCTCATCATTTTCTCATTTTCTTCTCTTAAAAAATAAAGTCTAATGAACTAGCCTTCCCTCCTGGAAGATGCCTTCCAAATCCTTAATAATTTCCATTGGACTTTTAGGATTCCATCATTTTTAAACAGTTTTTTTAAAGTTATCAAGAATGTAATTCTGAACTAGCTTCTGCTCAGTACTGAAAAAAAAAAAAGCCACAGCCTCTGCCCTTCTCTTGGGTGCATTTAATTCATTCCTTCCATGGATACACTTATGCTTATTGTGGGCAAGACACTGGGTGAAGTCCAGGAGACCCAAGTGAGAAAAAGAGATTTCAGGCCTTAGGAAGTAAATGCTCTAGCAGAGGGAAAACTCCATTTAACTCACCTATAAAGAAAAAGAAAAACATATATCCCATTCATATATACAATTTCCCAGAAACAATATGTGCTAGAATAAAGGTTAAAAAAATCACACACACACAGAATAGATACAGAATTAGTCTGCTATAGGAAAGGAAGGAGTTGTGGGGAGGGAGTCACAGACAAAGTGACATGTGAATGGAGTGTCAGAGGACTGGAGTTCAAATTCTGGGTCCACAACTCATTGGCTGTATGGTCTTGGGCAACTTACCTTCAACTCTAAGCATGTTTCTTCAAGAGTGTGATAATGAATAATCCTTACATCATGGGATGATTTTAAGGATGCAATTTAAAAGGTCTATTTGAAAAGAAGACTATATATTGATGTTCACTATTACTATGAACCAGACTTTGAATGCTTTCAAATATGAAAAGAGGAACCTAAGCAAGGAAATCATCAAGGTGGAGAGGAATCTTCCACAGAGAGCTCCCATAAAGGACAGGCCTTACTCTACTTTCCTCTTGTTACTTGACTTGTGAGAGCCTGAAGAACTTGAGAAGGGGTCAACGTTTTCTTTCAGTGCAAAAGAAAAATTTCATGGAATAAAGAAAAGTCAGAAAAGGCAAGGGAGAGAAAGAGTAAGGAAAGTGAGGAGAGAAGTGGGGAGGGGAGAAATTCATTCACTGAAATCCATTTTAATTTCTAATGCCTGAGTTTTCATACTCAGAGATGTGAAATAGATACCATAATTAATTTTTAAAAAGTTAAATTATGGCATACATAGGAAATTACCTTTGCTTTATTAACTCCATGCAGTTATTTTTCAGTTACTAAAATACCTATTGGATCCAATTTCACAAGACTTGCTAAATTCTAGAAATATCCTAGTTCAAGCATTCACCTCATTCAAGTGTCTGCCTCACTCACTCTCCATGAAGAGTGCACACTCTAAGGTAGAGGAACAGAGATCTAAAATATATGATCACTTTCTCCTTGATAACATATGGCCTTAAATTCACCGAACAGAGAAATCTGGAAGGGGAGGAAGGTGAATGTTCGCTGATAGAAGGTACAACATATTATCTAAGCAGTTTCAGATATGTTTGCAAAATGGTTAATAAGGGCATTTCTCAGTGGTACTGAGGATTTAGCACTTTTCAAAACTAATGGTGCGGTCAGGGGTTGCTGACATGTCAGTTTATATCAAAGGTAGGAGCAAGAGGCTGTTAATAAAAAGAGATGATGAAACAACATTAAGATAATATTTTAGATTGATTACATCCATGTCTTTAAAATCTACCACTTCCAATTGGACAGGCAGAATCAGTTGCTCTTTTGTGTCTTAATAAACACTGTTCTCTTAACACTTGTCACATTCCATTTATGTGATTCATAGAAAAATTAGGTAGGGAGCCAGGATCTGATCCTAAGGTCAGACAGCTTGAGTTCAAATCCACTATTCAGTAGCTGTGTGACCTGGGACAAGTTACCTACTCTCTGAGAAACTTTATTCTCATAAAAAAGATGCATATGATAATGTCCCACAACTTAAACTTACTACCAGTGCCAGGACCAGAAGAGATATTAAATGGGAGATTTGTGGAATAGTATTGGGATGCATTTAATGGATGATGGAGAGAACATTTCTTCTACACCTCGGGGAAGAAGGGGGACTTCAAAATATGCAAGCATTACTTAAAAAGAAGAATTTTCCAACTTTTGGAGCCTATATAAAATCAGAAGGGATGCCTTGCAAGGAAGTGAGCCCTCCATCACAGGAAATATTCAAGCAATAGATTTCTGTTTTTCTTTAAAAAAAAAAAAAAACTTTGAAGTTAGAGAATAGGGTATACGACTTCTAATTTTACTTTCACATTTAAAATGTGATTGATTAAATTTTCTTTTGGAATTTATCTTTGCCCTCTACATTTGCATTTACTCAAATGTTATCTCTTGGGCTTATTTTGAAGTCCAAATACAAATCCTGGATGTTATAAAGATTATAACCTGCCTCCGTCTATTGAAACTTCATGCACTGTGGCTAGGAAACTTAGGCTTCTGTAAAATCAATCCAAATTAAGCAATATTGTTGTACTAGAACTCCATTTTTTCATTATTGCATGCAGTACAAGTTATCTCTAGACTTATTAACAATTCCATGTTTCTATTTTAAATACCACAACTCTTTTTTCCTACTAGCAACACCTACACAACTGCTGTTCTTGTGATCTAAGAGGGCAGTTTTCATTGGTGAAGAGTTCATAGCTATGGGAAGAATATGATGACTTGCTTACCCTATTGTCCCCTACCACTCCACAGGAAATCCTGGTGGACTAAACATAAATAAAAATGTATGGCTTTAAATACAGATATGTAACTTGAAAAACCTGGGACAGAAAGAAGAACTTCTTTCCTCTTTCTAACCAACACAAGGCCACCCCTCCCCAGATGCTGATACAGACAAGAAATAGAACTACCATACCCTGAAATCAGTATTCTAATTAATGTACATCACAAATGTTAACCAATGTAAAAACAATATAAAAAAGTTATTTTCAGACAAAATGAACCTTTCTACCAAAAACATCATTACATCCTCAGGAAATTGATTAACATAAGAGACACAATGATCCTGGACATGTATGCAACTAATAATACAGTCTCCAGATATATAAAGCCCATATTGATAGATTGAAAAAAGAAAAGACAAAGCCATGATAAAAAGAACTCCACAGTGCTGCATGCCTGTAATCCTAGTGGCTTGGGAGGCTGAGGCATAAGGATCACAAATTCAAAGCCAGTCTCAGTGATGGCAAGGTGCTAAGCAACTCTGTGAGACCCTGTCTCTAAATAAAATATAAAATAGGGCTGGGGATATAGCTCAGTGTTTGAGTGCCCCTGAGTTTAATCCCCAGTACCAAAACAAAGCAAAACAAAACAAAACAAAACAAAACAAAAAACCAACAACAAAAAACTCCACTAAAATATATAAATATATGCTCCCTTAGAATAGATGTTTTGGTTCTTTGATCATTCATTCACCACTCATTCTCCAGGATGTAAAATAATGCTTAACCCATGTTAAACATGTATTAAAATTTGTTGAATAAATTACTACATTCTCTTTAAAGCTAATAGGATAAATTGGGAAAATAAGTAGCAAGGCCATAGCTAATTTAAATAGCATAATTAGCGGGCCAAAAATAATGGATTTATCTGTAACCCTGAATAGAAAACTTTCAGTCCCATCCTTTCAAGGACACATGGAACATAAGGCAAAAAGGACAAATACTGAGGAATCAATAATTACATTCCAGATCATCTGCCTACAATGAATACCAATTTAAGACAGTTACAAAAAAAAAAAAACATAAAATTTGTGATTAAAAAAACTAAATGACAACTCATCAATGAAATGAGATTCTTTCTCTTAAATATACATTCATATGTGCTTGCAAAACAGTTCTATGCACTTAATTATAACTCCCAGTATATAATGGAATATTAGTATGATATTTCTAGAAAGGAAACTATAACCTAATTATTCTCTGGTTCTCTCCATTTGTTTTCCTATAACTGTATTCCTCACAGGTTCCCCTACATCCATGCAAAAATACTTGCTCTGTGATGAATTGTAACGATGACATGCAAACAATGGTCTCAGTGTTGGCTGGTAGATAACAGGTTACCGATCCCTTGTGCTACCCTGTATAACACTGAAAGTAAAAAAAGGTTTCACATGGCTTTCATTTGCATATATGAAAATGAAATGATACCCAAAGCATTTTCATGAGATATTGGTATTTATCACATTGAGCAATTTAGACTTTGGAAATTATAAAAACCTTGACTTCACTAACTGAAAATAAGAAATTCAACAGAGGATTATTTTAAATTAGTGGGTAATACATAATACATTCCATATTCAGATACCATGTTGCTGTTCATAAAGCTGTTAGAGTCTTAGAAGATACAAATAAAAAAAGTTTACTCATGCGTTCCTGTTACAAATGAAGCCAAAATTCTTTTTTTCCCAGAAGCTTCTCCTTTCCTTTTGGAGGTCACAGTGACTCCTCGAAACATTTACACTATTCTTGTTACTATTTGATAAATAGAAACAATATCCATTTCCTAAGATTTCTAGTCTTCACTCCCAAAACCATGATCCTGACAAAACCAATTATAATTTTAAAATGTACTGCCCAACCTGGGAACTGAAATAGCAGGAAAATGCATCTGTGTTCTTTGAGTTTTGATCCTCTGAAAGTGAAACTCCTAGAAACAATATCCCATAAGAGAACTTTGATATGATCACTACCATCTGTAACAATGAGGAGCATGAAAGCTTTGCTTTCAACTACAAGAGAAAGTCACAGAAGGAGAAGAAAAACACATGTATATAAGGCTTACAGCCAGAGAGAAATCAGAAGGAAAGTTATATCGTCATCTTGTCCCTTTAAATCAGATTTTGAACTAATAAAGAAGGGCCTCTGTTATGTAGGGTTTCCAGGGAAGGTTTACTATAGAGTGGATGGAAGACAGATTCACAGTCAACTTTATAAATAAAATACCTGGATTTCAGTCCTTGGATCTACTCTTAATTGTCAGGCATGAGGTAACTCACTTAACCAAAGGCTATCTCAGATAGTCTCATATTTTAAAAATTTTAATGTTTATAGTAGAAATTGAAGCTAAAGAACTGCATGACTTTGCAATAAGAATGCCTTTAGGAGTACTTGTACCTCCTCTTTATTTCCCCACCACACCTCTGTCCTGCCTGACTTGACCAATCACCCACCTGTTGATTTCAAGGAAATGAATACATATGACCAAGTATTTACTGTGGATTCCCAAGGAATCAAAAAGAGTTCCCAAGGGAAGGATGAAAGAGGAAAGGGAGGGCAGAAGTCTCTAGCAGTAAATGCCTGAGCCCAATTCAGGCACAGAGTGAGCCTTTTCATCCCGGGGAGTATGGAGTGGGAGTGAAGCATCGCAGAGGGAGTCATTGTGCCTGATAGATGTAATTTCCTAAAATGCATACCTTGCCTGTGTGCAGAAGATGAGTGGAAAGAAAGGTCGGTGCCTCACAAGCAAAAAGGACAGAAGTATGCTGCCGGGCGACGCTGTACATTCCTAGTAGGTCTGAAACATCACTAACTCACAGACTTACTCATCACTAGGTTAATTAAACAGCCATAGTGCCATGTTGAAGCCTTAGGAATAAGAACATCCAGCAATTTTCTAATCCTCCTCCTGAACATGTCTCTCCTTGAGCTCCGGCTGGTACTAGGGAGCTGGGGGTGAGGTGTGGAATGGCTCTTGCTTTGGGAGTTACTCAGCAGGTGGTGGTTACTAAATGTGGCACTGGGGGAGCAATAATAAATAAACACACAAAAACTACAAGAAAGTCTTGGCCTTTTCTTCTCAGCCCCCGCTCTCCCACCACAATTAAAGAACATTCAGAAATAGCAGAAATAGCAACCCCCAAACGGCCCCCACCCCACTTACCAGATGTGGAAGAGGCTCATGGTTGCTTACATCATGAGAAGATGATTACATGCATGACCCAAAGGAAAATACAAACGAAGAGCACTTATAAGTTATTAAAATGTCTTGTCCCCTAACTCACTCCATCGCCCAGGAAGTACACTTGACCCAGTGCCCTTGATAATGGATTTCAGAGTAACTCTATAAGGAGATAGGGTTGTTAAAGATGTAACTGAGGTCAAATGTGATCATGAGAGCAGGCCCCAATCCAACAGTGTTAGTGTCCTTATAGGAAGAGGAAGAGACACAAGCTATATATAGATTCAGGAAAATAAATAAATAAAGGCCATGTGAGGACACAGAGTGGCAGTCACCTGCGAGTAAGTGACGAAGACACCTAAGGGGAAACCTAACCTTCTAGCTCCTTATCTTGGGCTTCTAGTCTCCAAAGTTTGAATTCAGATTTTTAAGCCAGCTATTCTATAGTAGTTTTGTAATTACAGTTCAACAATGACTTTTGTGAAATTAGAGAAATTCAGATCCAAAAAGAATCTAAGAACTCATGTGGCCCAGGGGTTCTTAGCTTGGAGCTTAAGGAACAGCTAAAAAGAAGGCTGCCTTTTGGTCCCCCTCCTTGGGGATGTCGTTTGCTTTGAGGCCTGTGTGAATGGCACCCCTCAGAGTTGTGTAGTGCATAACTTCTATGCTCTGAAAATGGTCTATGAAACTTCTTCCTAAAGATATATTCAATTTCATCAGCAAATGTACTTTTTCTGCAAAGAAGATCCAAAGGTGTTGAGATTATGAAACAGGTTTGTGACACCCAGAAATTTAAGAACCATTTATAACTTTAAGTCCCTCATTTTATAGATCCCATTTATGGAACCCAGGGTAAACTGAATCCTAGAAAAGAATATTGGTCCCAAATGCATGAAAAACATTAAAAATAAGATCCAAATTTCTTGCCTACTAATAAAAGTTATCAAACCGTGTTTTCATAGGAATTCAGCATTATAGCTGAGCTCAGCTTGGACAGAGATGTTTTTCAACCTTCCAAAGTGTATCGATATATACATGATATACAAATTTTAGCATCTTCATTTAGATATTTGGATTGGTAATATTTGTTTAGCTTATGAGTTACTTAGTATATGTTATATAGATGTGGGACCCTAAGATGACAGGATGGAGTTGATAAGAGAACCCACTAAAGGATGCTATTTAAGGCTCTAAATGATAGCTTCTAAATTGCTAGGAAAGTCAATATAAAGTCTTTGTGTCCTTTCACTTGAGGAATGGTCAAAAGGCAGTGAGGGACTTGAATTCCATTTCCTAGAAGATGATCATTTAGACTGACTTCAAGCAAATAGGCCAGAGAAAGCACAATACACACACTCACATACACGTAGTCAAAGTGTCAATCTTCTAACCTCCAAGTGCAGAGATCTAGCCAACTGAGCCCTGGCAATAACTACATAGGCAGACCCTAAGAGCAGACAGGAAGTGGAGGCTGAGTGCTTGACCCCTCCTCCCTCGTTTCGTACCTAGCAGTGCTGATATCGACTAGGAATCTCCACTTTCTCCAAAGCCTCTGTAAATGTCAATAGCCATTTGCCTTTGAAACACGGACTTGCTTTGAAGGGCCTCTACATGCGTAATTCCAGGTCAATGTGGCCACCCCCCCTCCCCCCGTCTGCACTTTTGCTCTCCTTTAATTCCTAAAACAGAAATGGGCATTTCAAACTTTAATACGAACTCTATGCTTTTGATGAGCACTTGGAAAAATGATTTTTCTTCCTCTTCTTCTTTCCCTCTTCTCCTTTTTCTTTCTTCTTCTTCTTTTTTTTTTTTTTTTTTCCCTTGTATCTCAGAATTCAGGGAGCAGAAATCAGCCCCAACCTTACCATCGATATGTCAGGGCTTTATAAGCTTAGAAAGAAATTTAAGAATTGGTCATTTCACTTTTTCTTTTAAGGAAAATTGTGGGCCAGGCACAGGGGTCAGAGAACAGGGGCTTATGATTGCTTTATGAAATATGGACTGACCCAGACTTTTACACAATCTACTTTATATAATGTATGAACCAACACTATGAGCCTCCTCATTTCCTCTAAAACTCACTAGCTTGAGTTTCCTTCTGCTGAAGCCCAAGATACCTAGAAACACACCTGAGCTCCAAAGTCCTGCTTCTCTCCTCTCTCCCACCTCTGAGAGTCATACAATGAATGAGTGGGATGCATTTGGGCAAGGGAGCAGCAAAAAAGGGGAAAGTAAAACTCATGACCACTAACCCCAAAGCCACAGACCACTCCTTCTGCCCACTAGAGCTACAACTTGCCCACAGGTTTGGGTCTCAGTAGCAGCCAAGGAGAAGATGATTATTCTGAAAGGTATATCATTGCTTCTCATCCCCTTCTAACTTTCTCTTCTATAGGTTCTTCTCTCATATTTCTCTGGCATTCTCCCTACCTCTGATTTTGATCTCACCTCTTGGACTGCAGTTATGCTTCTCTTTCCTACCTATTATTAGCCCATCAACTTCATCAGGCCTGACTTACATACTTCCTCCTCCACAGAATAGCCCCCAGATTCCTCGTCAGAACAAATCTCTCCTTTGCTGTGCTCTTTCTGACTCTTTAGTCTGGGACTGCACTGATGTGCTGCATGAAGGCAAATTTGCAAAGTGCACCTGTCTCTTCCATACAGGGCACCTTGACTAGGGAGATAGCAGGTCATTCAACTTTGCTCACTTTTCTGGTTCATATGGAACTGGATACTTAGTAAAGTGTGTTGAACTGAATTGAATTTGTTCTGTTTCTTCTTTAGTAACCACCAGAGCCCTATTTCAGCTTCTATCCCTTCTCTCCTTTTGTCTTTATCCCCAGTGCTTGTATTATTCCCCTCATATATATCTAACTCTCCTTCACCTTCTCCTAGCTGTCCACTCTAGCACCTTACCATATCCTTTTCCAGTTGGGTCGTGCCCCCCTCTTTTTTCTTGGCCCATGAGTCCCCTCTTAAACTCTATTGTGATCTAGGATATCAGAACAACTCTGGCGAGATAGGTGGAGGAGGAGGAGGTAGGTGGTTGGGTATCCCAGACCTTGGTATCACATCCGGAATGGTGATAAATGTGTTGATGGTATCCTAAGCTAGAATTTCAAAGACACCTCCCTTTATAAAACCTTACCTCTGTGACCAGGCACTCCACAATAGTAACTTTAGGCTCAGACATTGAGAACATTCTGGGTTAGTAGGCACTTGAGTTCTGGAAATAGAATGTACCATCTCTCTGGAAAAAACATAACCTGAGCTCTGAGAATCTATAAAGTAGCTTTGAAACACAACCCTTTTGAAAATTGGGGCCTGCCTGCTCTTCTGTTACGCTGTGGGCGGCAAGTGGGGCGGTGGTATGACTATGATATTGGGCTTTCTATTTTTGTAATGTGTCAAGGATGCTGAGGAACTCAGCCCCCAAACTGAGAAATGCAGAATAGCACCAGATACTAAATCATGCAGAGACAATATACACCTATGTTGTGGGAGGTAGTGGGGGTGGGGTGAGGGATTTGTCAAAAGCATTCTCCAACATAGGCCTCGGTGCTTTCTGGCTGAGCCTAGCTTTATAGGCCTTAAATGGGAGAGTTTCCTTTTCCTTCTTTTAAATCAATTTTTAAAATTAATTTCCTTATTTTACTGTTCTATTCAGGACATGTCATCCTTCCCACCTGCCAGCACCCCAGACTTGTCTGTCAATTTATTCATTCTTACCTTATTACTGAATTGTAGCTAAAGTCTGATCAACTAGAATACAGAGAGAATACAGAGAGTTGGACTCTGAAAATATTAAGTGAATGAGTATTTGTTTATGAGAAACATAACTTGCATCTCTCTAAGGATATACTTGAGTTAGATACTTTTACACATCACCAAGGTTAGACAAGTGTGTAATAGGAAATACATTTACAAGGCATGAGGAAATTCAGGGCAACTGATGACCTGTATCATTCCACACCGAAGAGAGTTCATGCTTCATCCAAAGATACCAGAATATCAGTCTTGGACTCCATTTTTACTCGATTTTATGACTCAAAGTTGAAGAAGAAAAGCTAAGTATAAATACATAAAGGAAAAGCTAAAGCATTATTCTATGGATGCTAGAGCCACCGTGATGTCCCCTGCAGAGAAAGGTCTTAGAAAACAGTAGAGAAGCTATAAATACTGGCAATAGAACAAAGTCTACTCTTGAAAGACAGAAGTTTTCTGCATGGGATCATGGAAAATAGAAGGTAGGAAGAAAGATGGGGAAGACGGAGTCTGGAAGAAAATCCAATGCCCCTTTTCCCACAGCTGTAAATAGTAGATGAGGACGTCTGGTCCTTTGACACTGTGTTCCTTATTCAACGTCATGAACAAAAGCTTACCATCTCTGTCTCTGGTGTCATATCAAGGCACACACTAGCACTAGGATGCTGGCCCCTTTCATAAGTGGCCACACAGTGACTACACAGGTTGTTCTCTATACTGTGGCCTCTTGTCTCTTTCTGCAAAATGTCTTCACCTGGAATGCCTACAGAAAGAAAAGACGAGGAAGAAATAAAACTCATGACCACACTGACTCTCAAGGTCAGTTTGTCTGAAGGACAGCTGATCCCAGTATGTTTGACAAAACCTCTCTACTTTGTTCTGTTCCTCAAAAGGGAGATGTGTGGGGGTTGAAGAACATACCACATCTTTTCTAGAAATGCAACCTTCACTTAATCACAAACCCTCTGTTCTCTGCCTGTTTCTCCCTGAGGTAAGCCTGATTCACACAAGATCCTAGGATGAGGAAAGCCCAATGTCATCTTCAACCAGGATGAAAGAGCTAGTTAACTAAGTTTACCCACAATGATTCTAGAACAGAGTCCTCTTATATCATCTCCTCTGGAAGAACTGACCCTCAGAGAAATTATGACATTACATCCTTTGGAGATCCTCTAGTTACTAAGTAACTTAGTACAGCTAAGATTTAAAAAAAGGAATCAAGTCTGGGATTGTAAAAGCTGATGGAGAATAGATTTTTTTTCAAAAATATGAGAAATCATAGTACACAAATTGATGACCCTAACATAGAAAGTTTTAAGCATGATCATGGTAAGAGAACATTATATTAGCTGGTGGGCGGGAGTAATTTACTATAACACAGTTAAAGCGATTGATGCTACAAATTCTGAAAACTGTAAGCAAACTTTATCCTACCATTGTCTCCTAGGTATTGCTATTTAAAATAGGTCAATTTAGTATGTACTTTAAGAAATGCTTCACCACTGTAAATCGAAAAACATAACAAAATAGTCATTTTTTTTTTCTAATCTGTTTTAGGAAAAACTGCAGAGAAAAGTTTAGCATTAAACTTGAAATATTGTGCCCTTTCTTGACCTGTATGTCAATTTCTCAAGCATAATATGATTATGTTATTGGGACTGCAGGTTCCTGATGTCCATCTTGCTTCATACATTTAAAATAAAATGTTACTTGTACTGAGTTTAATATAATGGCCTTTCTGAGTTATTAGGTCATATCTTCGCCTGTCTAATTTTTTCTTATTCCCTAAATGCATGAACTTATTCCCACACTTACTTTCTGAGTTTCTGAGATGCAGCAGCCTCCCAATAGCACACCACCACCACCTCCAACACCATTACCACCACTATCACTACCTCCACCATCCCACCACCACCACCACCACCACTGGAGATTTAGACAATCACAGTCCAAGGAACTTGGAGCATGAGCCTCTTTAAATAGCCGACATCTGGAGGAACTATCTGATACTTGTTACTTATACTCCACTCAGCATGAACGGAGGTTGGCAGGGAATTTAGCAGCATGTCTTATTTTTAAAATATCTCACACCTCCCCCTCACCCTCCCTGACTTCAGAGAGCAGTTCCAGCAGCACACACTTAGCTTCTGCTGCATGAGCCTACCACCTTTTCCCCAGACACGCAAATGCTTTAAAAGGAGGGCCCAAGCTTTGATCTAATGCCAAGGTGAGCCACCCAAATTAAATACAAATAAAACAGCTGCCAAAAATCTCTTTATTTCATGGATAAATCAAGAAGTAAATCTCATAACCTAAAATCAGTCAAACAGGTGTTCTCTCTCTCTCTCTCTCTTGCACACACCACATGAACCACAACACACAGGAGCACACACACATATAGTAAAGCTTTAAATGTTGCTTTATAAAACTCTTCCAAACAGTTGTTACTGCTCCTCTTCTACAGGACCATCATTAGCAGGTTAAGAGAATTAAGCTGCCTTGACAAAATAATGGTACTTTTTCATTCAGTTGTGACCTGAGAGAAAGACACACCTGCTTTGCTTCCAGTGAAACAGGTTGGCCAAAGATCTCCTTCTCTATTTATTCCAGCTGCAGTGAAATCAGACGAACAATCTCAGGAGCTTAGTGCTGAACATGTATGTGCTTGGAGAGCCTATGTCCCTACAGAGTAAAAAATGATGTCTAATATTTGATAGTTTTCTTGGGGCCTCAAAGACCAAATGAAACTAAGTGGACTGTGGAAGTGCTAGGGGGCGCCCTACTACAGGAAATGGCACTGGTGATTTAGCACAGAGCCAGCAGAATTGGGGAGTTCCCTGAAATTGTTAACAATTGTGATAAGGGGTATTATAGAAAGTAGTGATACCCAACACTGACTAATGACAGCAGTATTATTAGGAAGAGTGCTAATGAAAACGAGTCCAACAGTTTGAGAATATTACCTTTCCTTGAAACAACACATTGTATTTTATGCAAATTATGTAATTCCTTATAACATTCTTTTAGGTAGCCAAACTACTCTCCTGAGAGGGGTGTGTGTGTGTGTGTGTGTGTGTGTGTGTGTGAGAGAGAGAGAGAGAGAGAAAGAAAGAGATGGAGAGGGGGTATAGACCAACACAAAGGAGCATGTAATACACTATACATCCTCAAGCAATCCTGAGATGAAGCAGTATCTTTCCCTGTTCCAAAGTAGGATTTTTCCCTGTTCCAAGTGTTGGATGTGGTATTTTCCTTAATTTTTTTTCAATTTGTTCTATGATGTGGTATTTTTAAAGTCTCACTTGTTATGGGTTCCCACTCTCCAAGTCAGTATTCAACCCTAGAGAGTCCCAAATATTAAAAGAAATCCAACCGAATTACCCTCTGCCTCAAGTACAGAGGTTACCAATCTGAGGCAGCACTACCAATTAGCTTCTTGAGCAGAGACTTCAAATCCATCTTCTGGATAAGAAAATGTGATGCTCATTACCACAATTCCCATCTCATTGGTCTTCAGTCACCAGTCTCACTGTTCATCAATTTCATGATCCTTGCTAAATAATACAATGTTGAAAATTACATATGAGCATTTGGAGATAAACAAAGGCTAATAAGAATAATAATTAGTATTACTTTTTACTATCTTAACTTTTACCTGTCTTAACTCTGAGAACAATCTACAGTAGCTATAATTATATACATATTGCAAAGAAGGAAATTGTGATTGAGAAGAATTAAGTAGCTTGTCTAGTGTTGCATAGGGTACATGGCAGGATTTGGATCTAATATCTCATCCTTTTAAGATATCACCCCCTTAACTTGTGCCCTATATTGTCTTTTAATCATGACCTATAAAACACAGATCTTGATGAGCAATCAGAAGATACTAGTTGTCATCGGCTAGTCTTGTTCCTTATTGCTATGAAGACCTGGCTTATGAAGGAGAAAGTTCAGAGTGCCTCCTGAATGTGGTGGAAAATTCCTTTCCAGCATTATAGAGGCTGGCAGCTTTCTAGAACCAGATGGCCTGGGCCACTTCCCAATACTGTGACTTTGTGATTGTTTCTGTGCAATGAGCTTGGGAACTGAAAGAAGAGTTCAATTTCAGAGTAGGGTCAAGGAATCCAGGAAAGCTTCCAAAAAGAAGAAATAATTGAGTTGTATCTTTAAATGGTCAGTTCTGAAAGGAAGAACGCCATAATTCCCTTCAGTGAAACCGGTCTTAAATCAACACTGTCCTAAGACATTATGCAACTGGCGACAAACTTGCCAAGCCAAAATACAAGAGTAAAATGAAAGAGAGGTGATATCAAAAGAAGAGAGAGAGAGAAGGAAAGAGAGAGGCAGGAAGGAGGAAGGAGGGAGGAAAGGAGCCTGTGGTAGCTAAGGCAGTCTGAAGCCAGTGTGAAAATGAGCTTTGCTTGAGAGAAGGGCCCAACAGTAACCTAGCTCCTCCTTGGCCTGCCTGTGTGCTCAGCCCATTTAGCACAACTTGAGCAAAGCCTGGTCAGGAAAAAAAATAAAGAAACATGTTTAAGGTTTCACCTTACTTCTGTTTGAGTCTACAGAGCAGAAGGAGGAGGTAAAATATTGCTTTTCAATGTCTAAAATTGTTTCTGAAAAAAAAGTCACCAAGGAACCTCATTAAGTAATGGTTTTTGCAAATGAGCTGGTTTTCCACATTACTCAAGACCAATTGCTCTGTTTTTTTCCTTTAACAGATAACAGACGGCTGAAAGTGAGTTTCTGCCACACAATCCTTAGGATCAACTGGAATTAACAAAGTATTCTTGGCACGTCACTGCATGCCATACATTCCTGTTGACAGTGTGCTACAATAGCATGAGCCATCTTGCCAGGTCTTTTCTCTGAGCATGGCAGAGGGCACTTTGGGAACGGGGTCTTCAGATTTCCCCTAGGAGGTCATGGGGACACACATGGCTCCCAGACCTTACTTCTCTTCTTGATTACAGGACAGGGTGGGCCAAGAGAAAACAATTTAGACATGAAATGTAAATAATGAGTGGTATGTTCATTCATTTTACTATTTTATGTACATGATCTCATGCTGACCAAATGAGACGCAGTCCATGAATTGAAACTATGAATTCAACGGTGCAGTCCACGTGGAGGAAAGCCACAATTTGCTTCAATGCTCGGAGCACCCACCCTGCTAATTAGAAAGAAATCTAGCTTTATCCTGGGTGCTCCATTCCTTATCTTCTTCTGTAGAATTCTCTGGGTGGGAGAAAGGCTTCTCACATCTATCGGGTTTCCAGTCTCATTCTCTGGAGGCCATGTATTACTATCCTTAAAAGAGTTTTTTCTGTCCCCCATGCAGCCCCCACATCCAGACTATGTCTTTAATGGGCCTTTCCCTCTATAGTCAGTAGTAAAATATCCTCTTGTCACAATACAGTCCTTCTGGAGACCTTTCCCATGGGAGAGCAGTAAGGCCCAAATACAAAGGTTATTTCCTTTGCAAATAACCTCTTTCCAAAAACACACTGAATGCAGTTAAAGAAGATCCAGGGCTGTACACACCAGACTTGAAGTCAACTCCTTTTCCTCCTCAAGCTACTTCATCTAGCCAATGTGTCAGGTTGTATCTTCACTCCTGGGGTTTTCTTTTAGGAATCTCAGCTTCTCTTCTTCTGGTCTAAGTTCTCTGGAGACTTTGAGTCTATGTTATGGGACCTCAGGGGTCCCACGTAAATCAGTGGCTGTGGCTGGGAAACTCTTGTGGTATGTCCTGAACATTATCTTCACAGTTAAGGAGTTCTAATATTCTGTGACAGGAAGGAGGCTCATCTTTTCCCGAGCACAGAGGAAAGGTATGTTCTAGTTCCACAAGTACATGGAAGAGTCTTGTTGTTGACTTCACCAGCCTGCAATCCTCTGAGCATTTGTCATTGCATTGAGAGGTCTCATTCACTTCTTTGGGTGAATCTTAGTTTTTTCATACCCTCTGCAATCCTATCAACTCCCCTCTTAGATCTGAAACAGTTCCTGCATACCTCTGAACACACAAATATCCTCTTTCTATTTACCTTCCCCTTTCTTCTAATCTCCAAATTGATCTTTAGGAAGCCATATATGTTAAAAGGAGATTCTGCTGCAACCTCAATAATTGACATGATAGGAATCAAGATGTCAACCACAAGATCTGACAGAAATAAGAGAAGGAATCCTGTTTTCCACATAAATATCCCTGGTAATTAAAAAGTAAAATGGCAGAAATAGATGGGGGAAAAATACACACACAAATGAAAAGTAAATATATTTCAGGTTTAAGCCTGATAAGTCTGAAAGTTTCCCTCCTGAGGAGAATCCTCTATTAAGATCTTGAGAGATAAATTCAATTTCTGGTATTATGCATTAGTGTTATGCCAATCACCTTGACATTCGGATGTACCTCATTGAGGCGGAGGTGCAGGCATCTGATTTACAAACTGTAATAGACAAGACCTCTAGTCAATACAGTAGGATATGGAGTAGTCCTTGTCTTGGTTGAAGGGATTGACTACCTAGTGATATAAATTCTGGATAAGGGTGTTGTCAGGTAGGTAAAAATGAAGGTACTAGTGCAAAGAACCTGAAAAATTTCCCATTCTCAAATTGTATCTTCCATCATCTACCACTTAAAAATGTGTTCTTCACAAGACTTTACCCTTAGTGATATTGTTTCACATTCTCTCCCTTGATGAGCCCATGTGAATCATCCTACGGAATCAGCTATTACTTCTAAGTAAGGACCCCTGAATCTATACCTCAAATCTCATCTGTTCATCTGAGCTATAATGACCTACTGGACCTCTTCTCTACGTGACCCAAACTCACCATTTTCTTTGTTACTTTCCACCATTCGTTATACCCCAAAACTTATTTGTGTGTCCCATACCTTAGTCACTGATGACATAATTTTTTCATTTACTCAGGCTCTGAGGTCTAAATTTGAAGTCATTGCTTGGTAGTCTCCTTCGCTCTACTTATCTAAACTACTGCATGGACTCTAGATAGCAGCACCTAGCTCTGACTCCTTTTTCCCATTCTCAAGGTTAGAATGCTGAGACTCTCTCAGACTAATGCAATTCTTAGCTGCCAACCCTTTTCCTGAACAAGGACTGTTACATGCTTCCTCAGAAAAGTGTTCCTAGTGCACCGTTCACGTAATTTCAGTCCATTGCAAAAAGTCCTTAACCACTGGGTTCATAGATATAGAAAGTTCTAATTCTGTTCTATAGTTTTTCAAAATCTTCTGCAACCTAGTTCTTCCTTGTCATTTCAGCCATAGCCCTTATTGTAACTCCCCCATACTTACCATCAGAGCAGAACAAATTCCCACTTCTAGGAATTTACCCTCTGGTCTTTCCCCCCATCTTTATCCTTTGGCTGCATTATCAGAATTTACTATTTAATGGACATTGTGTCAAGTGCCAGATGTCAAGGATAAAGAAAATGATTCTTTTCTTTAAACCACATTTAGTCTATCACATATACAAATGGTTGGAAATCTCTCAAGGACTTGCTCAAATGTTACCACCTGTGTGGAGCTGTATCATAATTCTTGGTCAGGATTTCTCTTTTCTCTGTCTTCTCTCAGCATATCCTACCTCTGTGACAGCATTTTTATACTCTTTCTTAAACAATATATTTTTTTCTGTAGTACTGAGGATTGAATCTAGACCCTTAGGCAAGTGCTCTAACATTAAGCAATAACCCCAGCCCTCTTAATTTTATGTAGAAATAGTCTTTTGCTAAATTTCCCAGACTGGCATCCAACATAAGATTGCCCTGCCTCAGCTGCCCAGGTAGCTGCAATTATAGGTATGCATCATCATGCCCAGCACTATGGGCAATATAATGACTGATAGACATATTGTCCCCTCCATTGGATATGTTAAAATGTATGGTGCATGGGTGGGGCATTGAATCTTGAGAGATAAATTTGAGATCATTACCACTAACCAGTGAGTTCAGGGTTTTCCTAAACTGAATGAATGGATAAGGAAAATGTGACAGTGACAAAGTTTAGGAAAACCCTACCATCCATTTTCCTAAAATTCACCTCAAATTTCCCAACCTTCTCATTTTCTAGTCTCTTTAGCCCAACTACCTTAGCTCATTCATCCACTCAGTGTTTCACATTTACCTAGTGCCTACTTTAGTTAAGATTCTTTAATACTTGACTCACAGAAGAAGGGGGACATGACAGCCCTTTTAATGTTGGTGCATAATTTATGCTTTTCATTAACTAGAAAGTTTTGCCTAACGAACACCAATAATTTAAGTGAAAAAAATATGGTAATTTTTTTAATTCAAAATTTAAAAACAAAACAAAAAAATTTATAGGCAAAGATTCCCCTCTGTTTCTGTGCATGCTTAGTGGGTTGCATATTCTTGTTTTTCTTCCAGATCCTTATTCTTCCCTTCTTTGCCCTGTTGGAGAGGCTGACCCCTATAAGCTATATTGACCACATCATAAAGTGGTCTTGGTCTCTGGATTCTGGTGTATTTGGCCAGAGGGCTCTGTAAGAGAGACATTGGGCATTTATTCTTCTTCCTTCTAGATTCTTCTCTGACACATTACAATAGTGCAAGTAGCTGGATTATTTTATGTAGGTTCAAAACAATGATTGAGCCTATCCATGTTCCTATAATCCCAATCCCTTCTTTGGCCAGGCAAAGATAAGGAAAATTAACACTTCTCAACTTCTCACATTTTCTCACCACCAAATGTTTCACCAGTCCCTGCTAATGTTCTGGTCTTTGAAAATTTCCCTTCATTAACTACTTTTAATTCTTAGGGTAGACCATTTTTACTTTGGAACCCTCACGCTTTCAATTATTTTTTAATCTTTTAATTTTATTTGTTCTAATTTGTTGTACATGACAGGAGAATGCATTTATACATTTTTATAGATTATACATAAATGGAGAATAATCTCTCATTTTTCTGATTATACATACTGAAGGGTCACATTGGCGATGAAGTCATATATGTACATGATGTCCTTCCCCCATTCTCCTTCCTCTCCCTTCACTCCCCTCTACCTAATATAAATTAACTCTACTCTTCCCTATTTGTGACCCCCCATTTGTAAATTAGCATCCACATATATGAGAAAACATTCATCCTTTTTTGGGGGGGGGTTTGGTTTATTTTGCTTAGCATGATATTCTCTAATTCCATCCATTTACCAGCGAATGCCACAATTTCATTCTTCTTTAAAGCTGAGTAATAAAACCTGTGATATATATATCACATTTTCTTCATTCATCTGTTGAAGGGCATCTAGGTTGGTTCCATAATTTAGCTACTGTGAAGTGAGCTACTATAAACATTGAGGTAGCTGTGTCACTATAGCAGGTTGATCTGAAGTCCTTTGGGCCATTTTCAAGTTTTTGATTTGTAATTTCTTTGGTCAGTCAACATTACTGAACCCCTACTCCATGCCAGACAGTTTAAAAGGCATTGATTATCCACTGATGAGTGATACTTTCTGAAGGCAAGGAGGGTGTATAGCTATGGTCCACTGGAAAGGGAATGAAATGGAACAAAAGACTGCATGCCATGATGAGCCTCCTCAGTCATAGGGCATTGTATGCAACCTGAGGTATTTGAAGGGTCACTGGAAGTTTTATCTGAAGGCAGAAACTTAACCACTGGAACTTACAGACATCATTAGACCATGTGGACTCTAGGAAGTCTACTCTGGGGACTGAAGACTTTGTTAGCACTTGAAAACATCACATGCTATGAGGAAGGTTTAGTGGTTTCATAAAACCCAATACACACACACACACACACACACACACACACACACACCCCTTAAGATTTTTGAAATGCAAAATAACAGGTGGAAAAATTCCCAGGTTTTGTGGGAATGAAAGACATGGGACTGAAGAGCATTGTAAATGCAAGTTAAAAAATTGAAAGTAGCTTGTTTGTATAAATAAATTAATATCATAGAAAACTATGTATATAATGTGAAAAGAGGTAGGAAATGAATGCAAAGAAAATGAAAGACAGTGAGACAACTATCTAGATTTTCTTTTTTTTTTTTTTTGCTGTTCTCATCTCAAATAAGACTGAGAAAGGTAAAAGAAAAAATATTTATTTTTACAACAGAAGAAAAAATAAGGTGATAATTTTCTGCCAGAGAAAATGTGGGAAACCTTGTTGGTCTTTCCTTGCAGAAAAATAACTGATGTGGAAAGTTGCACAAATGGAAGAGTTTGAGGAATTTGGGGAAAGAGGACTTGGGAAGTGGGAACACACACAGATTGTTACATTACTGCCTGTAAGTATGGAGATAGATATTTTGCTAATTTCTTCTTAACATCTTGTTGATTTTGTGACTTTCAATGCAGAAATGAAAAGTTAGACTGCAAGTCTTAGAGGTAGAATTTTCCTTTTGGTCCATAAGTGCCATCCATTGGTAATGCATCTTCCACTGGGGATGGAGATACATAGGAAACAAGGGGAGCAGTGTTAAGTAGGAAGTATGAAAGGAAGGAAAAGACACATTATAATAAAATGTCATTGTATTACAATAGTTAACTTGTTATTTCCTTTTCATTTACTTTAGAGCATAGTTTGCAATATAGAATAGCTCCAGAATTTAATCAGTTAATAAAAAATTAAAGGAGTAGGCTGGGTTCAAGAATTCAAGCATGTGCACATTTAGTTGTTATTACTAGAATTGGTTATTGGCATTGGTGTGGTGGGATGATAGAAAAGGGTGGGACTGTAGCTACCCAAAGAATGCCCAAAATAATTACT